>NC_138376.1:92163387-92203309 GCF_054177405.1 Leptonychotes weddellii | reverse complement strand
ATTTGCTGTAGCTACTTCTTTCTAGATATGTCTCCTGAGGCCGGGGAAACAAAAGGAAAAATAAACAATTGGGATTACATCAAAATAAAAACCTTCTGCACAGCAAAGGGAACAATCAGCAAAACTAAAAGGCATCCTATGCAATGGAAGAAGATATTTGCAAATCACCTATCTGATAAAGGATTAGTATCCAAAATATATAAAGAACTTATACAACTCAATACCAAAAACAAATAATCTAATTTAAAATGGACAGAAGACATGAACAGACATTTCTCCAAAGAAGACATACAGATGGCCAACAAACACATAAAAGGTGCTCAACATCACTCATCATCAGGGATATGCAGATCAAAACTACAATGAGATAATACCTTATACCTGTCAGAATGACTAAAATAAAAAACACAAGAAACAAGTGTTGGCCAGGATGTGGAGAAAGAGGAACACTCTTGCTGTTGGTGGGAATGCAAACTGGTGCAGGCACTGTGGAAAACAGTATGGAGGTTCCTCAAAAAATTAAAAATAGAATTACCATATGATCCAGTAATTCCATTACTGAATCTTTACCCAAATAATACAATAACACTAATGCAAAAAGATATATGCACCCCTATGTTTATTGCAGCATTATTTACCATAGCTAAAATATGGAAGCCGCCCAAGTGTCCATCAGTAGATGAATGGATAAAGAAGAGGATCTATCGATCTATCATCTATCTATCATCTATCTATCTATAATGAAATATTACTCAGCCATAAAAAAGAATGAAATTTTGCCATTTACAACAACAAAGATGGATGTAGGCAATATAATCCTAAGTGAAATAAGTCAAAGACAAATATCATATAATTTCATTCATATGTGAAATTTAAGAAATAAATGAAAAAAGAGTAAAAGAGACAAACTAAAAAACAAACTCTCAGAGAACAAACTGATGGTTTCCAGAAGGGAGGTGGGTAGGAGGAAGGGTGAAAGAGGTGAAAGGGATTAAGAGTACAATTATCCTGATGAGCATTGAATAATGAATAGAATTGTGGAATCACTCTATTTTATACCTGAAACTAATATAACACAGTATGTTAACTATACTGGAATTAAAAAAATACTATAGCATACTATTAAGTAAATATGAGTATATTTAGTATTTTATATGAGTATAAAATAAAGACATTTTAGACATTAAAATTCTCAAAAAAATTATTACATTTAACAAAAGAGATTTCACAGGGTTCAAGAAGAAACAACTCTATTCCTTCTTCACTGCCTTTGTAACTCTGCTTTGTGGCCTAGTTTTTTTAAATCACAGATAAAATCTCTGGTACTCTCCTAAAAATTTCAACTTACTCTCATTTAAAAGTTTTCTGATGACTGTCAATCACAAAAATGGTTGATTTTAGTAATTAATATGATCTGTTTAATATAATAATAAAAATTATGAACTTAAAGTTTTTCCCTTCCAATAATTTTGTACTGCTTGAGGCTGGAAGGTGATGTGTTTGTTTGACATATGGTCAGCTTCTCTAAATTATAGTCTTTTGAGTCCTTTCTTCTCTCTCAGCTCACTATTCATGGATTCTGACTAGTTGTATTAATGCTTTATAGAGTCCATCTTCTGAACCTCAGTTCTCAAGGTTATCTCTTAGTCATTGCCAACTTTGATCTTGATATGGTTCTTCCTTGGTACCAGCTCAGTTGTCTTAAAAGTCTGAATCCTTCCCTACCTGTTGTTACCATCTTAATATAAGATGCAGATTTCACTTCTACTTAAATGGTCCTCTTGTGAAATGAGTCTGAGGGTCAGCCATGTCTGTTTTCTCCACAGTCCTCATTTCTGGCACATCCTCATGTGTTGAACATCTTGGCTTACTGACTTTCAATCATCTGCTTTCTCTTTTTGTGTTTTCTATTATAAATATAATGTGTCTACTCTCCATTTTTCATTTTCCTTATTATTTTAATTTCTTTATTATTTTGAGTTTTGAGAATGTATTTGTGCTTTCCTGGACCAATTTTATTTTCCTGAGTCTTCAATATTCTGCTTATTGTCTCTGATATAATTTTAAATTTAACTGTCAGTTTTTTCATCTTCATACTATCTTTACTGATTTCAATTTATTCTCTCTTCATAACTGCTGACCTAATTTTCCAGATGTAATACTATTTTGACTCTTGTTAAAAACACTAAATAGAAATTTCCTAAATATAGCCCCCCCTTCTCATCTTTTTCACCATTTGTCTATTTCAGAGGGACAGACTTCTCACAATATGAGCTCTTGGAACCACAAATATTTTCTGGGTATGGGGACTTGTTTCCATTTTCATGTCATTAAAGAGGAAGAACTGAAGATTTATATATTCTCAGATTTGGCTGAAGGGAGTTTCCATTGAAAGCTTTCCCTCAGATTAATGTGGGTCTCAGTCTCAATCTAACAGGCCCAGAGGCACAGAGTGGAAAATGTAGGGTTATGTTTCTTGCATTATAATACTTTAGAAACTTAGCTACTTGGGGAAACAGAGGTTACATGGTCTAGAATTTAAGTTAGTGACGGTTGATACAGGAAGCTAATGTACTTCTTGTTGATGTGAATCGTATGCCAGGGTTTGAAATGATGGTGCCTTTATTGCTAATGACAAAAGTGTCTATGTCATATGTAAGTAAGAAAGAAATGCTGCCATAATATACATTTTTAAATTTAATTTTACAGCTTTTGCTTTATTTTGAATTTGATTTATCTGATATAATTCTAAATGGGAAATGGAGAATGCCATAGCAGTAAAATATCACCTATTTGAATTAACATCACAAATGTGGGAGGGAAGTTTGTGGGAAGTTTGTGGGAAGATGTGGGAGTTTGAGAGAAAGAGTCAATTTGAATTAGTGAAAAGCATAGAAATCTTTTAAAACAAAGAAATACATGTTTTCAAGTATATCAGCAATTAACTACTAATAGAGTATTTTTTCAAGTAGAAGCTTCCGTGTCAATTTTTAATTAAAATCTTGCATTTGTGTGAGAATAATTTAATCTTAAAAATTATGAAAATATAAGTTTACTCCTAGTAACAAACATAAATTTGCCATATAAATGATTTATCTTTGATATTTAAATTTAATATAGTTCACAGTAAATTATTACAGATTCTGAGATTATAGTTGGTTCACTAAAATATATCCTATATTTGAAATATATATATTCTCTCTATATATAATGTATTCTGTATATTCTATATCAAATGACTTTCATCAGTTTAGTGAAGTCACATCTTTTAATCTAATTAGTTTGCATTATGATTTTAGAAACTTAATCTTAGAATTCGATAACTCTTGTAGGCCAGCAGAGAGCAATCTTCTCTCCATTTATCCTAGGGATTTTCTTTTATATTTTTTAACCACTTTATTCAATTTTGCCTGACATACAAAAAACTGTACATATTTAATATATACAACTTGATGAGTTTGAAGCTAAGTAAACATTCATGAAACCATCACCACAGTCTGTGCCATAAACTTATTTGTCACCTCCAAAAGTTTCCTCCTACTCCCTTTATTCATGATATCTTGATTCAAGAATATTTCATATGGTGGTCATGGAATTAATAGGTTCCCCCAATAAGCTCAATGTCTTCTTAAGTTTCACATGCCAGATTCTGTGACAGCGTGTTCAACCTATTTCTGGAAAGATATTCTCTTACAGGGTGGGAGTTTTGAATCAATCCTTCCGTCAGTGTGGTCTCCTATATCCTATATCTCGTAGGAATTTCTTGATATTTTTAGGGTGGAATACATTTTTTCTAGTTTTGTTTGCTGCTGTAGGTTTCCTCTCATTTCTGGGAAGAGAAAACTAGATTCTATTTCTCAAATTAATGTTCTAACCCATGAATTTCAAAATTGAATTTGAAGTTAGTTATAGAAGATACATGCAGTAAGACATTTCTAAGTAGAAATATGTTTACTCTTTACTTTTCAAAGTTCAAAATTAAGCTAATTCAACCAAAGGCTGTCAGGTTTGTTGATGTACATATTTTTCCTTTGTCGATGTGTGAGCCTAGGTCAGTATAATGGTCATTTCCTTAGAAACATTCAGGCACTTATTGCAAAAGATAGTATCATTAATAAAATTGAATTTATTGTCTAAATGTTTAATGCAGTTGTATACTTCTACTCAATTAATTTAGTATTTAGTATCATTAAACCACCCCCGAAAAAAAGAAAATATGAAAGCACAGTTCATATCATATGTAAGTATGACTCTTTCAAATTGATTCACTTTTCCCCCATATGTGAGACTGCTAAAAGCTATAAACTCATGAATATTAAGAAGATTCAGATGGCATGTGCATTTTCTATTTAAGTTTCCTCATGTCAATGAACTATAGAAAAACAAAAAACGTTCTTCCTATTCTGTAACTGATTTTCTTTTAGTAATTCTTATGTACAGTTTTCTTTTTCTTAAAGGAACTTATTCTTTGCCTAGACCCAGAGAATTTTAGGTCAGAAGAGACGCTAGATGCCATTTTTTAAAATTTTATAAATGAAGATACTAATTTTATAAATGAGGAGTGGAGTTTGAAGAGGAAACCAAGTTCTTTTGATTCAAAGTCTTCAGAACTCTCAAAAGTATGAACATTATGTAGTTCAGGTTAAAATAACCTTTGATCAGGATTTCTTCAGTTGTGGTCCTATTGGGTCTGCAGATGGGCTTCAGGATGTGTATGAACTCCTTTATATTATAGGAAAGTGTGTATGTATCTATATGTATCTGTGTGTGTACTTGAGTGTATGCATTTTTCTGGAAATGCTTTCATTAGTGTCTTAGAAGTGGTCTGTGATTCTCCCAAAGGTTAATAAACACTGCTATATATTAATAAAAGATCCCATAATAGATAGTAAAAGTAATAACAAATTTATTACAATATGGAGGGAGAAGATTTAAATAAACAAAAAGTAAGTTCAGAGGCTCAGTATTCTAAAGTCACATATTTTTATATGGGAAAATAAAGAGAAACATCATACATACATTAAATACTGCGCAGGAATTGATAAGGTTCCCTAGCAGGTATTTCTGATGATTAGCTTAGTATTCAATTATATACCTGAAAAAAATCCTCTTAATAAATATGAAGTGAGGGGTGCCTGTATGGCTCAGGTGGTTAAGTGTCTGCCTTTGGCTCAGGTCATGATACCAGCTTTCTGGGATCTAGCCCTGCCTCAGGCTCCCTGCTCAGCAGGGAGTCTGCTTCTCCCTGCTCTTATACTCTCACTCTCTCTCTCTCTCCCTCTCAAATAAATAAATAAAATCTAAAAAAAAAATATGAAGTGAACAAAATGTATTTATATATCCCCTTTTATTAATTTATAAATTCTGTTATCT
Organism: Leptonychotes weddellii; assembly: GCF_054177405.1. Classification (NCBI taxonomy): domain Eukaryota; kingdom Metazoa; phylum Chordata; class Mammalia; order Carnivora; family Phocidae; genus Leptonychotes; species Leptonychotes weddellii. The sequence goes on along the minus strand of NC_138376.1, from coordinate 92,197,936 downwards.
TGTTTTTAATTTAATTATCTACTGTTAGTAGGGGGTGGTTCTTCTTTAATCTTTTAGAAGGAGAGGGAGAGAGAGATGGAGGAAGAGAGAAGGAGAGAGAGAGATTTCCTATTTCTTGATCTTATTTAACTTTTGGCCTCTATGAAAACCTCATGGCTTAAAAGAAAACAGCAAACAAATTATAAAAAACCTAGTGTATATTAATCCTTCTGGGACAAAGGTTCATAACATATTTGTTATTCACAGTAGATTTCACACCAACAAAAATTTAATCCTCAGTCCCAAATAGTAAACAAGAATTTCTTACAGTCTGTTGAGTTATCTTATTCCATAATTCATATGGTGGTACTCCATTAACAATCATGCAAGCTAATGCACACGCATTGGTCAGTATACACCCTCCATTGAAAATCACTTCCTGTTAATATTCCTGCCAGTCAACTTGTAGTCAGTCATCCAACTGTTTTTAATACCTGTGTCCTTGTGTACATTCACTCAAAACTCCACTCTCCCACAGTCAAGATTATATGTTTATAGTAAAAATGATCAAAGATGGCTTGTCAACCTTCTCTGGGTGAATAGCATATTATAATTTTCTTACAAAATACTTCTTAAAAACATTGACTTTAATCTGTATGCTCCAGTTAAAAGAAAACAACAGCTATCTGAAATATAAATACATTTCATAATGATGAGAAGCATAAATACAGAAATTCTTCAAAATGATAGCATTGTGTTCTAGGCAACATGGGAAGTAATTATCCAATTGACATTTATAATGCCTTATTTCCTATTCCTCCCTTTATAGTTTATATAACTTCCTAAAGTTTCAGTTTAAGTTTTAAGAGCAATGAAAACGTTGAAAATGATTTAAAAAATTATTGTGTTTTATATGTTTAGCATGGCAGTAAGAGCTAATACTTCTTAAAGGATTATATTATGATTAGTGATTTATGTAAATTGCTTCCTTTGAGGCAGGTATCATTATTTGTATTTTACTTATTATTTTATTAGGTTTACTTATTATTTTAACAGGCTCAGAGGGATGGATAAAACAGTTTCCGAGCATCCCTCACTGGTAATAGGAGAGGCAAGATGCACTCTCACAGTGGAAACAAGGCCACCTACAAGAGAAATACAAAATTGGTTCTTAGCCCCATTAACATAAAGGGCAGAATTGCTTATCTGTGTTTAATTCATTAAATTGAGTTTGTTGGTGAAATTGGTGCATAGCAGTATGTCAAAAATTCCAGTAATGGGGAATTTATTTTGCCTTATCCTTAATTTCTCACTTCTGTTTATCTTCTATTCCAGCAAAGATCATCAAGTGGCAAATAGGTCAAAAGCATCTTTATTTGCAAAAGCCCTATAAAGCATGTTTCAGCAAATTTCACACTGCTAAAATTAACAATGAATCAAAATAAGTCTTTAGTATTGCTTTAATTTATTCTTAATTTTGCTTAATGTTGATCACTATATTGGCAATTGGTGTCAGAAGACAAATGTTAGTGACATTTTGCTTGTAGAAATATGGCTATCACACACTATAATGTGTGATTTTGTAAAATAATTTTACTTTTTGATTAGTGGGATCAGCTGAACCAAAGACTATATAATATGTATGGTACTGCTCCATGGGCAGAAGGTTTTAATCTTTAGATCTTTTTAGTTATCTCCCAAATGTAGCTTACAGGAGGCAGTCAGAAGGGTGAATGAAAAAATTTGAATTCATTACCATTCTTGGGGGAAACAAGTGCTGGATCTGGTAATGATGATTGAGAAACACAGAAGATTTCTAATTTTAAGTATATGATTTTTATTTTGGTTTTTAGTAATGTATGGGAATTTACTATTTTTTATTTATGAGTGCTAAGGTAAGAACCCTTTTCAATTATTGTACATAATATGTGTTCATAAATATTATGACCATTAAATATTATTATAACTAGTTTGAGCTAATGGCTACAGTTTCAAATAAACACTAACCTGTCCCAAAGATCTTTAAATATGCTTCTATGTTCCCTTTTCTATTTGCTTTCTGAATAGTGAACAAAAAATTTAATTGATGTATTTTTATTTTATTTTTTTAAGATTTTATTTATTTGACAGAGAGAGACACAGCGAGAGAGGGAACACAAGCAGGGGGAATGGGAGAGGGAGAAGCAGGCTTCCTGCCGAACAAGGAGCCTGATGTGGGGCTGGATCCCAGGACCCTGGGATCATGACCTAAGCCAAAGGCAGACGCTTAACGATGGAGCCACCCAGGCGCCCCTAATTGATGTATTTTTATATGTGTGGCTAATTAGTATGTGGCTGAAGAACAGGAATGTGCTGCTTGCAGTATATATTAGTGCCTCTGCCACTTTTCCAAATATTAATAAACATTTTAATATTTCATAAAGCAGGCTCTAAATTATGAAAAATAAATCTGACCACTATTAATACCCAATGGGACACATTAAAAACAGGTGACAATGTGAACTACTATATAGCTGAGTACTTAACTCAAAAATCATAATTTCTTAGTGATGTTGGTGACCTCAGTGGCGCTTAAGAGAGGGCTTGGACTTTCTAGAGAACTGGTAGGTCATGAATTTGAGCAATGTTGAGAAGGATAAAAATTCATGCTCAATTCAGCTCACTAGTAAATCAAAAAGAAACAGTTGCAGAAGCTGTCTGAAAATCATAAGGTCTGACTAATTCTATGCTTTAATCCATCATATGTCAGGATTTTCTCTAAGTCTTAATACTGTATCACTGTTCTCAATCATATCTTGACAAGTGCCAGGAAGGAGGGCAACACATGGACAGGAAAACATTTCAACATACATTTGTTTCTAAATTGCAGGCAAAAAGCTGAATATAATGATGATGCTTCACTCATCTTCCAGCTCCCCTTTACATAGGAATGTTTATGCAAGGATATGCTCAGAGCATTGTGAGTATAATTCATAATCAGTGGGTTGAAACTGAATATTGAAGTGTGTACATAGGTATTTGAGTGTTGGAACTCATAAGGTTGAATTCAATACAAGTATTTCACAGAAACTGATGAGAAGACTCTACATTTATCTTCTTTTAATCCAAAATAAAAATAGGAAAAAAATTATTGATCTCATACAGTTTTGCTGGATCCTAAAAAAAATCTTTTGTTCTTTAAAAAATGGCATAATATTTTCATGAATATGGTTAGATATGCAAATTATAGAGTGGATTTTTAAAATTTCTTTTGATTTATCTATGTCTATCATTAGTCACCTTTTTTTTTTTTTTACCATATACTGCTTTTTCTTTTAGTACCATTATGTGTCCTGTTGCTAGTGATATTTTATACAAAATATATTTGATTTTCCATTGTTGTCTAACTCAATACATTTTTAAGTAATAGTCATCATATTTGCACATAATCCAGTCAATTGCCCAAGTAAAATATTATAATTTGTAGATAGATCATAACTGTAAGTGACCTTTCTGTCAGAGGCCTTTGCACATTTCCATAACACCTATTCCATCTTCAGAAGTAAGCTTTCTGAGAAGGTCTCCCTGATCCCACAATGCTGGAAAAAGAGAGGACTGTGTGATTTACTTTTCCAGATTGCTCATGTACATGTATGACAATTTGCAGCTGGCTGGAGTTCAGCCAGGGCCATGGCCCAGGGGCATTGGCTTTTCTCTATGTAGATCTCTCCCCATGCTGATTGAACTTCTTTATTACATACATCATGATAGCTGGATTCCAAGAGTGAGGGTCCAGTAGACAGGAGGTGGAAGCTGCCACTTTTTAAAAGTTTGGCATAGGGTCACTTCTGCAAAGTTCTCCTGAAAGATGTCTTATAGCACCATGAATCTATTCTTCATACCTCCTTTTATGACTTGTCATTATACAGATATTTGAGTGACTTTTAAAATTTTCTGTCTCCCCATTAGATTATAAGTGTTATGTGGGTAAGGATCTTTGATTTCTCTCACTACTGTGTCTCCAACATTTAAATCAATGGCTAGCATATAAAGAGGATCAATAGTATTTTTTATGAATAAATGAAATAAATTCAATATTTTGTTCATTTACTTGGGCGAAAAGCCATGTTTGTGTAGTGTTAAATTGATATCAGAGTCTGACTTTTGATTGAATGAAGTAATTCACTGTATTCATTAGAAAAACATTCTTAGTTTTTCCAAATTGAATAGACCATTCATTTAAAATTTTCTACCCATCACTGAATTTCTCTTTCTAGGAGGATTTATTTTCCTTAGTCTCAGTAAAATGTACTTAAAAGAGTTAGTAGCCAAATTTTATATTAATTTAGATGGAATTAATAATGTGAATGAAAATATAATTTTATATAATTTTTAGTTTTTAAAAGTATTTTCCTCATATTATTATAGTATATACAATCAATTAGGTATTAGACCAGTGGTTCTTGACTTGGCTGCACATTGGAAAAGTATAAGAGCTTTAAAAAGTACTAATGCGTGGATCCCACCCCCAGAAATTCTGATTTAATTGGTCTGGAATACATTCTGGAAATTTGTATTTTAAAAGCTTCATAAATGATTATAATGTTAAACCAAGGTTGAGACCCACTACTTTACCCAGTTCTTCTCAACCCTGCCTCCTTGGTATGCCTTCTGGATATTAATGGGGCTTAGCTATTTTTTTAAAAACCCTATGTGATTCTACTTTGGAGTCACAGCCGAGAATCACAGCGTCAGACAGTATTATTTGCCTTTTATATTTATTTCACATCAGTTTATATCTTTTGGAATACATTTTTCCCCAAATAATATATGTGTGGTTTAAAAAAAAAAAAACCTCTACCTATTTCTTATTATATATTTTGCGTGGTCACATTATTAATATTTGATAATTAATATATGCTTAGCATCATTGTTTATATTAAATACAAGTGAACCCATTAATTACACTCTTAATATAATTTATTTCTTCTCTCTGAAAATGTTATGAATACTTTGCTATGTGCTTATTACACTAATGGGTTACACCAAACATGTAGAATAATTGTTTAAACCACAACTTTAATTTGCCTAGTTCAGTGACTGAGATAATTGAGCACCGGGTCAACTAGTGAGAATGGTAATGCAAAGTAAATAGTTGCATACATGACGTAATTTGAAAAAGCAGATTTCCCAAGAGATAAGAAGTACATGCTACTGTTTTCTTAAGGCCTGAGCCTGAAACACAATGTCACTTCCAGTGTATTCCACTGTTCAAACAGTTGAGGGCTCAGATTCAAGGAGTGGGGATGTAGACTATACTTCTCAATAGGAGGACTATGAAAGAATTCAACCATTTTCAAAACTGCTAAATGAGCACACTGAAAAAGTGCCAGTAGTTACTTTCTTTTCTTGTAATATGGTGAACTATGTACCAAGGTTGAGCCTCTTACTAAAAGCAACTACAGCTTTGAATATTATAAAAACGTTATCTTAAATGCATCAGATTGCTGATAAGAAATAAAGGAATAGTCAGGCCTAAGACTAAATGAAGGTGCATACTAAAAGAAATACGTGAGACACTGAAGCTGCTTTTTGTCTTGAAGGCATTTGCAAAACTGAGTAAATTAAGTTTCATAAGTCTCAGAAATATGACATAAAAATACAAGGTAGGAAGTTAAATAGGAGACTCTCTATAAAGCTGCAAGCACAAAAGCCCACCCTGGTATAAAGCAAACTGGAAAATGCAAACTACCCCCCGCCCCGCAAAAAAAAAAAAACAAAACAAAACAAAGAAAATTGCTCTATTCTGAACATTGGTGCTGATCGGAGGTATAAAAACCTAATACTGAGAATAAACAAAAATAAGTTGTTTTTTAATCCATAGTGAAGTCCCAGTATTGTGGTAACTAGAAAATATCCTTAACATTTCAATGACTATTTAAATCAGAGAATAGTCATACAAAACAATAGCATAGAAATTAAAAGAAAAAAAAAAGTCAAAGTCAATAGCACAAAAAGGTAAATTGAGAAAAAGAAGCCAGACACAACATTATACATAGTCTGTAATACAATTATATGAATTTCAACAATAGGCAAACCCAAACTATATTGTTTAGGGATACAAAATTAGATGGGAAAACTGGAAATAAAGCAGTAGATGAATCCTACAAAAATGAGAATAGTTTGTATTTCTAGTCAGATGAGAGAAGGTTTCAATCAGTTGAGACATTAAAAAATTACAACATTGTTAGGAGATTTTAACTCAGCCTTCTTAGTATTTGATAAATCAAAAGATGAGATAAATATAGCTAACTAGTTAAGTCAGAGAATTTAGAAAATTTTTTGGATAAAAAACTTCATTTTCTATAAATCAATCACATTTCTGTACTTGAGAAAACAAATAATTATGATACAAAAATACAAAGAATATAAAGTATCTGGGAATGATTTAAGAGAAGTTATGCATGTCTTTTATGTTAAGAACATTTTGAAGATATTGAAAAAGTACCAAATAATGGATATATTAATCATGTTTATTGATTAGAAGTCACAGTATTATATTAGTAGATTCAAGAAACTCTAAAAAAAAAATCTTAACAGGCTTCCATGTAAGTATGTATACTTGTGTATATGTAATTTGATAAACTTATTGAAAATTTATGTGGATGAGCAAAGGGCAAAGAATAACCAATTAATCAATAAGTAGAACAAGTGGGGAGACTTGCTTTTTTGTATAAGCTGTAATTATTTTATTACTACAGTAATTAATTCAGCAGTTTAATGGTGAAGGAATAAGCAAATTAGTGAAGTGAGAGCATAGAAATACATCTACAAAAATAGTAATCTGATTTATGCAAACTAGTAGCAAAAACATTTTTGATTAAATGAAGTTAGGATACATAATTTTCTATATGGAATGAAAATGAAGTTGAAATCCTACCTCTTTTCATGTACAAAAATCAATTATAGTTGTCTTAAGAACTTAGATGTAAAAGGCAAACTACAAACTTTTGTAAAAACCATATGGGAGAATATTTTTAAGCTATCAAGATAGTTAAAGTTTTCTTTTTTTTCTCCAAATTTTTATTTAAATTCCAGTTAGTTAACATACAATATAATATTAGTTTCAGGTATAGAATTAATGATTCAGTACTTATATACATAACACCTAGTGCTCATCACAACTAGTGCTCTTCTTATTAGCCATCACCTGTTTGCACCATTCCTGCCCACCTGCCCTCCAGTAACCATCAGTTTATTCTCTATAGTTAAGAGTATGTTTCTTGGTTTGCCTCTCTTTTTTCCCCATGTTCATTTGTTTTGTTTCTTAAATTCCACATATGCATGAAATCATATGGTATTTGTCTTTCTCTGACTGACTTATTTCATTTGGTGTAATAATTTCTTGCTCCATCCATGTCATTGTAAATGGCAAGATTTCATTCTTTTTTATGGCTAAGTAATATACCTGTGTGTGTGTGTGTGTATACACACCACCTCTTCTTTATCCATTTATCAGTTGATGGACATTTGGGCTCTTTCCATAATTTGACTGTTGTTGATAATGCTGCTATAAACATCGGGGTGCATATATCCCTTCGAATCAGTGTTTTTGTATCCTTTGTATAAATATCAAGTAGTGCAACTGCTGGATTATAGGGTAGTTCTATTTTAGTTCTATTTTTAACTTTTTGGGGAACCTCCCTACTGTTTTCCAGAGTGGCTGCACCAGTTTGCCTTCACACCAACAGTGTAAGAGAGTTCCCCTTTCTCCACATCCTCGCCAACACCTGTTGTTTCCTGTGTTGTTAATTTTACTCATTCTGACTGGTATGAGGTGATATCTCATTGTAGTTTTGATTTGTATTTCCCTGATCATGAGTAATGTTGAGCATCTTTTTATGTGTCTCTTAGCCATCTGTATGTCTTAAGGTAAAAAATTTTCTTAAACACACACACACAGAAACCATGTAATGAAAAGGTTGATAAATTTAGTGCCATCAAAGGTAAGAACTTATGTTAATTAAGAAGCATCATAAATAGAATGAAAAGACAATCCACAAATTAGAAGAAAATACAGCAAATATATCTGACAAAGGATGGTATTAAAAACATATAAAAGAGTCATGAAATCAATTAGATAAATGTAAACAATATAATAAAAAATGGTCAGAAGACTTGAACATGCGCTTTACAAAGGGGAAGCCAAAGCTGCCAATAAACACAAAATAAGACTACAATGCAATAACACTTAACACTCAACAAGGGGGCAAATATTAAAAGGCTAGAAAATACAAAGTTATGGTAATGATGCAGAACAACCAAAATCATTATACCCTAGTACAACTACTTTAGAAAACAAGTTGGATTAACCTCATGAAATTATGCAGAATCATTCTTATGCCATCGATTCAACTCCTAAACCTGAAGTAAGAGATATGTACAAAATGTTTATAGCAGTAATGTTTTAAAAAGAAAACAAGTGCCCGTGATATGTGTTTTCTTTATCCCTTATAAGTATAGCTTTATTTTAGAATTTTCCAACATTTACTAAACACCTTTTTAAACGGAGTGCTAGATCTGGATGTTATATGTGAGTTATGAATCACTAAATTCTGTACCTGAAACCAATTTTACCATATATGTTAACTAACTGGAATTTAAATAAAAACTTGAAATTAAAAAGAAAAGATACAACCTAAAAACAACAACAACAACAAAATACAGGGAGTACTAGGTTAGCCGTTAATACCTCTCAGGGTTGGAAGGTTTTATGTATGACAGTGTTCTGCCAATAGGAGAATTGCTCAAATGCTAGAGGAGTCACTATATTACTAGTATTTTGAAGTCTAGCTATTATGGCTGGAATTGTGTTACCCCTCAAAATATATTGAAGCCCTAACCCTCAGTACTTCAGGATATAGGATCATTGCAGATATAATTAGTTAAGACAAGGTCATACTTGAGTAGGTTGTGCTTCTACTCCAACATAACTAGTATCCTTACAAAAAGATGCCATATGAGGGGGCACCTGGGTGGCTCAGTTGTTAAGCGTCTGCCTTCGGCTCAGGTCATGATCCCAGGGTCTTGGGTTCGAGCCCCACATCGGGCTCCCTGCTCAGCAGGAAGCCTGCTTCTCCCTCTCCCACTCCCCCTGCTTGTGTTCCCTGTCTCGCTGTGTCTCTGTCAAATAAATAAAAAAAAAAAAGATGCCATATGAGGACACCACATACAAGGAGAATATCATGTGATGATAAGGCAGAATTGGAGTTGTGCAGCTACAAGTCAAGGAATGCCAAAAGTTTTCAGCAAAACACTAGAAACTAAGAAAAGGCAAGGAAGGATCCATCTACAGTTTTCAAAGGGAGCATGGTTCTTTTGCCAACAGCTTGATTTTGAACTTTGAGCTTCCAGAACTTTGACACAGAAATTTCACTTGTTTAAAGCTATCCAGTTTGTGGTACTTTGTGATGGGAGCCCTAGAAAACTAATACATGAACAAATTACTCATTGAATCTCTGCAGGAGGAACCGTTGCTGGCCTCTCCAGAAAATAAGGATAGACAGTAACTTATGTTCATTTTGCTTGGAGTTGAAGAGGAAGAAAGACAATTATAGTTTTGACAGCCTCTTGAATATAATATATGCAATGATAATGCATTTTTTAAGTCAGCTCTTTCAATTTATTTTGGATAGGTATTCATATGTTTAAAAATTCAAAAGGAAGAATATAGTAATACAGTCTATAAAGTCTCCTAGCTCCATCAATTACTTATGTTTCTTTCCAGAGATAGTTAGGCACGTATTAGCACATCAGCATACACACCATTATTATACCATTCCTTTTTTCATTTTATACTACTGTATACTCTGTTCTTTATTCTTTCTTTTCTATCTAATTTTGTATCCTGGAGATCTTTTCATAGAAAAAAAAAAGTGCTTCCTTTTTCTCATACTTATAGCTACATGGGCATCCAACAATTTTTAAGCCAGTGATATATTTAGACCACTAGATTTCTTCAAATATTTTAATTCTGCTGTTAAAAAGAGAAGCAAAGTAATGGAAACTTTTAGATAAAGAAGACTGAGTGAAGTTTCATCACAGATTTTTGCTCCCCTAATATATAATAAATAAGTGATAAAATCTTACGCCAAAAACTTTGAAAAATGACCAAAGAAAGAAATAGAAGTTTCCACATCAAAATATATTCTGATTCTGTTGGCATCCTCATCTCCATGGCAGAAGGGTAAATGAAAACAGAAGAGGAACTGACAAAATCCTGGGGTTTCTCACTGAGAGCCCTGGTTTGGGGAGATGCAGACTGAAAATGTGAATAGGCAGTGTGGGATAGAGTCAAAATTAAAACTTTGAGAGTCGGATCTCAGCAGCACTGTAAATGGTTTCTAGGAAATTACCTTTTTCCAATGAGTCAAAGTCTTTTATAGCAGGAAATACCCCTGGTTGTATGGATTGTGCATTACAAGAATTACAAAGATAAAATAGAAAACAGTTTCCTTAGAAGATGTGCAGTTATTTTCTTGTAGCCTCTTCCCTTTTTCAACACTACAAACTCAAACTGCAGATAAATGGATAGAAAACCAGATCTTGTCCTCAAACCATAGTCTGGATAAAATGTGAGAGTGTCAAAGAGAATTAACCCTCACCGTGTCAGAGAAAATAAATGTTAAGATTAGAGGTACATACATTACCAATGGCAAGGTTTTAAAAAATGTCCAGGAACTAAACAAACATATTATAGCAAAATATTGGGTAAACAGAATATAGCAATTCACAACAGATGAAATACCCAGTCAAGAAAATCTATTTTCTAGGAAGGGAAGGATACTTTCCAAGTATGTTTTGAGCTATACAGAACTTAATAAAAATACAAAATCAATAAAGCAACAGGTTCAAAAACAAGACATTAAACAAGAGAGTAAAATGAAAAGGGAAATTTCAAGGCTAGTAAAAATAATCAAGTTCAAAATACCAACATTTACAGGGGCGCCTGGATGGCTCAGTTGGTTAAGTGTCCAACTCTTAATTTCAGCTCAGATCATGATCTCAGCATCCTGAGACTGAGTCCTGCATGGGGCTCTGCGCTCAGCAGGGAGTCTGCTTCTCTCCCTCTCTCTACCTTTCCCTCTGCCCCTCCCCCTGCTTGTGCATGTGCACATGTGCTCTCTCTCTAACATAAATAAATCTTTAAAAAAAAACCCCACATCAACATTTAGAACTCTAACAAATAAATTAGAAACAACAAGAGATAGGAAAAGGGGTAAAATGTTGAATGTATGCCCTGGGTGAAATACTTAATAATAAATTCAATGAAAAAAAAAGATTTTAAAAGTTACAGAAGATGAGAGCTTTGGAGGGCAAAGATGATCTCATATAAAGACGATTGCTGACTCTGAAGTTGAGAATCTAGATAATGGACAAGAAAACTATAAAGAGATAAAAAAGGGAAAAATTCCTCCCAAATTAAGACAGATATTAGAATGATCTTAGATAAATTATGGCCTTCAGAGAAAGACTTTTTTAGACATCTAGGAAGGAAAAATATTCCTGTCTCCTGCAATGGCTGGAAAGCAGGAAATCATAAGTATCACAAATTTCTCCACAACGACTTTCAATACCATCTAGAAAGCCTATAAAATTCTTAGGGAAAACAAAAATGACCTAAAAATATTTAAATAGCTAAGTTATCATTTATAGTAAAAGCAACATTTGGCTGACATTCTCAAAGAAAAGAACTCAGGGACTATAGTCCTATGATCTTTTCTCAAAGTAACTATGCATTGATGAAGTCTAAGTAATCAAAAGTGAATCAAATAAGAATTCAGGAACAGAAACAGATTTGTAATGAGTGTAGTAGGCAGAATTCTAACATGTCCCTCCAAGATACATGTGCCTTGCTTTATATGCCTTATATAATCCTCCCTCCTTGAATATGGATGGATCAAATAAATATGATCAGGTATTACTTTTTTGATTAGGTCATTAATCAATTAACTTTGAGTTAATCAAAAGGCAGATTATCCCGGGTGGGCCTGTTTTTATCAGGGGAATCCTTTAAAGATGGGAAGTTTCAGAACCGTCCTCCTGGTGGCCTGAAAGAAAGCTGGCTCCCTGGAAGCTTGAAGAGCAGAACATCACTTCCATAAGGAAAATTTTAAGGTCTAAATTTAGGGAGTCTAATAGAGCTAGTTAAGAATTTTAGAAAATAAAATTGTTTGGCAAAGAAGAGCTGTAATGATTCTTATGTGTATATAGGATTTTTCAAAGGATAATAAGCAGTACTGATGTAGGAAAAGATGTTAGGGTTTGAAGCCAATGGCCAAGAAAGAGTTCTTTAAACATCTTTGGTGCAAAGAGGTGTTTATTAAGGCACAGGGACAGGACCCATGGGCAGAGAGAGCTGCACTGGGGTCATGAGGAGTGGCCCATTTTATACTTTCAAGTTGGGAGGGGGTTAGGGATAGCGTAAGTCTAAGGAATTTTGGAAATAAGGTTTCCAGGACTGTGAGGGGACTAGCTATTGTTGGGAAAGGGTTATTTATTACTGTCTAATAAAACCTGAGTCAGGAGATATATATCGGTGGGTCATATGCTTGAGGGATGATTGCCAACATGTATCTTGGGGGGTAGAGATAAAGGAAGTTTCCAAAAGAATTTTCATATATTACAGGAGACTCACAGGATCCTGGGGGTCAGGCTAAGATTGCCTTTTGCCCCTAGCAAAGTATTAATATCAAGATAGTTGAGTCCCTAGAGGAATGTCACTGCCTGTTTCAAGGACTTGTCAGTGGGCTGTAGGTGGTAAGGAAATTTAATAATTTTTCTTCTGCCTTTGTTTCCCACATCAGTACCAGTATATACATGGCATTGTTAAGCTTTAGGGTCCACTGGGGAAAAAGCACTGCTTCCTTTTCAGAGGTGAATTGCTCTTCCCATCCTCCCTGGAAACAGAGGACAAAGAGTTAAGTGACTGCATTTGAGCCTGCCTTTGAAACTGAATTTAATCAGGCATTCCTCAGGAGGCAGCTGCCATCAAGGCCAGGGTAGTAGGTCTAAATGCTCTTTGTGTGTGTGCTCCTTGTACTGTGTGCATTTTGACCTGGTGTGGAGCTATGCTTCAAATGAGATTTCTCAATTAAAGTGAAACAACTTAGTCTAGAAAGTTCAGTTTCATAATGATCGTATGAAGCTTCCTCTCTTGGCATGAATCTAATGATACAATATCAGAGAACAAATTCATCATTCATTGACTCCAAATAAATCTACTTTCTCCACCCAGGAACATTGCTTTTCCAAACTAGTTGTGTGAATTCTTCTACTTAAATAAAGTACATCATGTTAGCATAGAATGAATATCAAAATCTACACAAATCCCTGCCTACTTCCAAGATCATCTCTCACCATAGGGCATTAGAATACAGAGGGATGTAACAGGGCCTTAGCTAATGTAATCAACCACCCTGATCTCTAAGGCAGGTTTCCTGAGTAGTAGACAAAATGAGAAGCCTGATAGGGATGCAACTAAAGAAGTGAGCACAGATGGTTAAGGAATTCATGACACTCTTTCTTGTACTTTTATCCTGAATTTTCTTTTCTCATAAATACACTTCCTAACTTTGCCCTGCATCTATACACAGGCTTGGAATTCCTTTCACACAGTTCTTTCTTCTTATTTTAATATGTGTCAGGTTAGTTTCTTTGCATCTTTTATTCCCTAATGAATTTTTCAAAAAGAATTTTTTTGTGAGTAGTTGTGGATACTGGCATGGCTCTTGTTTTTTTCCTTTTATTTTATTATTTTTCTTCATGAGTGCTTTTACTTTTAATAATGATTATACCATAGCTTTCCTTTCACCGCCTAAAATTGAAAGGAACCAACAAGTACTTATTTCTCAAGAAATGTGTCTTATTTTTCTGTGTAAACAATTCCTCAACCTAAAATGATAGCTCTGGAGCAAGCTATGTTTTATTTTACTATGGATACATAAGCAAACGGTAAAAGCCTCCGCATAGTTTTTAAGAGAGAATTATTCAAATTTTATCAGCAAAGAACAACAGCAGAGATAATACCAGGGACTCTCGAAGAAAGCTGGCTGCTTAAGGCTGACCCACTGTAAGAGAGCACTCTTTTGGGAAATCTCATTCTCTCTGACCATTCTAGCACTTCTTTCTGACTTCTTGTTAATATCTAGACACACATCATGCTTTATACCTTACACATTTCATTACTAAAATTTAAAAATATGAGAAACCAAAGAGCTAAAATTCAAAAACAGGATTCACCTTGAGAAAAAACAAAAACAAAAAGGTAAGGAAGTGCAAACAACAGCACCCTGGTTTTGGCTTTTTGTTTGGCTAGCATTCATCTCTCATTTATAGAAAGGGGAGAATCAATATTTCATGAATACTTTTTGTAAAGATAAATTTTGAAAGGATATTAAATCTAGTGATGATTTCTAAATCTAGCTAATAGCAGGCTTATCAAAAGATAGGTAGTTAACTTAGCAAGTGAATTTGTAGAAAGAAATGAAAAATGCCAACAATATATTAAATAGTTCTAATTTCACAAGGCAGAGAAGTGTTATGAAAAACAAAAATAAAATTAGATTTTTTAATATAGAGAGAGGTAAGCTAATTTTCTTCGGAATGTCTTTGGCCCAAATGCCCTTTGGTATTTAATAACATGACCTCAATATCACAGCTGCTAGCAAAATATTCATGTGCTACATTTGGGAGGCCATCAACCCTTACCTTTACATTTCCAGGAGTTTATTTATTGGACCATCCAGGGTAACTAAGGGATATGAAAATAATCCATCTGTCCAAACTTATTTTTTTAAATTTATTTATGTATTTTTCTATACCATGACTACAGCATTCAAATAAAGTTTGAAAAAGGCTCTTATTGAACATGATTTTTTTTTTCAAAAAAAAAAGCACTTAACCACTGCAGTTTTCTTTCTTCTAACTGTTCCCTGCCTGACTGCCTCCAAATACACAAATACACCGGCTCAGTTTTTTTTTAATTGTAAGGAATCCATATATATCTCTATTATGAATAGAACCTATGATATATTTCAAAAAATGTCTAATGTTTGAAAACTCACAAATGATAAAAGCATCAACTTTTTTTAGTTTTAGAGTCTTCATATCCATAAGGAGTTTAGTCTACTAAATTAAAAAATGGATTCAAACCTTCAGCTTTTCAGAAGAAAATTCTTATAGGAATGAACCTTCTACACTATACTAAATTTGTGGGATTTGGAACTTCTTGAATCTATTTTTTTTTTTTTTAGTGCAAATATTTCAACATTCAGGTTTCAGGCTTTGTAATCATTTCACCAGTGTAACAAGATCAAGTAAGCTTACTAAACAGTTTAAGTGACTAAGAGATGGTTCTCTATAAATATTCATGGCTCCAACACTGTTTTATGCCCATCGCCCTCCAAGGCTCTTTCACAACTTGATTGAGAAAAGGGTCCTTGATTTATCTGTATGAGGTTAACAGCCACCCAAATTTTATTCTATTTTGGCGATATAGTTTTTATTTTGTTTTGTTCGTTTAAACAAGAATGCTTAATGGCTATTTCAAAGTGAAGGGATTTATGACTAAATTATTGCCTTGATGCAGTTTTTTAATGGTTATTTCTTGGGTGATTTCAAATTCAATGCCATGTTAAAACACATTCAATTTCATATATGTCAAAAATGATGAAACTCACTAGACAATTGCATTAGATTATTTGAATTTCAAAAATGTTTCCTAACAATTTGGATACATTAGATAAGAAATGCAGTGATTTTTTAGGAAGGATCATGCTATCAATGAAATGCTAAGGAAATAATGTTTAATGTTGAAAGAATGAAGGAGGGATGGAAAATGCTGTCTAGTGATAAAAGAAGAAGGAATAGAGGAAGAGTTAGCATGTATAGCATGCCTATACATAGGACACCTTTATTTCTTCTTCTTTGCTTTTGGCCATGCTTTTGACCCTCCTTGGCATGTACTACTTCTCTTCTATATGTACTTACTATTTTCAGAGACTTTCTTTGCAAATTCTTCTATGAACTCTTCCCTTCTTGTGTTTTATCCTATAGTGATCTTGGTTGCCAATGGCAAAAAAATTATTTTATAAATGGAAATATGTAATTTATGTAATTTAGTTCTTTCTTAAGAGTAAATAGTAGCATGGTGCTATGGAAAAAATACTTGCTATGCAATTCTATTTTCAGGATACCTACTCTCTAATTTTTAATTTACTTGCATGTAAAAGAAAGATAATCATACTTAATATGGCTCATGGTGTATTTATAGAAATCCTTGAACTACAAGAAAAATAAAAGACATTTATGTCACTGTAATATATTTTCTAAATACTTTATATATTTACATTTCATCCTAAACTCTAGGAGAATAGATATGTCCCAATATATATTTGTTGAAAACTTATGCAGAATGTTGGAAGAAACATATGATGATAATAATAATGCAGTAATAGCTAACATTAACAAAGTATTTATATATTCCAGGCACTGTGTTAAGTGCTTGGTACACACCCTCTAATTTAATTTCTCATTTATTTTGCTAGTGAGGAAGCAGAATTTTTGCGAGTAAGTAGCTTGTCCAAGTTTACACATATAGTTAGCAGATGGGAAGGTAGGATTGTTAACCTATTTTGTTTTGTTTTGTTTTGTTTTTACTTCAAAAGCTACTCTTGTTGCATATCTAAAGGTGAGGGGGGAAATGTTTTTAGGAAAAAGGATGGTTTTGTAGATCGAAACTTTATATTCACTGAAAATATCTAGTTTGGTTTTTTTTAAGATTTATTTATTTATTTTGAGAGAGCGAGAATGAGAGAGAGAGAGAGTACATGAGTGGGGGAGGGTCAGAGGGAGAAGCAGACTCCCCGCCGAGCAGGGAGCCTGATGTGGGACTCGATCTCGGGACTCCGGGATCATGACCTGAGCCGAAGGCAGACGCTTAACCATCTGAGCTACCCAGGCGCCCCTGAAAATATCTAGGTTTGTAACTGTTACTCTCTGAGCTCAAATAATTTGCTCAAACTGGAAAAACGACTCAATTATGGCTCACACATATAACAGATAGGTATGTAAACCTAGTAGTAAGCCAGACTCTGGGTCTCTATAAGCATTATGTTTTCTTTCTTTTCCAGTTTTATTGAGAAATAATTGACATACTTCACTATATAACTTTAAGGCATACAGCATGATAGTTTGATTTACATATATTGTGAAATGATTACCAACATTATTTTTTCTACTTACAAAAAGCTGCCCATTAGAGCAATTTGCTTTCCATATGCATGGCCACAACTGTTTAGTTAACACCTGACCAGGCAGCAAATTCTGATGGTGAGGTGAGTAGGAAGATAGTCATACTCAAAGTATATAATCAATTAGAATATCCCAGCTACTGTCTAAAAATGAACTAACAATGAGAACTGTGGAACTAGATTCATCCAAGACTGAAATTGGACATGCTGAACACTGAATAAAATCACTAATTTTAGAGTTGATATAATTCTTACTGTTTCTATATTTCTCTGTTTAGACTTAATTTTTCAATTAAATAATAAAAAATGTTTACATTAAAATTGTAGAATTTCAAAGAAGTCTTGAAACTAAAGGGTTTTTTAAACCTTTTCATTAGAATTCATAAGAGCGATTTTATATATTTGTACATTTTTCTGAAATATAGGGATGATCAAACTCAATGATCAGTGAGAATGATCATTTGATGGCTACATGGATGAAACAGGAATTTGAGTTTATGGAATGGCAAACAAGAGACAGTGTCTTGATCAACAAAGTTAATTATCTTCCTATCTCTATGCCATGTGAAGAAAACATATATTTGAGTGAAAGTTTAGGCAAAAATCTGGGTTTGGTTTGGTTTTAATGGACCAATGAGAGATTAAAAACCATAATGAAATATTGGCCTAAATTTTCCAAACACTTATATGAAAAATGTAACTTAATATGCATTTATAGGAATATATGTAACAGTAAAGGAAACATCTTTTAAATAGGTTATGGTGAATTGTTTATTTAATAGGAGGAGGTAAGTCTTTGTGTACTAAATGTATTTAAAATAACATTTTAAATACAAGGAACAATTTTTATACTTTTAGAACTTATTTTCTATAGAGAGCTTAGATGAGTTTTTCTCTTAAATTGATCTCTTGAAAATATGTATTTTATATGTATATGATATATGCACATATAAAATTTTATAACAAATATTTTTGTCATGAGTTCATATTTCTACAATAAACATTTATAGGCATGCTACATACATTTAAAAAGTAATAATAAATTTAATAATTAAACTTGTAAGCTATTTTACCTTTTTTATTAATGAGTTAAAAAAATAAGGTGTTTGCCTGATAAGAGGCAAAGCAGTGATTTAAAAAACTCCAAATCTATGCTTTTTCATAACAGTTTATTATCTTTCAATGACTTTACATTTGTCTTACTTAGGCTTCCTTTCTTAAAAAAAGAAAATTACCTATGAATATTTCTAAGTATAGAGTTGAAAAGGACCATAAAGATTACCTAAGGTTCCCCATTTTTTATTCCATTATTCACCCTTCCATGTCATGCTTTTTGAGATTACGTATACAGAAACTACATAACCAGGGTTAATATCCTTTCTTCTCAGTGAATGCCCCAATATTAATTTATCATCATATTTCAGGAACACTGATCCCCACCAAATCCATATCCTTTCACCAGTTGTTGGTTTATATGCCCCTTAAGAAGAAAAACCTTCTACTTGTCATATTTTTTTAAAAAATATTTTATTTATTTATTTGAGAGAGAGTGAGAGAGAGAGAGAACATACACACACAAGCAGGGGGGAGAGGCAGAGGGAGAAGGAGAAGCAGACTCCCCGCTGAGCAGGGTGCCTGTTGTGGGACTCCATCCCAGGACCCCAGGATCATGATCTGAGCCAAAGACAGATGCTTAACTGACTGAGCCACCCAGGTGCCCCCAAATAAATTTGAATTTTAATTAATTTTTTCTCAGGTATACGCTGAGCCCACTTAAAGTGCAGAGATTGGTTGTCTTTGAGAATACACTGGTTAAAAACCAAATCCTTTCATCTGGTGTAATCTGTAATTCAGCGACTAGAGCATAATTCAAAAGAGCTTTAAATCAAGTGATCCTTGACATGTCTGCTAGAGGTCTGGTCAATAGCAGAGTTAATTTCAGATGGCTGAGATTATAACCCAGATCACATTGCAGCTGCTGTGCCCACCAACTGGAACGGGTACATTGCACACTTTCCAGGAGACACATATCAGGTATTCTCACTCAGCGAGAAATGAAGTAATTTCCCTATACAACTTGAAACACAATCCCCACAAAAAATAAGCCAAACACCCCATATTCACTGAAAAATGGTAAAAATACTAACACTTCATAGAATAGTCTTTGGTTGAATAATATATTTACAACTTCAAAGCATATTCTCTACCTAAAACTTAATTGTAAAAGTTACTAGATTGAAAAGCAAATGGGTTGCTCTACAACTAGATTTTGATGATATATAGTAACTTCTACCTTTTTGAAGAATTATAAAAGAAGGAAGAGATGAAGGAAAGGAAACACTAGAAAGGTGACCTTATTTGTTTCCTTATCATTTTATAAGGAAGAAAAATTGCCTTTGATTTATGTTTATGGACTATTTTATAACAGTGTTATAAAAAATGGAATTGTATTTGTCAGTGGTTTTACTGATTGGCATGGAAACTAGTGGAATATTTGGCTTGAATGTCATGAGTATAAATCCAATTGGTTTCCAATACTAGTTATTCTAATAAAAACTTGTGTCAGCCTCAGTCCTTTCAAACAACAAAGATATAGGAATTAATATTTTTTTCTTTTTTGATTATTTTGATGATTCACTTTGAACTTCGAATTAATTAAAAAAAAAAAAACAACTTTAGTATTCTCCCCTTTAAAAGAAAAAGAGCTAGTTTCCAGAGGTTCTTTATTTTATTAGAGACCTGGCCTGGATAGTGTGAGCTTCTAGACAAAGAGAGATTACTTGCTTAAAAAAACAACTCTCTTATTCCTCTGTAGCACTCATAATTTTATTCATGAAACATCTTCATATTCTTCAGGATTATTTGTTCGGTAATAGTTACTGTTCTGGTTGTCTGTTACTACATAAATAAATCACAGTTATTATTGCATGAAACTGCAATATGGGCAGGTTCTGCAGAGAAAGCTTACTTCTTTTCTAGATAGCTGGGACCACTCAACTGGGTAATGGAGGATTCATTTCTAAGTTGATTTACTCACATAGGTTGCAGATTGGTACTGGTTGATGGTCATGAGCCCACCTGAGACTGAGAGACAGGAGCCTTGGTTCTGTCCACATGACTCACCGTGTGGGCCTCTCCACAGGCTGCATCCTCACAGACTGGTAGCTAGGTTCTAAGAGCAAGTATCTCAAACAACAGAGTATAGAAGGTGCCAGTTTTTTAAGGCCTAGAAACTAGCATAGCATCAATTCCACTTTATTCTATTGCTTAGTCACAGAGATCAGATTTATTGTGATGGGATATGGATCCCAAATCTTGATAGGATGAGTGTCAAAGAATTTCTAGGCTATGTTTTAAAATGACCAAAATTATTTGCATTTCTTTCATGTGTATAATGTACTCACTTACCCCGAGACTTCTCCAAGGTCCCATCTTATTAAACAACGAGTTAAGGCTTCAGATACAAAATTTCATCATTTCAGTCAAGTCTGTATACAAATGAGTATCTTTGAATTCAGTTTTTTGGGTATAGGTCATCAAGGTTTCTTTCTTTATCTCAAGTCTGTGAACTAAAGAGACAAATGATCTGTGCCCCCCACATACATACTCCATGTATGTGGAAATCCTAACCCCCATGTGAAGGTCTTAAAGGGAGGGGCCTTTGGGAGGTGATTAGGTCATAAGGATGGAGCCCTCATGAATGGGATTAGTGCCTTTATAAAAGAGACCTCAGAGAACTCCTTAGCCCTCTTTCTGCCATGTGAGGATACATGAGAATTCAGAAGTCTTTAACCCAGAAGAGGGTTTTTACCAGAGCCCAACCATGCTGACACCTTGATCTTGGACTTCCAGTCTCTGGAACTATGAAAAATAAATTTCTGCTGGATATAAGTCATCTAGTCTATGGTACTTGGTTATAGCAGCAGAAACTGGCTAGGACAAGAGCCCTGGATCCTTTATATTTAACAAATCATTCTTTGGTTTCTCTCTCTCCTCTCACATTTTATTATAGGCAGCAAGAAGAATCAATCCAGGAAGTAATTACAGTATTTTGTCTGGAGATCTTCTTATAACAAGGTATATTTTCTATATTGTACATTACTGCAGATGACAGTTTTGCTAAAATTTCTGCCACTACGTTACAAGGATCTATTTTCTCATTTTCAATAACATTTCCTTACTTTCCTTTAAGCCCTCAATGTATACAAAAAATATATTTTTGATTGGGTTAAATGATCAATAATTATCACTTTCCTCATTTAGTTATCCTTCAACATTGTGAGTTGAACTGCTATTTTTCTGACTTCATTTTCTTAAAAGATTATTAGCTACAATTCTTTTTTTTTTTTAAAGATTTTATTTATTTATTTGACAGAGAGATAGAGAGAGAACACAAGTAGGCAGAGGGAGAGGGAGAAGCAGGCTCCCTGCAGAGTGGGGAGCCCAATGCGGGACTCGATCCCAGGACCCTGGGATCATGACCTGAGCCGAAGGCAGCCGCTTAACCGACTGAGCCACCCAGGCACCCTGCAATTCTTGATTATAACCATAAACACATGTTCTTTTTGGTATTGACCTGAAGTTATGCTTTGTTTCTTTAACCCAGTGTTTTATCTGAAGGAAATCACCATAACAACTTTTGCCTTCAGTTATAGTTAAAAAGAATATTACATGCTTGTTAAAATATGCCAGTAGACCTACCATATGTTCACAGCTACCTAGAGCAATTTGATACAATGGCTGAAGAATCACTGCTCTCAAAAAATATCTCAATAATGCCAAAATATCAGGGAAAATTTCTTTGATTCCACTAGACCAAATATTTTTCAAGTACAAATTGAGTGGAATTATTTTCTCAAATGTAGAGGTCCTTCTTTCTCCTTTTTAGAGTCTGTTGTCCATCACTTCAACTACTCTTGCCAATATCCTAAATTTCATTGTTTTTATAATCCTATCAAAACATCAGTTCCTGCAGGGGCCCACACACAAACTATCCATGCCTGCGGCCATAGTGGATGAACTAATTATTCTTAAATAGTCATTCCTGTTGTTTTCAAAGTTCCAAGTCAAAGACCCCTCCCATCATTGTTTGTTAGACATTGCTATTTGAACTGACTATTGCAGTCAAAATTCTGGTGCCCACAAATGAAGTAAACGCACCACTTGTGGAGTTGATTTTTAATGAGGTATATTTCTTTGTGTGTTATTCATTATACTCTTACAATATGATATAGTGATAATTTAAATATTGTTTAGATGGAAAACTCCATTTAGATTCTCCCTCACTCCATGCCCCACCAAAACACACAAACACAATAATTCTACATTTTCTAGTAATTCTAGTAACTAGTTAGATTTACAGTAGGTAACTTCTTTAGATTAATGTGAAATGGAGAAATGTGTAAACATTGCAATTTTTCAGTTTGGGGTCATCTTCATATATGAGTTCTTACATCATTTATTTATCTACTTAATGTAAGTAGAGAATTGAGAGTTAGCATTTGTCCTATGCTCATACTTTGGGCACTTGCATTTGTTTCATTGTTTACTCTGCTATGTGTCATGTAAATATAATTCACTTTGAATACAATTTTCATCTTGAAGAATCTTTTATTATAGGCAATTCAAAAGTAGTCTTGCTAAATATATAAGATTTTCTTCTTTTGCTTTTACACTCTCATCAATTTTTGCCTTACAGGTCATCAATTATGTGCAAATTACTATTAATATTAAATTCATTCTTATTGAATGCACTAATTTTCTAATGAATGACATTTTTAGTCTTGGGTAACAGTGCTTAATTACTAGAGACACCATTAGAAATATTTGAAATAAGAAATGGCCGTTGTCCCCAACTTATTTTGTCCCATTTATTTATTTCATTTAATAAATATTTATCTAGCTCTTATTATATGATAGACCTCATCTCAGCACTTTATAAATGTTAACTTATTAATCTTTGTAGCAACCCTATGAAGTATGTACTACTATTATACCCATTTTATAGATGAAGACACTAAGAGTGTTTTTTTTTTAAAGATTTATTTATTTATTTGAGAGAGTGAGAATGAGAGAGAGTACATGAGAGGGGGGAGGGTCAGAGGGAGAAGCAGACTCCTCGCTGAGCAGGGAGCCCGATGCGGGACTCGATCCCGGGACTCCAGGATCATGACCTGAGCTGAAGGCAGTCGCCCAACCAACTGAGCCACCCAGGCGCCCTAGATGAAGACACTAAGAGTGTTTAAATAACTTACCCAAGATTCACACAACTAATAATTGCTGGAAATTAGTTTTGTATGCTTTTATCCTGTGCTAACAATATTCTTTTCCTTTCACCTTATAAATCTTTTTTATGACCAATAATCCTAATTGATTCTCTCACATGCCTATAAAGTATGGTCCTGTTATAAATTATGAATATGAAATATGAATACAAACTCAATATTGAGCATACAATATGCTTTTCTTTGAATTTTATCTAATAAAAGGCAGCATGTTTGCTATCATGTTTTGTTTGAAAAAAGTTTTAGAATTATTAAAACCAAAACTATTTTTAATGAAATGAAATTTTTTGTATATTCTTCCAATCTGTATGAAGATGGGCAGTGGCCAGAGATTTTGTTTTCTTGACCATTTTACTTTTTTCAGAAAATTCCTTTGGGGGAAATTGTAATTTCATTTTGGTAGATATGGCCATATTGTCTTTGTTTTCATGAAAATTTTGTGTCTCACCAAAATTCTTAATAATAAAAGAAAATGCATTATTTTAGCTGATGTTATACTGAAAAAATTTTGTGGCTTTAAAATTTGTCTCTTTCTATGTTTTTAAAAGTACTTATTTTGGAAAAGTATTTTTGAAGAGTTTCAAGTTTGTGTTTGATTAATGTGACAACAAAAACTCAACCCAACTGATAGGAAGTTATGCTATAAATAAACCATGGCCACATTATCATTTTCATTATAAATTTGATGAAATATTGTCTTAAGGAGAGATACACTACTGACAGCAATGAAAAACAAGACATCAGAAATTCCATTTAAGTGCAGGTGACAGTATTATTTACTGCCATCCACTCATGTTACTTCCAGGCTTCTTAAATTTACACAGAGGGAATATATCCTCTCAGCTTGTGACAGCTGGAGGGGAAATCACACTGGTAGAACTCCATTCTCATAAATGGCTAAAGAAGACTTGCTTTTCTTCTGTTCAGCTTATATATAATTGGAAAGGCATAACACCAATGATTATAAGAAATACAAATTTTAAAATTCCAGGGTGCCTGGTGTGGCTCAGTTGATTAAGCAACTGACTCTTAATATCAGCTCAGGTATTGATCTAAGGGTTGTAAGATCAAGCCCTGTGTTGGGCACCATGCTGAGTGTGGAGCCTGCTTAAGATTCTCTCTCCCTCTCTCTCTGCCCCTCTCCTGCTCACTCTCTCTCCCTGTCCCTCACTCTCTCTGTAAAAATAAATTTTAAAAAACTTAAAAAAAAGTTTCCAAAAAGACTTTCTTTTCAATATTTGCTTTCCAACAAATTTTGCCTACCTTATCACCTTTCCTTTTCTTAAGGTTAAAAACCATCACCATCATGACCACCATCACAGAATTCACCCAAATAAAATTTTCCGTTATCAGTGTTCTTCCTTATATATTTTAAAAATCTTTACCAGTTATATTTCTTAATTCAAATTTAAATTTAGCATTCTTTCCTTTTTTATAATATTTGTTTTCCTCATCCTTCTTGCTTGATTAATTAGCTTTTTTCCTCTAATCATATGTTAGTAATGTTTTAGGATGCTAGATTATTTCCAGAACAGGTTTTTTTTTTTCTTTTTAACAACTTCAACTTTTAATAATGGGAAGAAACTATTTGCCATTCCAGAAAAATTTTAGGGAAGAAAAATCTTCCTTATAAAAATAAACTCATCAAAATTATAAATATTCTAACTTTTTACTTCTGTGATTTGAACTTCTCCCCTGCAATACTACCCACTTCATTTAACATTGTTCTTGTACCATCATATATTGAAGAGAAAACAGTATGACAGCAAAGTTTAGGTAGTTCAGTTTAACAAAGGAATTTGTACAATGATTTTTTTAAAATCTTTGTTTTTAGTGGCTTTTTTATTTTTTTGTACACAAAGATAAGGAGGCTGCAGAAAAGAATCATTTGGCTTTTCCAAACCATTTCTTAGATAAAAGATATAGAAAGACTTTTTGTACATATGGAAACAATAGTTTGATCTTCCATTTGTTTTAGAGTAGGGACCGAGACAGTATTAAGATATACTATGTCCATTCAAGCTATAAATACTACCTAGAGATACAGAATCAAAGCATGAGCATAAGAGAATAAATCCTCTACAGGGAGAACAACTACATAGCCTGTTGCTATGAGGCCAATGCTGGAAATGGGTGTCACTGTAGAACATCAGGAAAAGTTGATGATCAAATGGCAGAATAATTTAAGACTTGGGGTGCCTAAGGTATGACAATACCCAAAGTAAAGCTCTGATCTACAGGGGCAGAGGGAGCATGTAAACTCTGGGACTGAGCATGCTCAGCTGTGCAAACAGATTGGATTAGAGCAGTGATTCTTGCTTATTAGCAAGACTTCAAAATCACCAGGAGAACTTGTTTAAACATAGTTAAGCCCTAACTCCAGAGTTCCTGATTCAGTAGGTCTGAGGTGGGGACTGAGAATTTGCATTTCTAACAAGTTCTCTCTTGATGCTGATGTTACTGGCCCAGAAACACAGTTGAGAAGCACTGGATTAGAGTCATTTTCCCATAGTGGTGTGCAATGGACTTATTTTCATAGATCTTCTTTGAAAAAAAAATGAACCAAAAAGAAAAAATAAATTTTGTGTTGTTATAAAATCTATGAAATTCTAAATAAAAATGATTTACTTTTGCAAAACCTATCAGGTTAATTAACATGATGATACAATCTCAAAATAGGGTATACAATATACAGTGGTTTTATCTCAAAATACGGTATACAATATACAGTGGTTTACACATCTTTTTTTTTTTTTTAAAGATTTTATTTACTTATTTGACAGAGAGAGAGACAGTGAGAGAGGGAACACAAGCAGGGGAGTGGAAGAGGGAGAAGCAGGCTTCCCGCTGAGCAGGGAGCCCAATGCGGGGCTTGAACCCAGGACCCTGGGATCATGACCTGAGCCGAAGGCAGACGCTTAATGACTGAGCCACCCAGGTGCCCCTACACATCTTTTTTGACCATGAAATCTCTTTCTGAGAGCCAAGTATTTATATCTCCCAGATCTAACATTTTATGGAACACACTTGAGGGTATTCTTGAAAAGATGGTTTTAAGGTCACTTTCAGCTTTTACATTCTAATGAGAATCAGAATTTCTTCCTAGTCTTAGATAAAGGACATTATGAGGTTAAGTAGGAAATTACAAACTTCCTCAAGGGAGCAACTGATTCTGTTATATCAATGAGTACTCATTAATTGCTAACCAATGCACATGTACAGTCTGACCCTCTCATTGGATAATTATAGTGAAACTGAAGACAGAATTCACACTGCCCCAGTATAACAGAATGATTGACAGATGAAGTTTTTGAAACAGAAAATTTGAAAATGTATTCAAATTGGCCTGAATTTATTTACTAGTTGTAGTAGGCTGAATAATGGCTCCATAAGGATGCTAATATCCAAATCCCCAGGACCTGTGGATGTTAATGTTACTTTAAAAAGGACTTTGAAGATGTGACTAAGTTAAGGATCTTGAGATGGGGAAATTATCTTGGATGATCTAGGCAGGCCTAATGTAATCACAAGGATCCTTATTAGAGGATGGAAGAGGGAGATTTGACTATAGTAGTAGTGTGTAAAAGTGGTGTAACATGGGAAAGATTTGACCAGCTATTGCTGGCTTTGAAGATGGAGGAAGAGGCCAAGAACCAAGGAATGTAGGTGCTCTCCAGAAGCTGAGAAAGGCAAAGAAAGGAATTCTCTCCTATTGCCTGCAAAAGGGATGCAGTCCTGCAGACCATTTTAGACTTCTGAACTTAAGAACTAAAAGATAATAAATGTATGTTACTTTAAGCCACTAACTTTATGGCAATTTGCTATAGCAGCAATAGGAAACTAGTCAACTAGTGGAAAAATATAAAACATATAAATAGATGCTCTAAAGAATTTGTAATCCCCCAAAGAATCACACATTCTAAATTCAATCATCAAAAATATTATACATAATAGTACTAGGAGATATTTATTTGTTGCTTATTATGTATCAAGTGCTATACTGAGTGCTTTACATGCATTACTTTATTTATATGCATTCACTTATCGAGTTGTTACACAACCATAAGTAACTTATATTTAGTATCTCTATTTACTGATGAAAAAATGAAGCAGTGGTTTTAAGTAATCTGTACCTTATCACACATTGCTAAGTGGTTGAGAAAGGCTGTGAATCATATCCATTTGTTCCAAACTGTTATGCCATTACCACTGTAATATATGACTTTCATCCACAATTAAGGGCAAAGTGATGTCTAAGGTCATGTCCAGTTGGAGATACCATGGTCTATGTAATGCTCAGCAGAAGCGTGAGACAATTTTTAGGGCAGTTAGTTCCTTTTTATTATGGTCTAGCTAGAAAGCCAGCATTCTTTCAGTAACTCCTATAAAAACTTGATATATATCCATATGTAAGATTTTCATCTGGCACCTTGATATAGGAATTTGTTTCAAGGATTTTACATAGTTCTGTCTTGATAAGCTTAATGGATTCTACATGCCTGCAGCTCTGACTTGTTTAGAATATAATCTTGCCATTTTCCTTGAGTGGCCTATATAAACAAATTTCAGTACTTTTAAAGGCATAGTTCTGTGATGAACCATGATAATATTTTTGGTTAGAAAACATATTTAAAAAACAAATAATTTCAAATGACTAAAAAAGTACAGTTGTTACAATAAAATGAAATCACCACCTAGCACATTGTCTAGAATATAATAGGCATTCAAATAAATTAATAATTAAAAAAACCATCCAAAATGTTAGTCAAAATAAAAATGATTTCTCTTCCCTTCCCCATTTGATACGCATACCTACAGCTTCCCCAAACACATGTGGTGTGTTTGTGCTACTAGAATGATTGTACTATATACATTGTTCTGCAATTTTTTGATATATTTTTTTGTTTGTTGCTTGTTTATTTGTGTTTTAGGTTGTCTTTTCCTTAACAGTATACTATGAATTTTCTTTTTCTTAGTACATCTAGGTCTGCTTTATTTTTTAAAGTATTGCTTCAGAGTCTGTGGTATGAATATAGCATTATCTAACCAGTCTCATGCTGATGAATGTTCAGATTGACTTCATTTTTATTGCTAATAAAAGTAATGCTATTACAAAATGCTGTAATATATCTTTATTTTCTTGATTGATAATATTCATAGACTAGATTCTTTAAAGTGGAATTCCTGATTCAAATGTATTATACCTAAAAATTTGACAGATAATGATAAAATGCCTCTATGAAAGGTTGCAACAACTTATAGTCATAACAAATTTATGAGAGTTTCTTTTCCTCTGTACTTTCACTTATTCTGGTGAGTGTGAAAAAAATCTTTAAAGTTTTCCAATGAGATAAATTTTACATAAACTAGTGAGTGTTTTCTATATTTTCAGACTCATGCAAAGTAGTATAAAGAATAGTGAAGAAGTAGACAATATAGTATTTACTTTCATACTCCTATTCTTATTAGGGAAATGATCCTTAGTAAGATTTCCTAGTTACTTATATGTAACGCTGTATAAATGTATAAAATATTGAATGTATAACATACAGAATAAAGTGGTAGGATTCAAATATTGAGCACTTTCAGAATCCAGTAAGCAATGCAATAAATACTGTTGAATTTGTTTGGGCAAGAGATCCTACTTATCATTATAACAAGTAATCTGGGTCTAGGGTAGTAAGGAAGAAGACATTAAAATTTCAGAAGCATCTCTGGTGGTAGAAATGAATGAGCTAGTGGGGCTAACATACTGTTTATATACAGGATTTTACTTCTGTTGCCACAGAAATGCTGTCATTTGCCAATGAACTGTGATGATGATAAAGAAATAGCCTTTCTGGTAACCTAAATCTGGGTTTCAGAACTTCAGTATTTATATTTTGGGGGCTGATGTTTCATTAATTTATGTGATTGCAGGAGGGATGTCAGGGGCATTTGGGGCTGCCACTAGCTGTAAATGAGAGCTTAGGTGACAGGCAGCCAGCACACATCTGTCATGTTGTAGCCTCAAGACGTGGCCATTTCAGCATCTAAGAAGCATCTGTAACACTTCTGTTCTGATGAGTGCCTAAAAGCAAACAACAATAAAAAAGTCCAGGAACAGTCAACTTGTGGAGAAACATAACCACAGGCAGCTACTGAATGCAAACAGTATATTTGGAACAAGAATTTGGAAATTATACCTGGAAGTCACTAGTTCTGAGGGAAGGCTCAAAGCAAAGTGCATCACAACTCTGAGGGAAAGCTTGATGGGAAATGCCCAGAGAGAAAAGCATAAAGACATCCTTCTCCTCAGGCACCAAAACAAATCAGCACAAGAACTATCCTTTATTATAAAGAAGATAGATGCCTTGATCTCCAAGAAAAAAAAAAAAAAAAGAACAAAACATGGATGAGAATTATAGCTTCCATAACCAAATTTTGTATCTTCCAAACTCCTGTCCCAATTGAGAAAAGGGAGACATGCAATATGATGGTTGCATAGAATATTTAAAATTGAATCATCCAGAAGCAGTCTGTGTGTTCAGCATGAGTGTTTGTGTGTGTGTGTTCTCATTGTATTATATTTTTTCTAATAAAATATAATATTGATTAATAAAAATAATATTGATTAATCAGGTGCTCAAGGCCAGTGTACGAGTTCTTCATCCTTCCTTTGAGGAATATATAACTACCTCCCTTCAAGAGTCCTCCAACATTTCCTTATTCTTTTTTTTTTTTTTAAAGATTTTATTCATTTATTTGAGAGAGAGAATGAGATAGAGACAGAGAGAGCATGAGATTGGGGAGCGTCAGAGGGAGAAGCAGACTTCCTGCCGAGCAGGGAGCCCGATGCGGGAATCGATCCCGGACTCCAGGATCATGACCTGAGCCGAAGGCAGTCGCTTAACCAACCGAGCCACCCAGGCGCCCCCAACATTTCCTTATTCTTGTTGCATTTACACTCCAAACATAAGAATAGTCTTAGAATATTCTTCATACCCCATAGAAATCCTTGGTTGAATAATGTTGCTTTATCTTTTAGAATTCTACTAAAGTTTCAAAGAGTAACATAATCCCATTATGTTTTTATTAAGGATCTAGTATTTTGATGATGCATCTTACTTCAGAAGACACTAATAAGGCATGGTATCTGTCCTGAAATTAGATAAACTCACATTGAGACAAACCAGATGCAGTTGTGAAGGAATAAAAATTTAACACAGGCTGCAAATCAGTGCTAAAAACATATAGTACCTTGTGATTACTTATGGTATGTCAGAAAGGGGTGGAAAAAAAACATGAAAAGTAGATACTTGATTTCGATAGACACTCGATTTTGATAGATATTTGATTTTGAACTCTGAAAGGTAAGAACTTTATGAGTAGGCAGCTTTAGCTGGTATAGTTCCAGAATCCTAGACCATTTTAAAATAATATTACACTTTTTTTTAGTACAGATAAGAAAACTAAAGATAGAAGGGTGTGAAGAACATGTCTAAAGAGAACATGGCAGTGACAGAAAGACATCATATACTCGTTTCTTGATTCCTAGTTCTACACAAATACACTGATTTATGTACCCTAGACACAATTACATTTATTGTTATTTTCCCTGCAATATCAAAATGTAGCAGATTAAAGAAATAGCACAGAGAATCTCCACCTAACAGGCAGGAAGAAAATAGGTTGGGTCTGCCTTCTTGGTTCTTGTTCAGTTCTAAATCTTACTGTGTGTCATTGGGTAAGAGGAAACCTGCCCAGTACATCCCATCTATAAATTTGGGACAATAATAATCTTGTTCATAGTCTTGTTGGGAGGATAAAATGAAAAATTATAAGTAAACAATTCAGAACAAGGCCTGACATGGAGTAATTGTTTGATGAACTATTATTATTATTCTTATCAGTATAATCTTCTGGCCAGTAAGCTTTTACCAACTGCAGGTCTGTGAATATAAATAGGAAGCTTTAATCTAAACAGTGATTTTCTTCCAAAATCTATGGCAAAGTTTACTTCTTATTTACAGTATGAAATATAAGTCTGCAGGGGCGCCTGGGTGGCTCAGTTGGTTAAGCGACTGCCTTCGGCTCAGGTCATGATCCTGGAGTCCCGGGATCGAGTCCCGCATCGGGCTCCCTGCTCGGCAGGGAGTTTGCTTCTCCCTCTGACCCTCCTCCCTCTCATGCTCTCTGTCTCTCATTCTCTCTCTCTCAAATAAATAAATAAAATCTTTAAAAATATATATATATATAAGTCTGCAGTTTTAGAATTGCAGATAAGTTTTTCCTGACTGTAAGTCATCTAGGATAGGATGTCTTGGTCAACCCCCAGTCTTAACAAGCCTTTTTCAGTTAAAGACTCATTTTTCCATTTGTGATTTTGCTGGGTCAGCTGTATCATTTACTTTTTTCCCCCATCTTTATATCAAAATGTAGGAGTCTATTTAATTTTGTGCTATGAAACAAGAAATGTTATTTAAAAAAATGAAATGTAGCTGCTTTTAGCATTCTCCTCTCCTTGATCTTTTCCTAAAAAAAATGTTGTCTGTTGCAAAAGGTATTTTTTTCTATGCATTATTCACTAAAACTCTTGTCTGCCCTTAGAGTTTTCTACATTAAACTGTGTGAACCAACCATGTTCCATCTATTTCTTTCCATGATTACTTCCTAGAAATAAAAGTCTATCAGATGACTTGGATTGCCTTTGTTCTCATTTTGTTCCCTTTTGGTGCTCCATCCCCCAGGACTTCACCATCTGTCCACTTGCCTCCTGCATGGGCCCTCTGGGAATCTACCTTTCTCAACATAGGCCATCCCCTCTGTTCTTTTTCTTCAGGCTCTGAGAGTCTCTGCTTCTTGATGCTCTAAAAAGTCATCATACTTCATCAATGAAAATTCTTACCCTGTCAGGATTTTGTTTTGAAGATGCATCCACCAGGGGCACTGTGGCAGGTCAGTGAAATAGATAGTCCTTGGCAAGTGAGTCTTTAAGTTTCCTTCAGGTCACACTGTGGTCCCATATACTCCATTCCTTTCTAGTACCATCTCTGGTCTCACACAGAACTATGAAACTATCAGTAATGTGTTGTATCTTTTTACCTTTGGTTATCTTTATAGAGAATGTATAAGGTACCCATTTGATCTTAGTTAATTAGTAAGTGATCATAGATCTTATTTCTCTCTGCTATCTCCTTTTCTTTATAAAGCAAGTACAGTTTTCATATTTGTGCTAAGCTTCATGCCTGGTGTGTCTTTCCCAACCCACTAAGTAAACCCCTCTCTATCATTCAAGCTATAGCTTAAATGTTATATCTGGTGGGAACCTTATCCCAACATGTGTAGTCTAGCCTATAGACCTCCACAGCATTTTGTGGTTTTCTCTCTTATAGGACCTAACATGCCTACCATAATTATATATTCATTTATTTGCTTCAATAATTAGACTGTGAGGGTGGTTTGTACCCATAGAACCTGGTTTAGATTAAATACTTAACTGATGTTTTATAATAGAATAATAGCTTCAAGGGAAATATTCAGGACTTCATTTTTATATAGATAGTTACTTTAGTATTTTTTTTTTTACCCAAAAATGACAAAAACACAGGGGTCTGGGATATCATACACAAATTTGAAAAAGAACTACACTTATAATTGGAGATGAAAATGATAATTTTAGACCTAATGAGAAAAGTTAAAAAGTCTACAGGTATAGCAATCCAAATACCTGGATTTCAGTCTTTGTTTTACCTGTTAGGTGAATTCTTTGGGACCAGAGGTATACAATGGAATATTACTTAGCCATCAAAAAGAATGAAATCTTGCCATTTGCAATGACATGGATGGAAGTAGAGGGTATTATGCTAAGCGAAATAAGTCAGTTAGAGAAAGACAAACACCATATAATTTCACTCATTTGTGGAATTTAAGAAACAAAACAGATGAACAAAGAGGAAGGGAAGGAAAAATAAAATAAGATGAAAATTGAGAGGGAAGCAAATCATAAAAGATGGTGAACTCTAGGAAACAAACTGAGGGTTGCTGGAGGGGCAGTAGGTGGGTAGAAGGGATAATTGGGTGATGGGCATTAAGGAGAGCACTTGATGTAATAAGCACTGGGTATTATATGCAACTGATGAATCACTAAATCCTCCTCTCAAATTAGTAAAAAATAGATGATGTGTATTAAAATCCTTGATAAATTGGATATTTTCAATGGCAAATAATAGAAAACTGAAGCTCACTTAAATCGTAAAGAGAAATTTTCTATTTATGTAAATGAGGGCTGAGATGAGGGGCTATTCAGAGACTTAAAATGTCAACAGGGACTGGTCTGTTCAGATATTATAATTCTAACTTTTCAGAATGGTAGTTCTCATCAAAGTTTAAGATGGCTCCCAGCAGCAATCTGGGCTACCTGCTTCCTTGTTCACATTTCTTCCCCTAATTATCAACAAATTCTTATGCCTCACTCTGATTAATCCAACTTGAATCATATGTTAACTGAAACAATTGTGGACTGAGATAAGCTAATAATTTTTATACTATATATAGTCATTGATTGGCTGGTACCATTGAGGCCCTCACTTGAAGCTGTGTGAGTCAGTCAATTTTACTCAGATTCCGTGGTTACTACTTGTATGGCCTCTGGCCATTGTGTACTATTGCTACAATATTCCTATACAACTTTAAAATACTATAACTTATAAAATATAACAAAATAGTAGGCATTATGGTGAGCCCTGTGAATTGTTTAAGATCGTTGAATCACAGACCTGTACCTCTGAAACAAATAATACATTATATGTTAAAAAAAAAATAAAAGAAGAAGATAGCAGGAAGGGAAAAATGAAAGGGGGGAAATCGGAGGGGGAGACGAACCATGAGAGACTATGGACTCTGAGAAACAAACTGAGGGTTCTAGAGGGGAGAGGGGTGGGGGGATGGATTAGCTTGGTGATGAGTATTAAAGAGGGCACGTACTGCATGGAGCACTGGGTGTTATATGCAAAC
>NC_138376.1:92134720-92162887 GCF_054177405.1 Leptonychotes weddellii | reverse complement strand
CAATACATACAGCATGATTCTGGTTAGTAAAAAACAAAAAAAAAACCTGGGAAGAATAAAACAAGATGAAACCGGAGAGGGAGAAAAACCGTAAGAGACTTCTTAAGCATAGGAAAGAAACTGAGGCTTGCTGGAGGGGAGGTGGGGGGGGATGGGGTGACTAGGTGGTGGGCATGAAGGAGGAGGGCACGTGATGGAATGAGCACTGGGTGTTTTATGCAACTGATGAATCACTGAACTCTCCCTCTAAAACTAATAATACACTATATTGTTAATTAATTGAACTTAAAAAAAAGGAAACCCAAAAAAAAAAAAAAAACTAATGATGTAATGTATGGTGATTAACATAACATAATAAAAAAAATAGAAGGCATTATATATTCTATGTTGGAGCACATAGTCTAGAAAATGGCTGCTATTTCTCTCATATTAAATATAGAGCAGCCGAAATCATTAAGCCTCCAAAATTAGAATGCCCATTATCTCCCAAGAGGACATGCTGTCTCTACTTGAAGACATTACACCTTTTCTCTAGATAGATTTGGAATGCTTTAGAAGTATCTAAAGCCACAGGACCTAGAGATATTGGAGCTCAAGTTAAAGAATTTTTTTATTAAAGATTATTTATTTTAGAGAGAGAGAAAGCACGCATGGTGGGGAGGGGCAGGGGGAAAGGGAGAGAAAGAATCTTGAGCAGACTCCCTGCTCGGAGCATGACATGGGGCTCAGTCTCATGACCTCGAGATCTTGAACTCAGCAGAAATCAAGAGTTATGGATGCCTAACCCACTAAGCCACCCAGACATCCCTAAAGAATTTTTTAAAGAGATTGATAAGAAGGAGGATGGGAGATATACTTTAAAATGTTTTCAATTTGACATCTTTAGACAACCCAGGGTTAAGGAGTTTTAGAAAGACTTGGATTTATGAGTTTGTTATATACAGTTCCAGTATATATACAGTTCTGGGACTAGCAAATTCCATTACAAAAGCCGGCATTATAGCTTATGCAATATTGTGCTCAAGGAATCAAAGGGGTAATGACTATTTGCTAGGCTAAGACAAAACCTTCGCTTAGTCAATATGTAGTTAAAAACATGTTGAGAAAAGATGAGACATTTTCTCCAAAATTATTGCCATATTATTAATAAAAATAATTTTTTCTCTTGTCTACCTATTAAATATGGATCATTCAGAAAGCACCATATATTCAGAAAGAATATATTCCTCTCTTCTCCCTCAGTCTCCCCTATGATATGAATTCTGCTTCTATTGATGTGCTGAGTATTCAGAGTCAGTTACAGACCACAGAATTTCAAATCAGAAGATTTGAATTTGACTCTGTTTTGCCTGGTAATGATTTTGTCATAATTGTGTCAATGGGATCAACTATGGGAACAGATAGATTTGAATATAGGGTTGAGATATGTGGATTCCTTGAAACTTTGGATCCTACAGTAGAACATAGTTTTAATATTAACAGTAAATTTAGAATGAAAGCTCAGGTTGGAGTGTGCAAGGGAAAATAGTGTCATTCCTGGTTGTAGTACAGAATAAAAACCCTAGCTCTTGTACAAGAAGTCTTATCGCTTCTAAGATCTAAAGTTCTGAAAGGTAAGTCAGTGAATATTTTCAATGCTTGTATTCAGACCAGATACTAAGAGAGTCTGAAGGCTCCTTCATCTTTGGAGTTGAGACCTGGGCTACAGGTAGACATGGTAACATATCATGTCATGATTTACATTCAATGATTTGTTTTCAAGGACTTGTTTTTACTGCTTTTGTAAGGCCTTTTGATCAAGAACCTTCAACTGCCAGCCCCTTCGTGGATTACTGCAGTTTCAGAAAGTCTCCTCAATCAATATGATGTCCTTCAAGGCATGGCCCACATTCATTGACTGAATGAGGTGGTGTATCAAGGCTGGCTATTTTGACTCCTTATAACTCTGATGCACCATTTTAGCTCACCTTGGGGTTGACTGATGCCACAGAGCATTCATTTCAGCTTAGCTTCTTCCTCTGCGTCATTCTCCTTCCAGCACCTCCTTTCCACGGGTGTTTACCCTTAGGGGTTATTGCCTAATAGCATCCTAACATTAAGCTGAATCTCTAATTACTCAACTGACAATGAGAACATTATCATTGGTGAAAGGTAGAACACAGATAACTCCCAACACAAGATGGCAGTCCTATTATTAATACTTTCATTGGTGTTAATTGGAATGATATTCTGGTGGAAGAGATTGTGTTAGCTAGTGAGATTGTTACCAGGTTTTGAATATGGGGAAAATTGTAAAGTGGGATTGGATGAGTTTTGCTGAGCTTGATAGGAATCCTAAAAATATATAAAAAGCTGAGAGCAATTAAATGGTAATTACAAGTCAAGTGTGAAAGTAGAGGGCCTCCTTTACAGCTTATGTAGAGGCTTTCATCTCCTATATCTAGAAAGCAAAGAAAGCTAGGGATCAGAATCAGGACTTAAGAGTAAGAAGGGGACTTCCAGAATGGTGGAATGAGGTGCTCCATGGATCTTCTTTCCAGTGAAGCAATCATAACTGGTGAAAATTATAAATTAACAACTATGTAAAATTTCTGGAAATTGTCCTAAGGACATACAACAATTGAAGGAACCCCTTTTCAATAAGTCTACTAAATCTTGCTAAGAAGAGTGGCATTTGAGCCACAACTGCTCCTTCTCTCCATTTTCAGTTCCACATGACAATAAGCTCTACTCCATGTAAATGCAGACAAGAACCCCCCTCCAGAGTTGGATTGGATTAAATCATAATATCTCTTAGAGAGGTTCAGGCTGTCAGCATTTCTTAGGTCCCCATTATTTGTATTTAACAGATAATAAAGTTGTCATGTAACCTGTGTTCATTATTTGAAACTCAGATCCATTTCTTGTAGTGAATGCAATTAATGGTGGATAAAACCCAAGACCATTCTATAAAAACTTATTTATGATACTACAATATGAGTAGCATTTTACCACAAATTAGTGTAATGTTTCCATTATAAAATATGTTCTGAGTTTGGATTCCACAAACATTTTTATCCCCTTTCTCAGTTCAGGAGTAAGAGCACAACATTTTCCTAATTTTCATTTATTTGTAAGTTTGTCCATTTACTGAATAGCTTCTGAGCATGTACACTATGAAGACCTCTGTTCTGTGGCTGTCTCATTTCTGTCCAGATCATCTTTTGCTTCTATTACTGTTCTTTCAGTAAAGCCTTGCTCGTAGTTAACAGAGGTAGTGCTGAGGCAAGGGTATTTTCATTTTATAGAGTGGGGCAGAGCTCTGGTTTTCCCAGTAAAGGCACCTGACACTGCAGTGATTGATAAACACTGATGAGTATAGGAGGCAGAGAAAAGTGTATCCTACTTTGGAGAATCAAAGTGTATTGTTATAGCAAAAAGGGAGAGGAGGCCCCTAAAACCTAGCTGAGATGCTGTTGGGTTTATGAGAGAATTACATAAATGGTAAATTAGGAACTTCCTACTGGGTAAATTGTTTTATTAGATATTTACATTAAGAAAGACGTTTTAGAGGGCACCTGGGTGGCTCAGTTGGTTAAGCGACTGCCTTCGGCTCAGGTCATGATCCTGGAGTCCGAGGATCGAGTCCCACATCGGGCTCCCTGCTCAGCGGGGGGTCTGCTTCTCCCTCTGCCCTCTTCCCTCTCGTGCTCTCTGTCTCTCATTCTCTCTCTCTCTCTCAAATAAATAAATAAAATCTTTAAAAAAAAAAAAGAAAGACATTTTAGAATAATGTAGAAACTCAATCTGACTTTTGCTTTAGTGATAGTTAAATATGGACCAAACTTAGCAATGGGACAGCAAATTCAGGTTAATGACAAAATACTGAAAAGGTTAATCTTTCAGAAATACAAATTACTGCATTATCCTAGTTCTAGTAGTTTTAAAAGCATTTCAAGAAAGGAGCTATGTGTTCTTCTAGATCAATTAAGTATTTCTTCTATGATACGATTTTCTCTTCTGCAAAGGTAACCCCAAGTATTAGAAGAGGTGTGTGTAATTCATAGATTGTTATTGTTTTAAAAGTATTTCCCCTTTAAAGGGTTTTCCTTAACTTAGAAAATCAATTATAAAGTTTTCTCATATTTTAAGATTCCCTTCCTCACTATATTACTTTGTTTTTAATATGGAGTGAAGAAGAATAAGAGAAGGAGTTAGTGATATGGTTCTCATTCTTATGAATAATCAATAACAGCAATAGAGAATGTTCCTAATTCATACAGATTTTTAGAAGTGCATTCAAAGTAGATAGCAGCAGACCTAATAATTTACTTTTATCTTTTAGTTAAGATCTGGATTTCTAAAGTTTTAGAATCCTTTAAGCAATAATCCTTTATTAATGTGGTCAAAGCAGTATTATCTTCTATGCTTTTTAGTAGTCTTCATGCATATTACTTTTGAATGTAAGCTTTAATAACTAATCAAAGGTAATTTGTCATTAATATAGCTACACTTTTATTATAAGAAGTATTTAGAAAAAGGATAAAATTTATTTTCTTTTCTAATCTCCGAGGGAGAAATATATCTGATCTTTTAACAATCTTTCCAGTGATCTAATATTCTTTGGAGATTTAAGACTGTCCGCTTGACTACATACTGAGAGGCTGGGTCACGCTTATTTTTGAAATTCTTACATTTCTGAACATTAAAGGAAAAAAAATCTTTTAACCTATGTCCTCAAGTCTCTCATATACAATACATAAAATGATAGATGACACTTATCAAATCAATTCATTTGATCCCCTAAAAATGGCTAATTCCTTTAGTTTACCAGTTAATATAAGGGACTTTCAGGAGGTGTTAAATCATATCCATTTAGTCACAGAGTTGGTCCTGCATTGGAAAATTTCAGTTCACACCCTTTTTTACTTAAAGTAACTATGAAGAATCTTATCTAAACTCTTTCTAGGTCAGTTAATGCATTTTTTCTTTCAAATCTAGTGTTCTATGAAATAACATCTATAGTATCTCTGTTTTACTTTCTCCATAAAAAAATACACATACATGCATTTTAAATAAACATATTTTATAAATTATATTGGGAAATAAACCAACTGTTCCTTTGCTGTTTCTAGTATGTATGTGGCCTAGGCCAGGAGGGCCCTTCAATGCATTATTAGTTAATTAAGGTCACTTGAGTTTTAACCATGGTTAGTAGATTCCAAATTACTGAAATCTTGAATTCCCAGGGCGCTTATGTTCTCTCTGATATGTATGACAGTGACCTAACCCTGACACGTACCTCTTTCCTTTACTTCTGCAAAATATCTGTTCACATAAAGCACTTTTGTCTGTAACAGACATTACTGAAAATACAGAGATGATAGAGGAGGGTCACTTTGTGTGTTGCTCAACCAATGACTAAAATTTTCCTTTGGTTGGCCCAGCCAGCTCCCAGCTGTTGGTTTATCTCATCTCTCTGCCCTGTTTTTCTTTTTTCTTCTATTTTCTCCACTCCCCTGCCCCCTGCAAGAATTTTTGAACCATATGAAATGGAGGGTTCATTTACCAAGATATTTCAGAAGAGGTTCTGAAGAGTCAGGAACAACAATATTTAAGTTTAATGGGAATAAAGATTAGGGAATTGAATGCAGACACTATCATACTATAAAAGTTTGTGTAACAAACTTATGTTAGATAATTAGAGGGAGTATTTGCCCATATAATAATCTTAGGATGGTAGAGTAAATTGTAGCTAGAATCAGGAAATCTTATTAAAATATTTTGTTATATTTGGGAAATAGTTTTGAGTCTGAGCTTCTCTAACATTCTAAATAGATATTATCTCTTCTTTTTTCTAAGTTTTATAATTATGTCTACAAGTAGAAACCGGGAAATTAAAATTAGATGAGAAATTTCAGTGGTAATTACATTATTGGATAAGATCTAGATCTTTTCATTCTTTTGGTTCTTCTTGGACTATTCATGGTACCTATTATTGCCAGCAATAGCTATTCTTTCTTTAAGCGTTCCTTGCCAGAACACATTTTTGAAGAACAGTATTCCTAAAGACACTTATTATGAGGGTCTCAGAGTTCAGAACAGAGGCAGAGTCACCTGGCAACATTGCTTATTTCCAGGCTAGATTGCAGGACAATTGTGTGTTTCTCCATCCTGATGGTCAACTCTATTTCTGAGAGAATCATTGTAGAATCAAAGACCAAATGTTCAACTGAACTAGGCTTAGGATCAGATGCTGCCTAGACTGTGTGATAGAGAGTCTTTCCTCAATTTCAATCAAGACGGCCAGATAATGTTTTAGGAGATTGTATGAAAAATAAATCTGTTAAACCCATTTGACCATATTACTGGGGATAAAATTATCCAGTTTGTGAAAAAGAGAGTGAAGTCAGTTAATTCAAGCAAGAAAAAAGTGTGTGTTAATTAAGCCTTGAATTTCACATAAGAACACTAACCCCCAAACTTAGTTTTGATAACAAATACCATTGAATCTCCAGGCCAAGTCAGCAGAGAGAGGACTGTATTGTTAGAGATTCATTAAGCTGCTTCTAACTGAAATGAGATTTCAGTGATGTGTCCATAGAGAACTTTACTTATATTATGGATCTAGAGGTGTGAGGTAGCCATCCATAGCTGACATAGTGGTTCACCAGTGTCATTC
Source organism: Leptonychotes weddellii (assembly GCF_054177405.1). Taxonomy (NCBI): domain Eukaryota; kingdom Metazoa; phylum Chordata; class Mammalia; order Carnivora; family Phocidae; genus Leptonychotes; species Leptonychotes weddellii. The sequence continues at coordinate 92,156,226 of NC_138376.1, read as the reverse complement.
AGGGCCTGGGCCCCTTCTAACTTCCAGGGCCACCATCCTGGATGGTGATGGCTAGAACTCCAGCCTCACTGTTCCAGGCAAGAAGGAAAAAGAAGCAGAAGATGCAGAGTCCTCACAGTTGTGCTTGTTTCATTGACAAGAACTGAGTCACATGACAACTACTAGTTGGCACTACAAAGTTGAGTATTTTAATTTTTTAGCCTGTATTATAGAGGACATAAGGAAAAGGAGTTGATGTTAAGTGACGTAGCTTATGGCATCTGTCACAAATTTGTATGTGACTTTTTGGTAAACCATATATATATAATATATATTCTTTTTTTTTTTTAAAGATTTTATTTATTTATTTGACAGAGAAAGACACAGCGAGAGAGGGAACACAAAACGGGGAGTGGGAGAGGGAGAAGCAGACTCCCCGCCGAGCAGGGAGCCCGATGCGGGACTCAATCCCGGGACTCCAGGATCATGACCTGAGCCGAAGGCAGTCGCTTAACCAACTGAGCCACCCAGGCGCCCTATAATATATATTCTTTATAAACATCTTTTAAAATAAGAGACTATATAGTGCCATTATTACAATATTTATATTACTTAAATAATAATTTTACATATCTTGTTTAAATAGATATACCTAAGTGGTTCCTAAATGTAGCATTAAGTAAAATTTGGAAATTTGAACAATGGGATATAGTAGGAACACACACTTTGTAATTCAAGTCATGGAAGCCTCATTTCCTAGCTGTGTAGTTTGAGGCATTTTTAAAAAAAGATTTTATTTATTTTATTTGTCAGAGAGAGCACAAGCAGGGGGAGTGGCAGGCAGAGGGAGAAACAGACTCCCTGCTGCAAGGAGCCCAACGCGGGACTTGATCCCAGGACCCTGGGATCATGACCCGAGCCAAAGACAGACGCTCAACTGACTGAGCCACCCAGGCATCCCTGAGACATATTTTTTAACCATTTTGTGCTTCAGTTTTCTCTGAAATAGGAATAATGACACCAATATGATAAAGTTGTGGTACAGAGAAAATAAAAGAATATATGGAAGCCTCTGAAATAAAGTCTGGCAAAGCTTACTTATCCACTTACTTTCCTTTTGAGATACTGTTTATTTAAATGTCATTGTCTTATTTTAAATGTATTTAATATCTAAATTGGGAAGATACTAAAACTAAGCTTACAAAAATGACACTGATGATTTTCACAAAACTACCACTTTTTAAAAAAATCTACAGAAAACAGCATATATGTGAGCATTTTTGATAATGGGTTTCCTTCTCTATCTCTTTGAAGATAAATTCAATTCTCTTATTGTTTAGCCTTATAGTTCAAAGTATATGGCCAACTGAATTTAGTACATATTACTTAGTCTTAATCTAATTAAGTAAAATATCTGAAAATTTGTCAGAGAAATAGAGAACCTTTTTGAGGTCATTGACACAAATAATTTATTTTTACAAAATATGGAATGCCTAAAGAAAAACCCAGCAGTGACACACAGGGTGTGAGGTTTAAAAAAAAACGTTTCTCTTTTTCTCAGAAGCTGTGATTCGCTAGCTCTGGCTGTTTATGGAACACCAAATATGTGTTCTTTGACCTCTGTATAATTTATTTAAACTCAAGCTCAGTAACTTTAAATGCAGTTATCATCATGCTTCAAACAATGGTCAGCGATCTGTGAAGATGGACTGCACTGTCTCATTAAACCAAAAAATCTCAACAGTCTGAAATAAGCACAGTCTAACTGCTTAACAATTAGATATGGTATCTTACAAAAATATGTGCAGCACAACTGTGACCTTTGTGCTAATTAATCCTCCCTGGCAGCCGACTCTTCTTCCACACACACCTCCTTAGTCTTGAATGTCAAATAATTTATTATTTACAAAGGCAGCACTGTCAAATACCCACTAGTATGCTGTTTTCTTCGCAAAAGATCTGGCTATCTTCCATGGCAAGCTTTGTGTTCTCACAGCTTTGAATCTTTAAGGAAGATATCAAAGTCAGGTAGAAGACAAGGTATGGGAATTCCAGAGGAGCCACTGAGTCAGAGAATGGAAAAGATGGAACGTACGAGGGAGGGTGTTCTAGGTGTGGCCACACAGGTGTGTGAACCAAAATGGAGATACGTGAAATGAGGGCATGGAGGTGTGGGCTGGGAAAGAGATAGGATTTGAAAGCTTAGCTAGCAATGAATGGTTCATAACAGTTTTAAGATTCTTCTTTCTTTCTTTCTTTATTTTTTTAAAAGATTTTATTTATTTATTATAGAGAGAGAGAGAGCATGCACAAGCAGGGGTAGGCGCAGAGGGAGAGGGAGAGGCAGATTCCCCGCTGAGCAGGGAGCCCAACACTTGGACCCTTCCCGGGACTCCAGGATCATGACCTGAACCAAAGGCAGACGCTTAACCAACTGAGCCACTCAGGCGCCCCCGATTCTTCTCTTTGATTTATGTAGTTGGTAAGTATCAAACATGTGACTGTATACCAGGCACACTGCTCGCTGCTGAGAACACTGAACTAAGCAAGACAGACATGGTTGCTCTTCTAACAGAGATAACTGCTAAAGCATCTGAGAGTAGGAGGGAAGAATATCAGTTTAAGTCCAGTAAGGTAAATTGGAACATCTGATAAATGGTAGTGACTTCCTACAGTGGGGATACCAGAGGTGAACATGAATAATACTCAGGGAACTCCGTGAACAGTGTTTAGACCATAGAAGATGCTCAGTGAATAAATCTGTTGAATAAATGAGTTAAGGTCCAAGTAGGATCCTAATGAGACAACTTGAATGATGAGTGGGAAACTCCTGTAACTTCTTTGCCTTGGGTAGAAGGGGTCTTAAGGTCTCAGGGAAAATTGGCCTGCACTGAGAGCTTGTCTCCCCCAGGAAGTTAACAGCAGCTGTACCATTAATAAGTAAATGTGATGGCTGTTTTCCAGAAAAAAAGCAAGGACGTAATTCTCTCATGCTGTACAGATTTTTTTTTCCTTTCTTTTTGAGCCGTTGGCCCAATCAAAATTAGTCTTGAGAGGCTACAAACAATAAGATAAAGGTAAATAAATATCAGGTTTATTGAAAAGGCTTTGTGCAGTGGTATTCTGCATGATTGCTGAAAAGCGTCAATTTAGGAGACTTGGGAGTCTTGCAATTACAAATTAGTCTAATCTAAACATAGAATTAAAAAAAAAAAAGAAAGGAAAAAGAAAAGAGCCCTTCTAGTTCCATGGTCTCTGGCCTTTTGAGTAACATCCTGAGAAGTATCATTTGATATCTGATATGCTCTGATATCAAACCAGTAGTTTCATAAATGGCTGAGATTGTAGGTTAAATAAAGGAGTTGAATTTCTGATGAGTTTCACACCAGGGAACTATCCCTATAACCCTTAGCAGTTGCAAAAATAGCAACACACACATGTTCTTCCTATCTAAGAGGTGCCAAAGTGCAGACAGGCTGACCTAAAGTGCTCACCAACAACAGCTGGAAATGGAAGAAATCATGTGCACGTCTAGCCTAGATTTAAAACCATTAATTTTTCCTTCAGTTTCAAAGTTATTCTGCTTTCATAGTGCACCATTTATCCGGTACAAGAAAGAAAATACTTTGAAATGATTCCCTCGGTTTTCTACTTATTATTTAATATATATTAGAACATCAACCACATACTAATGCCATGCGTGATCGAAGGAGGCACTAGAGTTTAATGGAAATAGGCAGGGTAATACATACAAAGCTTTTAGTACAGCAACTTGCACAAACTGAGCGTTAAGTCAGTGTTTGTGGTTATCATTAAAGACAACAGAGAGTTTTGCATTAGGTGACCTGGTTTTGAGTTTTTACTGTTTCTCACTATTTGGGTAACCTTAGATACATAGGTAGATCCTTTGCATAATTGCCTTGGTTTCCTCATGTAAAACATAACAACAAAAAAGTTTGAAAGTAAAAAACATAAATCAAAAAAATGTAAACCAAAATAAACCTGTGTGGTTATTTATTATTAGTAGTATTATTAATTATTATTTTTATTTTTAGCTAAAATAGCTAATAAAGGCACAAAAGAATTAGAAAACTCAATGAAAAAAATGAACTCACTCAAACTGTGACAATTGTAAATATATATGTATCTAATAAAATACTCTTAGCATAAATGATAAAACTGTAGGAAGAAATTGATAAATGCATACTTGGAGGTTTCAACAAAACTCTTTCATTTATCAGGAGATCAAATGGCCCCTAAATTAGTTTAGAATCTGAAGGCTTAAATTTCATAACTGAGGAGCTGGAATTAATATTTGATTTGATAATAATGTAATGCTTACAACAAAAAGACTTATGGTATATTTTGTGAGTGAGGGGGGAACTGTAAGTGATTACACTGGGACAATAAGCATAAACTGGGATTCACCTAGGACAACTGGTCATATGGAAACTCTACTTATATAAAAGCTGCTCTCCAACAATTACAGAACAAACAATTTTATCAAGCTCACACAGAGACCATTAACAAAACTGACCATTTGCTTGGCTACAAATTAAGTATCAACATATTTCTAATAACATTATTATAACACTAGACCATGTTTTCTGAACACAGTGCAATTGGTTTAGAAATCAATAACAATATAAATTTGCTCTTTCCTCCTTGTTTGGGCATTAAAATGCACGCCCATCTCCAAACTACTTATAGGTAAAAGAAGAAATTATGATGAAATTTAAAAATAATTATAACTATAAATAATAAGGAAGATAGAACATATCAAAATATGTGGACAGAGCAATACTGATATTTTAAAGAAAAAATATAGATTTAAGTAGCAAAATTGAAATGAAGGGCTAAAAATTAATGAGCTAAGCATCTAAATAAGAAACTAAAAATAAAATAGCCAAATAGAACCAGAGAAAGAAGAAGAAAGGAGCCAATAGGGATAAGAACTGAAATAGATGAAAAAGGGGGCAGAAATACAGAAATAGAAGAGATTAGAACATAATAAGGAAATACTACGATCAACTTTATGACAAAAAGTTTGAAATCTTAATGAGAATTATATATATATACATATATAGAAATTTAAATTTACATATCTATATATGATACTTTTTATTATTTTTGGTTTTTTAAAATTTCTTTTTTTTATTATGTTATGTTAATCACCATACATTACATCATTAGTTTTTGATGTAGTGTTCCATGATTCATTGTTTTATCTAATACTTGCTGATCAGTAGTAGATGATGCCTAGCCCCTGAAATTGCCAGAACTGTTCTGAAAAGGGAACTGATTTAAATAAGCCACATTATTTTGAATCCTTTATATATTTAGTGGTAACTAAATCTTCCAGGTATATTTATAGTTAAAAAAAGTTTGTTAATACTAACTAAATATGTGAAAGTGAAATTTCAGCAGAGATACTTTGAAACAGGATACCCTGGGCAGGGTCAGGGGGACAACATTTGAATTATATTATTGTTGTATAAAATCAGCCTAGCTTGGTGTGTCCCTCAATTTGTTATGTCTACAAAAGTGCTACTAAACCCTTGTCACATTTTCAGGCTGAAGAACCTGGATATCTAGAGTGAATATAAATGTCACCATATTTATAATTTTCTATACTGAATATGAATATAGATTCAATTGTAGGAATCATTAAGTATATAAGCAATTCAATAGTATTATTTTGATATAAGAAAGAACTGCCGTCAAGCTGAATATAATGAAGTTTGCTCCAACCTTTGAAAATTCAAACCAGTGAATTTTTGAGGAAGAAAATTACACCCAGGAGCGCCTGGGTGGCTCAGTCACTAAGTGTTTGCCCTCGGCTCAGGTCATGATCCCAGGGTCCTGGGATCAAGCCCTGCATCAGGCTCCCTGCTCAGAAGGAAGCTGCTTCTCCCTCTCCCACTCCCCTTGCTTGTGTTCCCTCTCTAGCTGTGTCTCTCTCAAATAAATAAAATCTTTAAAAAAATAAAAAATAAAAATAAATAAAATCTTTAAAAAAGAAAAGAAAATTACATCCAAAATTTATTTTTTAAATTTCTTAGAGAATAACTAACTCAAAATATATCTAATATTACTTATAGTTTATTCAGATGGAGCTAAATGTTCACTGAAATTTTACTTGAAACTTCTACTGAATATTTTGAGAACAGAAGGATGTGTAGTGTGCCATGGTACAGGTAGGTTTTTCTTGGATTAAAGAGAACAGTTTATAAGATAAAACAAAACAAAAAACAAGAATTTCTGGAAAATGAGATTCCACTAAGGACATGTCATCTTTTCATCCTGTTCTTTGAATTCATTCATTCTCATATGCCATTACAATGCTTTAGTAATTCAAAAGGTGATACTTTGAGTTGTAAGTCTTTGATAAATTATTATGGGGACTGAGATGTTCTGTGATGTGACAGAAATGGACTATAGATGAGCAGAGCTCTAAATTGCAGAAAAGATGCTGGAAGGTTTAATGAAACACAACCTTTTATAACAATTTTGAAATAGCTCATACATTATTCTAAGTTCTTACTAAATCTGTTTTCTGCATTCTCTTCTATTATTAATTCAAAATTGAAATGTTGATCTCAAACTTAATATTATAAATCCCATTTTTTTTAAATTTAAAATATATATCTATGTATTCTGTTTATATGAGCTAAGAAAATATCTGGACTAAGAACTTTATTAATTGGTTTAAATGAATAATCAGAAAGAAATCACTTGACTGATATAACATTTAAAATCAGGATTAAACACAATATAGATAAAGAGATTAAACCGTTTGCCAATGGAGACCCAAAAGTCACCTTCTGAAGGAGTGATATCTGAAGAAAGAAGGTCAAAAAATACAAACGAACATGGTGGCATTTCAAACACTAGAAACTGATGAAGATAATTTTTTTTCAGTCTACTGTAGAAAATACATTTTTAGCCAGCCACTATATAAGAGACATTGTGGGGTGCTGGAACTGAATTATAACTCTAAGCTCCACTCATGCTAAACTTCTGTGTGTTCTTTATCTGCTCAGGCTGGCCATTAAACCCCTTTCCCAACAGGTTAGGCAGGCTATAAACAACAGAAGTAAGCTACTGACAAGCTTCAATACATTTTCAAATGAAGAGCACATTTCCATATGCCATATATCATCAAATAAATATGCTTTCCTTCTTATCCCCAAATCCAGGGTGTCACATATTTCATGTACTTTAGGTTAAAGACAACCCAAATCCCCCAAAATAGCAATGAAACAATTCTCAAAGAGTTACTTGTTTTTGATGTCAGTACTATAGAAACTGGATATACATTTTTAAAATAACAAGGTATCACTGAATCTCAGATATATATACAAAATGCTCAAAGTACTAGCAGACTATAATTTGATTATATGGGTTATATCTTGCCCATCTAGTTTATTCCTGCATTATTCTCAGGTTAAAATTCTAAGATTCTTAGTACTTGTTAAAATTATAATTATTGTTCATTCATAATATAATTTATTCACCAGATAGTACCTCATAACTAAAACTTGGATAGTCACATCCCAAATATATACATTCCAGTCAATAATTAAAACCTGTTTACAGTTTTAAAAATTCAATGGTCACATTAATTCAGCACAAATTTTTACAATCATAAGGAAAGTCTTCCTTTAAAAAGGTTAATTGCTTTTATAATATTATTTATTTTAGAGTATTGAAAATATAGTTCTTCATGACTGATTTCTTATAAAGTTATTTATTTGCTTATTTGTTTTTTAGTCAAAATCATAAATGCAAATTTATAATAAATTACAATGCAATTTTTCTTTCTGATTGAATTTTCAAAGAGGTTTTAGTTTTACAGAAGACCGTTTTTCTATTCTATTCATCCTAGAACCTTTTTGTTTCTCATGATAATGGATCTAATTTTCTTGATTTTAAAATTAAGAAAAATGAAAGATATTCTTATCATGCTTTCATCTTCTATTGTAAGACCATTGTGGTTTGACATTACTTGGCTACATAAAATTTGATAGTTTCAATGACATATCTTTTAATCCATTTAAATCTTGATAAGATTATTTGTTTTTTCTCAGATAATGAAAATAGCTGAGGTGATTTAGAAGACCTACTTTTTTCTCCAAAAAATGACTAACAAAGGGCACATGAAGGAAATTCTTTGTTCACTAAAAATGCAGATCTTTATATAATGATTACACGAACATGCATATTTATCAGGCTGTATTTATTAAAAGTTTAAGCACTCATTGACAACTCAAAAAATAGTCTAAATATTGCAGAGAAAAATTAAAACTCATCAGAAAATCTATGAAATCTCTATAGGGCAAAATAAAAATAGATGAAAAAAAAATTATCTAAATTGACAACCCATTTCCACTAAAACTTTTACTCTGTGAAACATCCTTATTTACTTTTTCTCTTATAAGGTATTTATGAATTAATTACATCTATTTACCATTTTTCCTGGTGTGAATATTTAAATTACATTCCTGATGTACATTGTGATTATAGGAGAATAAAAGTTGTGTACCATCCTATATATCTGGTCATTATAAACATAATATTTACAAGACATTATGAAAAGTTATATGGATAAAAGTTATATGAATAAAAGTTATATGGAAAAAGTGTATACATGATTCCTGTATTAAGGAGGCTTAAACTTGAATTCCAGAAGCATGACATAAATAAAACAAGTAAAATAACAACAAGGGTCATGGCAAATGGTAACATGGTAAATGACAAATAATAAATGTTGAAAGAGTTTTAATATGTCATTAATATTTTGGTTATGGAAAATTGAAGAATGAGTCATGAGAAGGAAGAAATTAGCAAATGATCTTTGAAAGACACCTGGATCTGAAATATCCTAAGTCATTGGAGAACATTCTAGCCCAGAAACACATATAAAAATTTTTAGATTCAGAATCATTTTGGCTCATATAAAAGGCTCATTTGAATCTGTTTCCTTATTATAAAATAGAGTTTAAGTGTTAAATTGTAAATGTATGTGAAATGCTTAAGGGTGCTGAATCCAGAATAAATATTCAATACATGAATTATTGTCTATATTGTGAAATAAAATTGTAGAGGTAGTTTTGGATTTCACCAGAGAGGGCATTCAGTGCCAAGTTATACAGTTTCAGTTTTATTCTTTATGAAATAGAAAATCATTATAACTTTTTGATCCAAGAGTGGATATGTAAAAAAACAAAAAACAAAAACAGCTACCAGGAAGATTAAGTCACACTACCTTGCTGTTGGCCAATACTCTGTTGAAGTGAAAACATGAAAAAGGGCAGTGTTCAGGGACAGTTAGTGGGTTATTGCTCAGAGACAGGGTTGGTGGACAGGGACAAGCAAGGATAGTCAATTTAATAAATATTGGTGGAGTGTCCCTCAGGGGCCATGTATTTTGTATATCCTAGAGATAAAATGATTAAAAAGACAGTTTGCTTCTCAAAATGCCTGTGGAATTATACTTATGTATTTCTTAAGACAAATTACTTTTCTCTACCTCAGTTTCTCCATCAGAAAAATAGGGATAATGAGATTCTTTCTCATGGGGGTACTGTGAAGATTAAAAAATATTACACTATTAAAGCCCTTTGGACATTGCCTGACATATATAAATGTTTCTCTGCAATATATAGCTGCTATTATTATTATTATTATACAGAAGACGAGAATACAAACAAAGTATAGAAGCCCCCAGAAGAGGAAATTATAAATGGTTAGGACTGGAGCATAACGGGTGGGAAGAAAAGGAAAGGCTTCTCCAAAGAAGTGATAAATAACCACTGTGGGATCAGCCTAGTTCAGTATAACTTTGGGATCAAGACAAAATGAAATCTGAATCTTAAGTCTACCAATATTTAGTGAATTATTTAGTCTCTCTGCGCCAGTTTCCATATTTATAAGATGGGAATAATGACAGTGCCTATTCCAACAGATTGTAGTCAGAATCTAACGGGTTAGTGAATACACACAGTTCCAGCCCCTAGAGAGTACTTCAGAATAAGCAAGCTGTTATTACTAATAACAAGATTTTGAAGGATTACTAGACTTTTTCTATGCATACCAGTAGAAAAACACATTCTGAGCAGATGAACAGCCTGTACAAAAGCAAAGAGTTATGAAAGGTATGAAGGTTATGTATGGCATTGCTTACAGGCTGAAAGGCAGGAGGCTAATGGTAGAGGAATCCAGTTACATGAAGTTCACTTTGGAGAAAGGATGTTCTTAAGGACATGCTCAATGTCTTGCTCCAACCATGAGGCAATGGAGAGGTAATTATGGAGTGTTTGATGGACAGTGATGTGAAATGTGTAAACATCAATTTGCTGGCACAAAGTGAGTGCATTGCAAATGGTGAGGGTAGGTAGCAGGTGAAAAAAGGTTTGAGGCTAGGAGAATAGGTATCAGATAAGATGATTTTTAGGGGATTTTTGGATTTTTGTTTATTTACTATTTCAGGTGTAAGATGATAACACTTGAATTAAGGTTGGAGATGGATGAGATTGATATTAAGGAGGTAACATAGATGAATGGAAGAGAAGAAGCAGCAGTAGATAAAAATATGATTTCTGGCTCTAGAAGTCAGGTAGATGGTGGCTTCATCAGTGAATTAGGAAATATGAAAATATTAGCAAACTTATGGGAAGGCAGGATGATAGTCATATTTATAACGGCTGAGTTTGAAATTCCTCTAGGGTGTCAGGCCTTGTAGCAATATAAAATAGGCAGGTTTTAAAAATAAATCTTGTTAGACATATAAATGATTGGTTCATTTGAGACACTGAATATATAGTAAATATTTACACCCAGCATTTGGTGATATAAAATTTAAGTTTAGGAGCACGCACAAAGATGTAGTTACAAATGGACCAAGAGAAATTTTGCATCTCTATAGGAGACATTGCATAGAGAATAACAAACATTAAGGGCTGACTCTGGGCTATGGCCCAAATATAAAAAGAAAGAAGGGACTCACCAAGAAAAGCAGAAATGGAATGGAGTAAGCAAACAATAGGAGAAAATATGGACAGTGCAGCATCACAAAAGTGAAAAGTGATGAGTAGTCAGAGCACAAATTCTTACAAGCACCATTTCTATTTAGTCTCTGTTTTATCTCTAAGGACTAAGACACTCAGTTACTATTTGCTAAGTTGTTCAGACAATGTTTTGGAGATGGAAATAACCATGACTACTATGTGCCATATATGACAGAATTTAGTTAGGAGCTTTACTTATGTTATACTGTCATCCCAACCATAATCTTATGATGTGGGCACATCTATTCCCATTTCACACATAAGGAAAATGTAATGTAGAGAATTTAAGGTAAAATGGGTACTAGAATGAGAAATTGGTTCTAATTGTAAAGCTCAGGTCCTATCCACTGAATTGTGCTATTTCAACAACATGTCATAATGACAGTAGCACTAGACCAATGATCAAGAGACATAGGCAGTCATTAGTCATGTGATTTTACAGGCGTTTTTTAAAAGTAGGATGAATGCTGCAAGTGGTAGTACTTCAAATAGGGAAAAGTTTTGTTCTAATACAATATATTGCAAGGAAGTGATGGCTGATCACCTATGCCAAATGCTAGAGAGAGCTCAAAGAGGTAAGGTTAAGGAAAGGTCATTGTATTTAAAGATCAGGAAGTCACTGGTGATTTCTACAAAGGCAATTTCATAAAACAGTGGGGACAAATTTTTGAAGTAGTGGATTAAAGAGTGCAGGGACAGGACAAGGTGGTAGGGGAGGTGAATGTAGTGCGTATTTTAAGAATTTTAGTTGTAAAAACAAGAAGATAAACAGGATAGCAGTTTGTGAGTGGGTAACACAGTTAAGTAAAAGTTTAAAGATAGAGGAATTCTGAGTACATTTGTAGATGGAAAGGAAGGTGATAAGAGCAGGTGACTAAGGAGTAAAAATGAGAGCAGTGTGACAGAAAATATCTTGGCATTTACTTCAATATGTGGAATGATACTGTATGTGGTCTTTGACACTAGATGACAAAAATAAAGGTAGAGTGAAAATAGGAAGAATTTTCACAATGATGAGAAATGAGAATGTTTGCTATCTTCTGTTACTTAACTAAAACAAAACTATTTCAGGTTGAAAATGTGCTAATCTCTTATTGTTATTCCAATTATGTTACCATTCCATGTGTTATCCATGTAGTTTGAGGGTCAACTATGATATCAATGCATTGCTGAACACTTTTATTTTTTTCCTCAGTTTGTAGTAATGCTATCAATTCTAAAATGATGATTTAATTTCTGGGACAAATAGATATAACCATTCAAATATAAACATAATACATTTGCCAGGTGTCAGCTGAAATTGCTTTTAATTTTCACTAGCTTATCCTTTGTTCACCAACTTTATTTTCCATCAACCCACAAAACCAATTTCTAATTTCATATTTCAATAGAGACCATTTGCACTGATTGTAACCTTGGTAAAATGACCAAACCTTGGAATCAGTTCACAAAGTCATATGCTTATTGTATCGGAGGACAAAGAGAAATAATAATGGAAGTTTTCTGCAATTTGTTCTGTTTGCAGATCTATGGATTCAAATGCAAAAATGCAAATGCCAAAGCTACAGTAGTAGTACTGGGGCAGGGAATAGAAAATAAGGCCAAAGGTAGGATTGAAACACACATAATGCCATTGATAAGTGAATTTTCAGGCTGTTGGCCCAACCCAAATTTAAAAATATACTCAAGAAACTGTAAGTCATAATTGCCTACACTGTATTATCATTGCCTTCCTAGAAGCTTTAGAACCTATTTTTGGAAAACATTGGTAAGATGTCTCTCTGGTCAGAGACCAATAATTATAAATTATCTCTTAGGTCCTTATATTTTATGCTAAAGTCTCTAGCTCTGGGACTTACCAAGACAGTCTAAATGTTTCCCTCAGCCTGACTAAACTTTAAACAGGTTTCTTCTTGACTCTAGGCCTTTACCTCTGTTTTTATAAGACCATTTACTTTAGAAAACTTGCAATTGCAAATTCTTTCTCTGCCTCTGTGAAATCTACACAAATCTCATGTAATGTACTTAAACCTCTTGTCAGTTTTATTTATCTTCCAGTTTCTGGAGGATAAAGTAAGAACATAACTCTTGGGGATGTCTTGCTCCAAGTTGTAAAACTACCTCCTGTCATGAAGATACAAAAAAGTTTACTTTTCTTTTGGGCAAAGCAATTAGCAAATACACACGACATGTGTTCTCCCTCTGACCAGGTGCTTAAAAATCTTCTTGCTGTTTGTTTCACACTTTAGTTCTGGTCTCTCTCCCCCATTGCAGTAGCCTTAAATAAAGTCTTCCTTACCTATGTAACTGTTTAGTGCAGTTTTTCCTGTGACAGACCTTATGGGCCCTCATCTAATATCTAATATCTGATATCCTTGTGGTTACTCAAGCCCGTTTGAGGTTAAACACTGTAAATAATTCTTATTCAAAACCATTGGATTAGTAACTCTTTATAGAGGCAGAAATTTACCAACAAAATTAGTGGAGATAAACCCTGAGTCCTAAGTCATTGAGACTTTGGGAAGATAACTGAAATTTAAAAAAGAAAATGATTTCCTAAGACCCAGTATCCTCAACTTTATTATGGTCATACTTTTTTCATATCTTGTTGTTGTCCAGTTCCTTGTAGCCTGGCTTTATACAAGCACACTCACAGAGAAAACACACTTTCCCCCTTTTTTTCTTTTATCTTGTCTTTATTTTTAACTGATATATCAACTTAAGCCTAATATTGGGCATCATGTAGACTGAAAACTTGATTAACTGATTTTTTTCTTTTTTACTTTTCATCCAGATGTTTGAAGTAACAGTTTTATTCTTCTGCTAGTCTATCTGAAAGTCAATGATTAATAATTTTAGATCATCTTGAAACTATTCTTTATTTTTTATTAACATATATTATTTGTTTCAGGGGTACAGGTCTGTGATTCATCAGTCTTATACAATACACAGTGCTCACCACAACACTTGCAGTTTGCTCATTTCCTTTGATATCATATAAGAATTTGGGTATAAGAATTTATTTATTTCTTTTATTTATTTATTTTTAAAGATTTTATTTATATATTTGACAGAGAGAGACCCACAGCGAGAGAGGGAACACAAGCAGGGGGGAGTGGGAGAGGGAGAAGCAGGCTTCCCGCCGAGCAGGGAGCCCAATGCAGGGCTCGATCCCAGGACTCTGGGATCATGACCTGAGCCGAAGGCAGACGCTTAACGACTGAGCCACCCAGGTGCCCCTAGGTATAAGAATTTAAAACACAAGTCTGTCACTAGCATACTCAATCTAGTGTGCTCACTATAGATAAATATCTTTGATGCTTATACAGCCTTCTTAGCAAATTTTTTAGAGGTTGTCTTTTCTTTTTAGTTTTTATAGTGCAGTGTTTTCTGCTCTTAAGTTTGAGCTGTTTGCACATTTATATTTTTTACTGTAGCCTTTCTGTCTTGAAGAGATGCATCTTAGTCTCCAAATTCCTGTGATTTCTGTTTGCTATCATTTTTGTAGGTAACAAAGACTAGGCTCTATTGAACTTGCATAAAGAAAAGACTTACACATTTCTACACAGACTCATTGACATACTTTTTTTTCCCCAAATATGTGTTTTTCGTTTAGAATCTTTGTTCTTTGCCTCATTCATGAAGATGTTCTTTTTCATGTTGTTTAAAGGAAGAAAGAGCAATAGTTGGTGTTAAAAACGTTGGAGATCAAATAGTCCTGGGTTTAATTCTTGGCCTCCAATATCTATTAATTGCATGAGCTTGGATAACTTTAAACTTCCTGAGTTTGTTTCTGTATTTGTAAAGGGGCAGTTTGATGAGGTGATTTATGTTAAGCACTTAGCAATGGGGATAAGCTCTTAAAAAACGTTAATTTCTTCTCTTTTTGGGAAAAAAAGAACTAGCACGTTTGAGAAAATTAACTGATTTGAACTTCAAACTGCCCATCCATCTTTTCCCTGATGTGAGTAATGAAAGGAATGAAGAGTTGGTCACCCAAGTTTAAGATTATGATGAATGGCAAAGGTGTGTTTACTTTACCTCCACCCAACAAGTATATGACTTGTAACACAGCTCTAAATTGATGATTATGTCACCATTAAATATCAGTTGTCACAATGAGTTCTTTAGACAATACCCCAGGGAGTGCCTAAAGCTGCCAACCCTTTGGCAGGTCAGAAGTAGCTCCCTCCTGAGGAGGCTTTTGGCTGAGGGAGAGAGGAAACAGTGTCAGTCCTCTGAATGGAAATGACACACAGTGAATTACTTAAACTGAGACTGCCAGGCCAGCCTAATCTAGTACAGTGATGTGTCATCATCACTCCTAGAAAATTATCCACAGCTCCACACTTCTGTGAACAAGAGCAGGAAACTCACTCTCCAGAGAGTATTTTGGAAAACATAATTGTCTCTCCAAATATTATGACCATTTTTTTTTCCAGAAGGAAAAATAGAATAAAATCTTTGCAAGTTTGTGGCAAAGACAATGGACATTTAAAATAGAATATTATTAACCATTTCCTTCTCCTTTCATTTTTATTATTTTTATGTGCTTTTGCTTTCAAAAGAATATGTTTTCTTTTTACATTATTGGATAATGAAATAAATTCAGAAAATTAGAATTGACACATCTAGACCAAACTAAAAGGGACTTACAATTATGAATTTAGAAAATCTTTGTAATATAAACTTTTAAATTGAGATTAGAGCCCAGAATACCTTCAAAATTCTTAGGTATAGGTCAGGTTAGGGACTCTTTGTCCTTTTCAATAGCTGGTTTTTAATAGATGAGCATTTACTGTTGAATGAAAGATTAAGTGTCCTAGCCCACCTCATTTAGTCCAAATAATTAAATCAGTGCTAAAAAATCAGGATTATTATGATGATAAAAGAGTTTTTGTATGTCTATTTTTGTGGACATATGTTTCTATTTGTCTTCAGCAAATGTCTAGGGATGGAATTTCTAGGTCTTATGGTAGATGTATGCTTAATTTTTTAAGAAATTGCAAAACCTTTTTTGAAAGTGATTGTACCATTTCATGTCCCCACTAGCAACGTATGAGATCCTCAGTTGCTCGATATTCTTCCAACATTTGGAGGAGTCAATCACTTTCATTTTAGAAGACCTAGTGTTTGCAATGGCATTTCACTCTGGTTTTAATATGCATTTCTCTAATGATACTGAACACCTTTTTCAAGTGATTATGAAGTATTTATATACCTTCCTTTGTGATCTATCTTTCTTCCTTATATATCTTCCTATGTTTTAGTCCTGACCATTTTTAAAAACTATATATTATTATTGACTTACAGGATTTCTTCATATGTTCCAGAAACAAGTCCCTTGCCAAATATATTTTTTGTAAATATTTTTCTCCAGTCTTTGGTTTGCTTATTCATTTTCTTAATGATGCCTTTTGATGAACACACATTTTTAATTTTGATGAAGTCTATCAAATTCCTATTATTTCCTTTTATAGTTATTCCTATTTGTGATGTGACAAAATAGCTTGTGGTTATACCTACATCATGAAGATACTATTCTGTATCTTTTAGACATTTTATAGTTTTAGCTTTTATATTTGGGTCTTTGATCTATGTCAGGTCAATTTTCATGTAGACTATAAAGTGTTGAGGTTCATTTTCTTTTCATATAAAAATTTTCTTGCTTCAGCACCATTTAATGAAACCACCTCCCTTTCTCTAATGAATTGCATTGGCACCCTTGTCAAAATTAAGTGAATGTGGTTTCTAAATTTTTCATTGATCTATTTATCTATTTTTATGATGATACCACCCTATCTTGATTACTGTAGTTTTATAACAATTCTTGAAATCAGGTAATATGAGGTCTCAAACTTTGTTTTTGCTTTATCAAGATTTTTTTCTACTTTAAGTCTTTTTTATTATCATAAAAAATCTAGAATCAACTTGTCAATTCCTATAAAATCCACAGGGATTATGATTGAAATTGCAATACATCTGCATATCAATATATGAATATCTTAATATTTAGTGTGTCAATTCATGGATATGTTCTATCTCTCGATTTGTTTTGCTCTTCTTTAATTTATCTCAGGATTTATTAAAGATTTTAGTTTAGAGGTATTGAACAAATTTTATTAAATTTATAAGTATTTTGGTGGTGGTTGATGCTATTGCAAATAGGATTTTTTACATTTTATTTTTCATTTATTTGATATGGCTATATGGAAACAAGCATTTTTGAATATTAACTTTGTATCCTGTGACATTGCAAAATTCACTTATTTTCTAGTAGTTGCTTTATAAGTAGTTTGGTTATTTTACATAGACATGATTATGTCTTCTATGAATAGAGTCGATTTTTTAAATCTTTATACTTTTATTACTTTTCTTGTCTTATTGCATTGTCTAGAACCTCCTGTAATATGTTGTAATTAATTGGTGAGAAGTTACATCCTTGCCTTGTTCTAGATATTAGGATGCAAGTGTATAACATGTCTTTTGGTTAGATGTTAATTGAGATCTTTCCATTTCCTTTTATCATATTAAGAAAGTTTACTTCAATTCCTGGTTTGCAGAGTTTTGTTAAAATGCTTTCTCTGAGGGGTGCCTGGGTGATGCAGTTGGTTGAGTGTCCAACTCTTGGTTTCAGCTCATGTTATGATCTCAGGGTCATGAGATCAATCCCTGTGTCAGGCTCCCCGAGACTGTGGAGTCTGCCTGAGATTCTCTCTCCCTCTCCCTCTGCCCCTCCCTCTCATGTTCATGCTCACACTCTCATTCTCTCTTAGATAAATAAATAAATAAAAAATAATAAATAAATAAATAAATAAAACTATCTTAAGAAACAATGCTTTCTCTGATTGTATGGAGATATTTTTTTTTCTTTTTAGTTATTAATAGAGCAAATTACATTGATTGCATTTGAGATATTAAATTGACCTTTCATTCCTGATATAATCTCTGTTTGGCCATGTATTATCTTTTTATGTATTCTGATTTTGTTTTGCTAATAATATTTTATAAAGGAATTTTAACTATATTTTAAAAGTAATATTTGTCTATAATTTTATTTTCTTTTAATGACACAGATTTTGGTATTTGGGTTATACTGGCCTCTATTTTCTGAAAAGTTTGTTTAATATTGGTATTATCTTTTCTTAAATTTTGTTAAGAATCATTCATTAATCCATCTGGACTTAGAATTTTCTTTATGAGATGACTTTTTTAATAATAAACTCAAATTTTAAAATGGAGAACAATTCTTGGCTTTCTATTTTCTTTTATGTCAGTTTTGGAGAGGTGTGATTTTTTTTTTAACTTGTCCATTTTACATAAGTTACCAAACACTTTGGCAATAGCTTTTTGTAATATTCCTTTGTCTTCTTTTAATGTCTACAGAATCCTTAGTTTAGTTTCCTTTTATCCCTTATACTGATAATTTGCTATTTCTCTCTTATTCTTTGAGTAGTTTTGCTAAGTGTTTACAAATTTACAAAGAACAAGCTTTAGGCTTTATTATTTTCTCTAATGTTCTTCTATTTGTGAATTCATTGACTTCATTCCTTCTTTGCTCTCTATTTCATTTTCTTTCTTTCTACTCACTTTGCAGTTAAGTTGCTCATCTTTTTCTAATAAAATGACAACTTAGATCATTAACTTTAAACGTTTTTTCTTTTGTAATATAAGCATTTGAAGTTACAAATTTCACCTTGAGCGCTGCTTTAGCTGTAGCTCACAAACTTTATTATGGAGCATTTTTCATTATTATTCAATTGGATTTATTTTCTAAGTTCACTGGTGATAACATATTTTGCCCATAGGTTATTTAGGACTTGTTTAATATCCAAATATTTGGAGGTGTTGGTAAAATATAATTTAAAAAAACATCTCCTTCCAATCCAGAGAACTGCTTTACAAAAGTAGAAGAGAGAAAACAGTCTTATTATTGTATAAGAATTAAAGCAGAATGTTATGCACGTCTCGGGCAATCTGCTAAGAAATTGCAAAGATAGAAAGAAATGTCACCTTTTATATAGCCAAGGAGACACAATCTATTACGTAGATGTTCTCAAGATAAACAATAACTAGTCCTCAGATAAGGGGACTCAATAGCACTGATTATCAAATACAGTTTATCCTAAATTTACTTGTCAGTTGGAGTGATCACTTGTGCTAGTTAATTGACTTTATCCAAAGAAAAAATAAACTTCTCATATCTTTATGACAAGAGGTAATTTTGAAACTTGGAGCTAGGTTCCTTCAGAAGTTAGGCTCCTATCTGCCCACAGAAACTGGGAAATAGGGGCACTATCTTCCTTGATGATTACATTTCAAGGAGATCATTGCTAAGTCTTTAGGAAAGTTGCAGCTATCTAAATGTCCAGTAAGTCCATAGTAAAGCAAAGCAATGATCAGAATTACTGTAAAATAACAGAATTACTGAATTTTTTAAAAAGTACATTATTTGCCTTGGAGGAATAACCTTTGAATATATCATGCCAATGGTGTATAGTTAAGTCAGATTCTTTTTTAAATTGAATTATAGTTGACATACCATATCCTATTAAAGTGTACATGATAGTGATTTGACATTTTTTATATATTACTAAGTGATCTCTATAACAAGTCTAGTTACCATCTGTCACCATACAATATTACAATATTATTGACTATATTCCCTATGCTATACTTTATAGCCCCATGACTTATTTATTTTATAACGTGAAGTTTGTACCTATTAATCCACTTCACCTATTTAGCCCATCCCAAACCCTTCCCTCAAGTTTGTTTCCTGAATCTTTGAGTCTGTTTCTGTTTTATTTGTTTTGTTTTTTAGATTCCACATATAAGGGAAATCATATGGTATTTGTCTTTCTCTGTCTGACTTATTTCATTAGGATAATACCCTCTAGGTCCATCCATGGCAAGATTTTATTCTTTTTTTGTGGATGATTAATACACACACACACACACCCACACACCACCTTCTTTATCCATTCATTTAAGAATGGACACCTAGGTTACTTCCATATTTTGGCCATTGTAAATAATGCTGCAATGAACAAAGGGTGCATATATATCTTCAAATTGATGTTTTGGTTTTTTTAGATAAATACCCACAGGTGGAATAGCTGGATTATATAGGAGTTCTATTTATAATGTTTTGAGGAAACTTCATACTGTTTCCCACAGTGGCTGCACCAATTTACTTCTCACTAAGTGTACAGTGATTCCCTTTCCTCCACATTATTGTTGACACTCATTATTTTTTGTCTTTTTGATAATAGCCAGTCTGATAGGTATGAGGTGATATTTCATTGTGGTTTTGATTTGCATTTCCCTGATGATTAGTGACATTGAGCATCTTTCATGTGCCTGTTGGTCATCTGTATGTCTTTTTGGAAAAAATGTCTATTCAAGTTCTTTGCTCATTTTTTAATCAGGTAGTTTGTTCTTATGGTATTAAGTTCTGTAAGTTATTTATATATTTCAGATATTTCAGATATCTGAAATATATAAATTTCAATATTAACCCCTTTCAGATATTAACTCTTTTTTGGATGTATGATTTGCAAATATTTTCTCCCATTCAGTAGGTTGCATTTTTGTTTTGTTGATTTTTTTTCCACTGTGCAAAAATATTTTAGTGTGATGTAATCTCATTTGTTTATTTTTGCTTTTGTTCTTTGCCTGAAGAAAGTATTACAAAAAAAAGTATATATTGCTAAGACTGTTGTCAAAGACCTTACTGCCTATGTTCTCTTCTGGGAGTTTTATGGTTTGGTTTCATTCTTGTATGTGTAACTGCTCATTTATTGAAGAGACTGTCTTTTCTCCATTGTATATTCTTGCCTCCTTTGTAATAGGTTAATTGACCAGGTATGCATGGGCTTATTTCTGGGCTCTCTCTTATTTTTGTTGTTTTTGTTCCATTCATCTAGGTGTCTCTTTTCATGCCAGTACTGTACTATTTTGATTACTATAACTTTCTTGAAATCAGGGAGTATGCTACCTCCAGTTTTGTTCTTCTATCACAAGATTACATTGTCTATTCAGGGTCTTTTGTGGTTTTATGCAAATGTTAGGATTATTTGTTCTGGTTCTGTGAAAAATGCCATTTTTATTTTCCTGGGGATTTCATTAAATCTGCAGATTGGTGTGGATATGGATTGTTTAACAATAGTAATTCCTCTAATCCATGAGCACAGAAAATCTTTTCATTTATTTGTTTCATCTTTAATTTCTTTTATCAATGTCTTACAGTTTTCAGAGTGTAGGTCTTTCACCTTCTTGGTTAAATTTATTTTTAGGTATTTTATTTTTTTGATGTACATGTAAGTGAGATTGTTTTCTTAATTTCTTTTTCTGATACCTCATTATTAGTGTATAGAAATGCAACCAAGGAGAACTACAGACTAATAACCCTGATGAACATGGATGAAAAAATTTTCACATGAAAAAGTGCTCAAC
>NC_138376.1:92119577-92134620 GCF_054177405.1 Leptonychotes weddellii | reverse complement strand
TCAGAGAAAGACAAGTATCATATGATCTCACTGATATGAGGAATTTGAGAAACAAGACAGAGGATCATAGGGAAGGGGAGGGAAAAATGAAACAAGAGGAAACCAGAGAAGGAGACAAACCATAAGAGACTCTTAATCTCAGGAAACAAACTGAGGGTTGCTGGAGTGGAGGAGGGTGGGAGGGATGGGGTGGTTGGGTGATGGACACTGGGGAGTATGTGCTCTGGTGAGCGCTGTGAATTGTATAAGACTGATGAATCACAGACCTGTACCCCTGAAACAAATAATACATTATATGTTAATAAAAAAACTATGTTATTTGATACAAATTATAAAAAGGTACCAGTTTTCACTAAAAAAAAAGAAATGCAACCAATTCCTGTATGTTAATTTTATATGCTGCAACTTTACTGAATTCATTTTTTAATTCTAATATATGTATATTATATTTACATATATATTTGGTAGAGTTTTTAGGGTTTTCTGTATATACTATCATGTCTTATGCAGATAGTGACAACTTTGTCTTTCTTTCCAATTTGGATGCCTTTTATTTCTTTTACTTACCTAATTGCTGTGGCTAGATTTTCCAATATGATGTTGAATGAAAGTGGTAAGAGTGGGCATTCTTGTCTTGTTCCTTATCTTAGAAGAAAAACTTTCAGCTTTGCACCATTGAGTATTATGTTAGCTATGAGTTTGTCATATATGGCCTTTATTATGTTGAGGTACATTCCTTTTTTTTTTTTTTTCTTTTTTGAAAGAGGGAACGTGTCCATGGTGGGGGAGGGGCAGGGGGAGAGGGAGAGAGAGAATCCCAAGCAGGTTCCACACACAGTGTGGAGCTCACTGCAGGGCTCGATCTCACAACCCTGAGATCATGACCTGAGCTGAAATCAAGAGTTGGATGCTCAACCAACTGAGCCATCCAGGTGCCCCAGTACATTCCTTCTATACCCACTTTATTGAGAGTTTTTATTATAAATGGATGTTGAATTTTGTCAAATGCTTTTTCTGCATAAACTGAGATGATCCTATCATTTTTATCCTTCATTTTGTTAATGTGCTGTATCACATTGATTGATTTGCCGTTGTGGAACCATTCTTTTTTACTTGAAATAAATCCCATTTGATTGTGGTGTATGATACTGTTAATGCATTGTTGAATTCCGTTTGCTAATATTTTGATGAAGATTTAAATCAGATTGTTGGTTAACAATACACAAATATTTTTCTTAGTCATAAATTAATTTTTTCAAGTTGTGGTGTCATTATTGCTTACATTTTCAAATGATTAGTGATCTAAATATTATTTGGTATCTTCCTTATGAAGTCTCACCCAATCTAATTTTAAAGAATAGTTTAACCTTAGAGACTGATAATCAAAATTTTTAATTAAGAGAGTTCCTTGCAAGGTCTAATAAATTTCTCCTAAGTTTCATTCAATCACATGAGTGGTATCATATTTATATGACAATTTAGACCCTGTGGTAATTATTCTATCTTCTATGATAATTTTTCCCAAATGCAAAACACAAAAACATCTACTGCCATCATCTAGTGTCAAAGTTGTACTACAAAGCATCCATTGAAGTGTACAAATTTAGCTTCCACTGTTTAATTTATATATCTCTAATTATTTTAGGTATTGAGGACTAACTTCTGCAAAGGACATTTTTTTTTTTGCATATAATCTAAATCAGTATTTATACTCTTACAACATTCTACCAAATCTCCAGGAATAACAGGCATTGAGTTTTGTTGATCTATACTGGGCCTGCAGAAAACTTACATCCCAAAGTTAATCAAGTGATATTAAATCTATTTTTTATTTTTTATAGTTTCTGTCTGTAAATGCCAGATTTCTGTTTGTCTACTAATTAGGTTTTTTTCTTTTCTACACCATCTTTCCAACCAAACCAGTTTGCAAGATACTTCTGTGTCTGATTTAAGACTTGACTACTTAGATGCATATTAGTTACTTTTACTTTATTACCAAAAATTAATGAAGATAAGCTTTTCTATGTTTGTGGAGGATAGTGGATAGTTTCCCTTGGCCACTATCTATATTCTTTGATGTGGTGATCTAGACCCTGACATGCTTTCTCCATCAAAGAATCAAAGTTTGCTGTTAGCAGAACTCCACGTAGGACCCAGTGTAGCTCTCCATGCTTGGTGTTGTAAATTGGAAACATGCTTGGCAGTACTTATGCAAAGTTATGGGGCAAAGGGAAAAGAAGCCCTTAAATGAGTAATATCAGCTGGCATGGAAGGTGTGTAGATGACTAGGAGTCCTGGGTAGCTTCTCAAAGGTAATCCAAATTGGAAGGCTGGTTTTCCTCACATTGAGATATGATAAATTATATGATACTTTGGTTTCCCTTCATTCAGCAGCTTAACATCAGTTTGTCTCTTTTTCCAAGTGATTAGTGCAGCTATTCTCTGTCCTATTGTCTTCACACAAGGACGTAATCTTTTTTCTAATTCTCAATTGTTCTCTAATCGGGGGGGGGGTCTCTTATTTCAGAATTATATTTATCCCATAAATACCAGTAATTTACTTGATTGGGATGAAGCCTAAGAGCCCCAGCAAACACACTGATTTATCCACACAAAGAGAACCATCCTCAGACCACTACAAGACTAGATTGTTATATATCGATCCCAAATATGACAGAGAGGTAATACCCCTTTAAGGGAAAAATCTGCAGGAAACATTCCTGGCTTCCCATATTTTCCAGTCATATGGTGATCCTGACAGGATTTAGAGCTGATATTACCCATACTATACAATCATAATAGTGAATTTGGAGAGGGTAGTTCATCTGGCTAGTATTTAAAACAGCAGAAAGCTAGAATTTATATAAACTCTTCTTTCCTTCTTCCTTCCTTCCTTCCTTCCTTCCTTCCTTCCTTCCTTCCTTCCTTCCTTCCTTCCTTCCTTCCTTCCTTCCTTCTTTCCTTCCTTCCAAGATATGTTTATTTAATTGAGAAAGAGAGACCACACAGAAGGGAGGGGCAGAGGGAGAGGGAGAATCTTAAGCAGATGCGGAGCCTGATGAGGGGCTAGACTTTCAGTTAGTCCACTAAATTCAGGAAACACCAGACATCTAAGAAGGCTTGCACTAACAATTTTTTTGTTTCAGTGGGCACACTCCATTTCAGATCAAGAGATGGGATGACGTAGTCCCCATTTTTATTATAAATATGGCATATACTTCCTTTAACCCAATTCCATAGGTTGAATGTTTGTTCCTCCTGTGATGTTCTCAGTTGTATTAGAGTTAGTACTCATTGTAAGTCATGTTAATCCAGGTTCAAGTATTCAGCACCCAGAGGCCCGCAAACTGCTTTTATCACTAATTCTAATAACCATCTTAGTAAAGGTTCCCGAGAGAGCTCGTTTATACAGAGTAACAAACTAGCTCCATTCGGAACTGTGTATTCTTTAGTTTCAGCTTTTTAAATTTAGCTAAACCATTAGGCTCTGTTGCATTTCCCTCAGCCTGACCTTCAGCCTGGACATTGCCTTCATTATCAACAATAAGCTGCTGTGATTTTTGTGGCTCACATTGTTTGTTTTCCTTCTCTCAGGAATCAGTGCTGTGCTATCTGAAAGCCATTGTTTTATACATATTGTTATATGCACATTGTTATATACATACATTTTGGAGTTTTTTGGTTTTTGTTTTTTTTCAAAGATTACTTTTTTTAAAGTAATCTCTACACTCAACATGGGCCTTGAACTCACAGCCCCGAGATCAAGAATCACATGTTCTACCAACTGAGCCAGCCAGGTGCCCCCATATATATTTTGTTTTTAAAGTTGTTTAGGGTGGAAGGAAAACTTTAATTCTTATTACTCCATCTTGGTTGATGACTATAGATTTTGTATTGATAGATATTATAATCCTAGTAAGAAAGAAATTTCTTACAAAATAAAAAGAATAAAATTAATTAATTAATTATAAAATGATTAAAAATAAAAAATGATTTTAGGTGAAATTAAGAATTAATTAATTAATTAGGGCTCCTATTCTCTTAGTGAATAAATTTACTGAAATTACTGAAAATCATAGCTGTAATTTGGATTAAAAGTTAATCATATCTTTTTCTGTCTATATATTATAAAATCTAACTTAATAAAATCATTTGCATGTAATTTTATTTAGATGTCTGGGAGCTGACTTACTAAAAAAAAATTGAAATTTTACATATCCTTTCAATTTTCCTCAGATTCATTCCCCCAAACTGTAAATGCATTATTCTACTACTCTCAATGACCAAAATGTCTTTCATAACTAATGTAAATTAGGTTAGAGATAGTCATTAACTTTTACAAGGAAAAACCTTAATAGAAAAGTGCCTGAAAATGGGCATAAGTAACATCCATACCTAAATGAGGCATGGAACTCTGTGAGTCCTTATACCATCTTTTCGGTTAATAAGAAAAACAGCCATGGAAAAAAATGATACTGAAGAGTATACTAGAAGTCTAGTTCAAAAGGAAGACAAATTTCTCCTGCTGTTATAGAAGTACCTCTTAATATGATTTTGTTTAATTCTGACTCTTAAGCTTAAGCAGAAATTCCAGTGAAACTAAGTGATTATATTTTAATTATGACCTACTTTTAAACAGAGTAGATTGGCAGAATTCTGTGCACTTAATAAGTAGCTGTATCTCTTGAAATACATTTGGGCTAGCCATGGTTATTGCACACCTACTCTATGAATATTTCAAATTAAAGCAGCTGACTCTATGGATAGGTTAAGTGAAGATCAATTTACATTCTTTCAATATTCTTCTCCTGCAGTTCTCAAATGTGAAAGCAAAATGGCATAATTTCTCACTATTAAGTAGAGCAATTCCAGATATTTAGAACCCAGCCATTTCAGAGGTATTGTCTGCTTGTTTCTAGCCTTGGACTGGTCATCAGAGATGTGGCTTACAAAAGCATCTTACATTTTAGGTTGCTTGTTTATATTAAATTGGGGGCAAAACTTACACATGTCTACTTGTTAGTAGTTCTGCCAAGAAACAATTCATATTGGAGGAAATATATACAAAATAATATGGTTATTTTTGTTATTTTAGAGTCAATGGCCCATGTTATTTCCCTTTTCATGGGAGATAATTAAGATCTGATTTTCTTACAGTTGAGGTAACTAATCACTTTGGTGCACAGATAAACCAAGATAAAGAGAGATAAGATAAAGTGTTGAATAAAAATGATTTTAGGTGAAATCAATATAAACTGTTCACTGAGTTCAGTCAAGTGAACTTTTAAAATTTATTTATTTATTTTAGAGAGATTGAGATAGAGAGAGAGAGAGGGAGCACATACGCAGAGGAGAGGGGCAGAGGGAGAGAAAGATAAGAGAAACCTAAGCAGACTCCGTGCTGAGGGCAGAGCCCATTACAGGGCTCCATCACATGACCCTGAGGTCAGGACCCTGAGATCACAATCCGAGCTGAAACCGAGAGTCAGACACTTAACTTACTGTGCCATCCAGACACCCCCAGTCAAGTGAACTTTTAAACTTGAGGATATAGCTAATCAGTAAGTACATGATGTTTTAATACAATAATGAGATGAAAATATTTGGTATGAAAAAATTAAGAACTTGTCAGAATAAAGTTTAACTTGATCTCAAGATAAGCGTGCCTGATAATTATCTAAGCAGATTTATCTTTTATCAAGAAATTAATGCCTAAATAAGAATTGCTTTTTAGTTTTTAAATCAATTTTTAAAGTAAGAGGCAGAAATTAAAAATAGCATAAGCTGATAACCTCTTGAAAGAGCCTTCACTAGCTGCGATGCTACCCTGACTTTCTTCACAGTCCAGATAACCTTGACTGCGACTTTATTGAGAAGTGGACATGAGGTTCAGCAACATCTTTCCTTTACCTTCTTTGAATATCTCTCAATTTCTTTATTTCTGTTCTTGTTCTCATAAATTAGTAACTGAGCTTAGTTGCTGTAAGGGTAATAGCCTCCAAACTAGTGTCTCTACCTCCATTATCATCTTCTGATCAATTGCTGGAACAATTGTCCTAACATACAGATAGAGCATGAAAATGACTGGCAGCTCCTTTACTAACTCCTATTTATAGGATGAATCATAAGGTCCCTCAATGAAGGAACCTCATCTCTAAGAGCTTTTTCATTTGCAACAATTTTCCATATATATATTTATATATATATATACACAAATTCTCTCTGCTCAAGCCACATTGAATTGATTGCTGTTTACCAAATCACAGTGATATTGTCATGCCTCAGTAGTTCCTTCTGAAATGCTACTCTTGATACTCTTTACCCTTCAAGACTGTTAAGACTCAATTACTATCTCCCCTACGATCTTGCCTTCTGCAAGGGAGAAGGGGCTTATGTTTTAAGAGATTTGGAAAATTCTAGATTAAATGCATTTACTTACAATAGAAACTTAAGTATGCTTTTAGTGATAGCAAATATCCAAATTGGGTGGGGGAATCTAGTTAGTGTGCATCTTCCCCAAAGTGATTTTGCCACAGAACACATTTTTGGTCAGAACATCTTGTGGATCAGATTCCATGAAATACTAGTTTGAAAAAAATTTTTTCAAAACCTTTAAAAAAAAAACACAACTTTTCCAGCTTGATATAAAAATGCTTATCTGGAAATGGGATGCTTGAGTGGCTCAGTTGATTAAGCATCTGACTCTTGATTTCAGCTCAGATCATGATCTCAGGGTCCTGAGATTGAGCCCTGCACTGGGCACAGAGCCTGCTTGAGAGTCTCTTTTTCTCTCTCCCTCTCCCTCTCCTCCCCAGCTCTTGCGTTATTGCTTGCTCTCTCTCTAAAAATAAATAAATAAATAAATAAATAAATAAATAAATAAATAAATAAAAATAAACGCTTATCTGGAAAGACAAATTGAAGTGATTTATACATATAAATCATAGCCCTCTTGCTGACTCAAACAGCCCCAGATAAAATTTTTATAAATATGTTAATTTCTTAAGTGAATTTTATATTCAAGAAAACTTTTTTACCCTACAAGTTAGTGTCTTTGAACAAGAATGTTTTTTGTGAACTTTACTGGCAAAGTATTAAATTAACATATTTGATTTAAAAATAGTGTTTAACATTAACATAGTTGCTGATACAAAGCTGGCAGTCTTTTTTTTCTTCTTTCTACTAAGTGCCACCATGTTGTTGGTCCTGTGAGTCATTTCCTTGCTAAGACTGGCTGAGAAGGGGAGAAGAAGGTGAGAAGCTTCTGATTCTTGACACAGCAAGAGATTGCTTTTTCTAATCCTTTTGATGAATTCTGATCTCGTTCCCATTTTGCAGAAAGCTGGAAGTTACTCTGTAATTATCAACAGTCAGAGCTCTGTGGAGTTATTCTTCTCCTAAAATAAAAGCAGGGATTAAATGCAAAATCCTTTCACTTTGAGGAAAGAAAAATTTATTTTCTTTCTCTTTATACTGTCAACTTTAAATTTTTCTCCTCTTTGGGGCGCCTGGGTGGTTCAGTCGTTTAAGCGTCTGCCTTGAGCTCAGATCATGATCCCAGGGTCCTGGGATTGAGCCCCGTGTCGGGCTCCCTGCTCAGCATAGAGCCTGCTTCTCCCTCTGCTGCTGTCTCTCTGTCAAATAAATAAATAAATAAATAAATAAATAAATAAATAAATAGTATAAAAAAATTTTTTTAAATAAAATTTTCTCCTCTTTGTGGTTTTTTTCTTTATTGATCTGAAGTAATTTCTTTTCTTTTCTTCTTTCTTTTCTTTTCTTTTCAGGTGGGAGGGCCAGAGGGAGAGGGAGAAAGAATCTTAGGCAGGCTCCATGCCCAGCAAGAAGCCTGATGCACAGGGCTCGATCTCACAACACTGAGATCATGACTTGAGCCAAAAATCAAGAGTCAAATGCTTAACCAACTGAGCCACCAAGGCACCCTGAAGTCCCTTATGACTTTCTCACATCTTATCTCCTAGTCAAACTTTTTAATCCTTCTAGCCTATGGTTATTGCCCTTATTTATGAAAATTTCTCTAGATAGATAGAATATATACTCATATAAGAGGTAACATGGCAAGGTGGAAGCTACAATCTTATGTGCAAGACCCACTGAATAAAGCTAGTGGTCAAGTATCTACCATGTTTCAACACTAGGACTCAGCCAGATACCTAGACACAGCCAACCACAGGTGTCCAGACGTTTCTGTCCAGACACCATAATTTCCACAATCTATAGCTATTCTATACATTTTATGATTCTTTAGATGTCATTTACTTTCCTTCTAAATGTCAATGTTCATTTTAACAAACTGTATTAAAATTTATAATAATGATACCATTTGCATAGAATGTTGGCTAAAATACCGACTTTAACATTGTACTTCTTTAGAATCTTTCTGTTGCTTTCAAGGAAAAAAAAATCTCTTCAAATCAAAATTTGTCCATTTTTTAAGTCAGATAATTTTGAGAATATGAAACTGTCCTGGTATTTCAACCCAAAGTAAATTGAATTCAGGATGATAATAATTTTACACATAGAAGGCTGCCTCTTGGAAATAAAAATCTTTGTGAAGCATTGGCAGTATGTCTTTTGAGAAAGCCCTTTTACATTGCCTCTGATCTTTGCATATCAATCTAATCTCAGGGTATTACCACAATTTTGTACCCACAGTCATATTTTAGCTACAAATTCAAGAAACTAAAATAATAGTGATGATAATAATAGTAAAGTACTCAAGAGCTAATTTAATTCAATTAATTATATGTAAATCTTCAGAATATTGAAGCGTGGGGGAGGTAAAAGACAAGAAAGGAATCTGATAAAGTAAATGCTCTTTTATTCTTGCCTTGGTTTGTAAGTTAATATTTTGACAACAAGGTATTGATAAATAAAAGGACAGAAACAGGTGTGGACTAGCACAGAGAGGAATACACTTGAAACTAATGTAACATTGTTTGTTAATTATGTTTCAATAAATAAAGAAGGATTGCAACAAGCTAAATTGTCACTGACTTGGCACAGGGAACATAATGTTGAGTTTTAACTAAACAAAAATCCTTAACACAATATTTTTTTTCAACACATGATTCACAGTAGAAATTATAATCTTTGTCTTTCCTTTGGTATCAAAAAGCATTTTATTTTCATGGAGACAGCAAAAATTAACAAGAGAGGTTAGTAAGGCCCAATATTTATATCAGGATTATATTTTTTTTTTGCTCCAGATCTCCAGAACAATCCTAAAGAAACAAAACCTGAGACCATCACTTCATGCTTATTTTTTTAAAAATCTGGGTCAGTAATAAATAATCTTCATAAATATATTTTGTAAAATAATGTGTTCATGAGAAGCATGCCCATTTTATTTTATTTTATTTATTTATTTTTATTTTTTATTTATTTATTTGAGACAGAGAGAATGAGAGACAGAGAGCATGAGAGGGAGGAGGGTCAGAGGGAGAAGAGACTCCCTGCCGAGCAGGGAGCCCGATGCGGGACTCGATCCTGGGACTCCAGGATCATGACCTGAGCCGAAGGCAGTCGCTTAACCAACTGAGCCACCCAGGCGCCCCAGAAGCATGCCCATTTTAAAACATATTCTACAAACTGCTATTTTATTTAGATTGATAACTGCCATGTAACAATAACAGTGAACTCTTCATGCAGTCTGTGCTCTTCTTCCAGTATTGGAGCTCTTTCAATGAAAAAAGCTACATTAAGGATCAAGATTTTTTTAATTATCAGTTACATCTTACGAATATTTAGTTTCTTTCTATAAATGTTATCTGAGCTAGACTTTCACAATATTAACATGGGAATCTCTAGATGGAAACAGTTCTTTCTTTCTTTTTTTTTTTTTTTTCATTTTGAGATGCTCAAATGCCTCAATTTCAAAATGGATTCTCTTAACTTTAGGTTTCCCCCCTCACTTATTTTTTTTTATTTTTTATTTTTTTATTTTATTATGTTATGTTAGTCACCATACAGTACATCATTAGTTTTTGATATAGTGTTCCATGATTCATTGTTTGCCTATAACACCCAGTGCTCCATGCAATATGTGCCCTCGTTAATACCCATTACTGGGCTAACCCATCCCCCTCATCCCCCTCCCCTCTATAACCCTCAGTTGTTTCTTGGAGTCCATAGTCTCTCATGGTTCATCTCCCCCTCTGATTTCCCCCCCTTCATTTTTTCCTTCCTTCTCCTGATGTCCTCCATGCTATTCCTTATGTTCCACAAGTAAGTGAAACCACCCCCTCACTTATTTTGCATATTTATTGTTATTGATAATTATTATAATATTATTAATATTTATGTTATCAAAATCATGTCAATATACTAATCAACTTATTGTTATTTTATTACCAATAGCATTGATAATTTTTATTATAATTAATAACATAAAAATAAACAAAAACAATGGTAATGAAAACACTTATGAAATAAATAATATTTCTCTTTTCTGGATTTAGAAACTGATAATTAGAAAGTTTAATTAACCTACCCCAAGTCACTTAGCTTGTAAGTTGCTATGTAGGATTTAAATTCAGTTTTGTTCAATTCTTAGTTACTGTGCTATGGTGTCTTATTTTCCTTCCCTTATTTTTTGTTAACTTTTATTACTTATCCTCTATTGGTCTTTTATAACCTAGGAGGGCTGAATATATTTGATCATTTCCAATAAATTTTGTTAATAGTAAAATGAGGTTGAATCTGAGTTTAATAAATAATTAAAATAGGGAATAGAGATTCTGCTAAAAGGTAGAAATCACACAAAGATAAAATTTTATAAAAAAGGTTAGTTAGAGATGTGTCTGAAAACTTTAAAGTGTTTTCAAAAGCACAATTTTATAGAGTGGTATTAAAATAATTTTTCTTCATTTTTTTCATACTGACTTTATTCACTTATTTTGTGCTTGTAATATAACAAACATTCTGATGGACATTTAAAATGAAAAAAAGTCATAAGATATAATCCTTATTCTCAGGTAACACACATTTCTGTGGGAGGGATGAGATAAGGACAAGACAAAAGTCACAATGCAATTAGTTTTCTTGGGCAACTGTAAGTGTCTTAGCAGATCAGAAGCAGAAGGGTTAGGTTATTATAAAAATGTCAGTTTACTACATTTATTCATAGATTTCACTCTACCCACCAAAATGTGGATTAAAGAAATAATTTGCAAGAATAAAATATTTCCAATTAGTACTTGCAGACAATGTACAATGTAGCGATGATGTGAGTAATATGGTATAAATAGACATACAAATAGAAAGTGTTAAATGAAGTAAAACATTTACACAATGTTAAATATAATTAACTTAAAATATCCTATGCTTTATATTTGGTAACATATCTATGGGAAACATATATTCTTATAAATCCATCAACGTTGTGATTGAATGTACCATTGCCAAGGACAGAAGTAAACAGTGCTAAGATTATTGGGAGAAAAGATATTGACTGATCAGTTCTCTGTGTGAGGCCAAATAGAACTCATGAGTAAAGTACAGTGAATCTAAAGGAAATTACCATTTGTCAATTTCTCACCCATAGGATGGTTGCTCAGCACCATGACACTCTTTTTAACTTTTTTTGGTCACTATAATGAAATCTGTTTCCTTACAGGATACTTGTTTTAGCTCCTTGATTCTTTTACCTTTTATTTAAAAATTACCACCATCATCCTCAAGTCCAAGGCCAGAGATCAAATGAGCTGAAATGGAAAAAACAAACAAACAAACAAACAAACATGTTTTAAATAGTTATGTAGCTTCAATTTGGTCTTGCTAAATGGATTTTTTTTTTTTAAGATTTTATTTATTTATTTGGCAGAGAGAGAGAGACAGCAAGAGAGGGAACACAAGCAGGGGGAGTGGGAAAGGGAAAAGCAGGCTTCCCATTGAGCAAGGTGCCCAATGTGGGGCTCAGTCCCAGGACCCTGGGACCATGACCTGAGCCGAAGACAGATACTTAATGCCTGAGCCACACAGGTGCCCCATGGATTTCTTTTTGATAGAGAAAAAAATATTTTGTTTGGAGTGCTCAGAAATGAGTCATATTTCACAGTTGATGGTAATTTCCATAATCTCACAAGGAGAAACCTGTGTCTTAAATATTCTTAAATTTCCTCTTCCCACATTGCATCTTTCAGGTTGTAACTGTACTTGAATATTAAACTCTACTCTAGCAATTATCATGTTTATTTAATAGAATCACTGGTAAAAAACATAGACTACACTTAATAGTTATTAGTTTTTTTTAGAGAAACAGAAAATGTGTGTGTGTATGAAGTTAATAAAGATAATTTTTCTTTAAGTTTATGTCAATATTTATGAACAATGTCTTCCTTTAAAATAACATATTTTGGGGTGTCTGGGTGGTTCAGTCAGTTAAGGTTCCAACTCTTGATCTCAGAGTTCAGAGATTGGGCCCCACGTGGAGCCCTGCAAAGGGTGCTGCACTGGATGTGGAGCCTGCTAAGATTCTCTTGCTTCCTCTGCCCCTCCCCCCTCCCAAAAAATAAAAGTAAAAAAAAAAATTTTTAAATAAAATCACATATTTTATTTTGGTCACTGCAATGTAAAAGAATATTTGCAAATGAGCCTTCTATGTAATAATTAGCTATAAATAGCCTAGTGGTTATAAGTAAGGACTCTGGATATAACACTTAAGATTGAATCCCAACTTTTTCATTTACTAGCTTTATGACCAGGACAAACTATTCAGTTTGTCTGTACTCTAGAATCTTCCCTTGTAAAAAGGAGGAAAGCAATAGTACCTACCCATCGCTTGTTAAGCTTTAGTTGCACATGTAAAGCTAGTGCCTATCTCATAGCAGTTATTATATAAATTTTATGTTATTAATATTCATATTGCCATGAATATTATTAACTGATCATTTAGAAAAACTAAACATTCAAATCTTTTAACTTTCTCATAGGTTCCAGTCTTAGAGTGACAGTTTTCTAATTTTGTTGTTTTCTTTGTTAAATATATAATATATAGAAAGAATATTTTACTGATAAAAGAAGTATTTAAACTAAAACCTGGGAGGCCATATAAATATTTTAAAAAACCAGACTGCAAAGTGGTAATACGTGATATATGTGGTATTTTTTCAGAGGGAAAAATTTTACTCTAAACTTGTTAAGATGAACCATGTTGAAAATTATAATGTATTATTACAAAGCATTTTACACTGGTATGTTTTATTGGATTACCTACAGGTAGATCTTCATTTTTTTTTTAAAAGATTTTATTTATTTATTTGAGAGAGAGAATGAGAGAGAGAGAGAGAGCATGAGAGGGGGAGGGTCAGAGGGAGAAGCAGACTCCCTGCCGAGCAGGGAGCCCGATGAGGGACTCGATCCCGGGACTCCAGGATCATGACCTGAGCCGAAGGCAGTCGCTTAACCAACTGAGCCACCCAGGCGCCCTAGATCTTCATTTTTTAAATATATAAAGCAAAATAGAATACGTTCAAAATATTTAGTTGAAAGTATGCAACAAATAGAAATAAACTTATTTTTATGAGCCAATAATAAGCCAGAACTTGGTTAAAGTAGAAGAGGGAAATGAATTAAGTGAGCTAACGGATCACTGCTTTTGTTCACTAGATTAACTCCCTCTCCATTCCCAATAAGTATTTATCCCACCTTCAAGAATAGAAATGATACTTGGTCTTGAAACTTGCCTCCTTATACTCTACTAAGATTATGTCAATTGTCAAGATTAGAAGGATGCCAGGGGGTATTGGCAGCTTAAAGGAATTTCATTTACCTGAAGGGCCACTGTGAATCCCAATTAGAGAAATATATTTTTGGTCACTTATTTCTAAATGTACTGATTGTCAGGATCTCTTGGAGAAATTTTGAAAATGCAGATTCTTTATTTCCACCTTGAGTGAATTCACTTAAAAATATTCAAAAAATATTTTGTGAATGCCTGCTTTATGCCAGGTAATATTCTGGAACCTGAAAATGCAGCAGTGAGTGAGAAAATGTCCATATTCCTTTGGAGCTTAAATTCCAAAAAACAAACAAACAAAAAATCCAGTAGGAGTGTGTGTGTTGGTGGGGGAGGAGGGGTAGGGAAAATGCTGGGTGATAAATATACAAAATACATTAACTCAGAGAAGACAAAATAAAACAAGATAATAGAAGGGCTGACTACTAGAATTTTACTCGAATTTTCGTTGTTAGAGAAGACTTCTCTGAACAGGTGACACTTAATCTAATAAAAAAAATAAACCTTAAGGAGTTTGGGGAAGAGAACTTCAGGTGAAAAGAACTAAGAGTGTAAATATACTGCAGTGATAGATGTGGAGTTTTGGAGAAATCAAAAGAAGATCAGTGTGAGAAACAAGATGATATGAGACATGGCCTAGGAAGGAGAAAGGGAGGCTATGGATGTCACAGCAGAGAGAGTTTTGGATAAAATGTACTCAGCTTTGACTACCTCATGTCTTTTTCTCTTGGCCTGTGGACTTTAATATCCTCTTTACCTGGGCCTCCAGGATTGTATCCTTTCCTTCCTTTCTTTCTTTCTTCCTTCCTTTCTTTCTTTCTTTCTTTCTTTCTTTCTTTCTTTCTTTCTTTCTTTCTTCTTTCTTTCTTTCTTTCTTTCTTTCTTTCTTTCTTTCTTTCTTCTCTTTCTTTCTTTTTCTTTCTTTCTTTCATCTTTCTTTCTTTCTTTTTCTTGCTTTCTTTTTTTCATCTTTCTTTCTCTCTCTCTCTTTCTTTCTTTCTTCTTTTCCTTTTCTTTGTTTCTTTCTTTTCCTTCCTTCCTTCCTTTAAAGATTTTATTTATCTATTTGAGGGAGAGAGGGGAGAGAGAGAGAGAGAGCATGAGCGGGGGAAGGGGCAGAAGGAGAGGGAGAAGCAGACTCCCCATTTAGCAGGGAGCCTGACATGGGGCTCGATCACAGGACCTGAGATCATGACCTGAGCTGAAGGCAGATGCTTAACTAACTGAGCCACCCAGGTGCCCCCTTGCTTGTTCTTTCTAAGAGTATTCTGAGAGAATTTTTTT
>NC_138376.1:92085485-92119077 GCF_054177405.1 Leptonychotes weddellii | reverse complement strand
GAACAACAAGGAGTTGTGACATACAGCCTTTGCTTGATGGTTTTTAAATTTATATTTTTTAAGTTACTCCTGTCAGTTCCTTTTCAAAGCTATTACTGGTGCCCATTAAGAGTCAAATGAGAAGTGAACTGTCTGTACAAGGATCAATTTCTTGTTACACACACACACATAAAGTCAATCAACTTTATGATGTTGACTAAAGTTAGACTTTAAGGGGATTCCATCAAAAAATATCTTTGCAACTTCCCTCCATTCCATTGGAATATATTCCATTTCATATTGAAGTTTATCTTACACAAGTTAGTTTTTTTTTTTTTAGATTAAATACTAACTGGATTACAATGAATCAGACTCAGATTTAGTGTTCAGTACCACCATAATACATGATGCACAGTAATCTAAGCTGTTATACATTAGAATGGGAGGCAAATAATATTGTGTTTTAGGAAAGTGTTGTGCAATTCCTAGTTCATGCCAAAGCATAGAAAAGAGAAGAAAGGATTATGTAAATAAATATTAAATATGATCTAAGTCAAGGTACAATGAACAAAATTAAAAATCACTTATCCCCATCCTCATCCTGAATCAAAACAGAAACATTTTCATATGAAAATCCTAAATTTAAAAAAAAAAGAGAGAGCAAAAATTCCAACATCATTTGTACCATCAAGGCCTCAAAGATCAAGGTTTTATAGATATAATACCCACGTTTTATAAAACCGTGATATTTTCAGTAATATTCAGAGAATATTACACAAAAAGCTTTTTTACCTTTTGGTAATAATATGTATGGATGTTATTGGATCCAGGCAGTCATACTAATTAGCAAGAGAGTCTTCCTTTTGAATAGATTAAGTTCTGTAAGTGAAAAATAGATATTTTAAAAATATTTTAGCAGAGCAAATTTTCTTTTATTGGACCCCTGATATTTTAAGATTCTTAAGCTATTTACTAAAAATCTGATGCTTACTTCCTGCCTTATGTATAATCAGTGACAGATTTCTAACTGGTATTAGAGGTGTTTACTACCTCAATCTACATATTTACGAATACAGTTTGGTTTATACATATTCAGTTGTTCTTATACTTGGATAGCTGTCTCCATAATGTTGATTTACAGGTGCACTGATAAAGAAATATGTGCTTGAATATAAATCAAAGTAACACATGATTTAAATATTAAATTTCAATTTTAATTGCAAGTTTGTTTTCTGGTAGCTTTACTTATTTAATAGAAACGTAATTTACAAAATGGCAATATGCCTGTGATTTTATAAAGTTCAGTAAGGATAAGTTAAAAGAAATTTAACTAAAGAAATCTTGGGAGAATGGATACCTGTATAAGTCTACAAAAAAAAATAAAACAGTGGTTACAGTGAATCAGGAGCTAAACTTTAATCACAGAAAATTAACAGTTCAAAAAACAAAGAAGAATAAGCATGACATTGAGAGACGGTGAAAAACAGAATACTGACAGGGCTCATCTTTCAAAGGTCTAGGTAAACCTTTGTTTCCATGATTTCTGTAGTGATTTTTTTTTTTTTTTTTAGAAAATGTAAGACAATATTGTCTTATCATCCCAGGACCTCACTATCATTGACTACTCTTTTTTATTCAAAAAAAAAAATGTTAAGTTTTAAATAATGCTGTATTTACCTTCTACATTTTGGGAATGTGCTACCTGTTTTAACCATTTCTCACAATTTCCCCTTTCCATTTTTATTTTTCCTTTCATATCTCTGCTTTCTTCCTGAACACCTCATATAATTCTGATCACTCACAACCTTTAATGACAGTAGACCTTCAGAAGTCTGTTTCTTGACTTTCTCCAGTCACTGAAACAGGCTGTTAAGATTGTCAAATAAAGATACAAGATACCAGTTAAATTTGAGTTTTAGATAAACATGAATTTTTGTTTCATATAAATATGTCGCATGCCATATATGAGATACACTAATACTGAATGTAAGTATTCCTTACTTTTCTGAAATTCAAGTTTAAGCTGGAATCCTTTATTTTATTTCCTAAATCAGGCAACCCTACCACTGGGCCATTGTCACAATGCAGTGTGGAATTGCCACTTACAGCAGACTCCAGTCATGACACATATTTATGAATTACTTTGCCCCAGGGGAGGTTGTTTCAGATGATGATCTTCACTGTTCTTCAAAAGAGGCAGGAGTGGTGGCAAAAATCAGAAGCACCATAACTCAGTTTCCCATTTGGGAGTTCAAACTCACCTTGAAGGAGTTGGTTAATTTTTCAGCAACTTAGATGAAACTTAGGGTAAGTCTCATGACATTTCCGTTTTTGTTTGTTTGTTTTTAAGATTTTTACCTATTTATTTATTTGAGAGGGAGAGGGAGAACACAAAGGGAGAGGGAGAATCAGACTCCCCTGCTGAGCAGGGAGCCCGATGTGATCATGATGTGATCTCAGCAGGACCCTGAGATCATGACCTGAGCCGAAGGCTCACCCAGGTGCCCCATTTCTGGTTATTTTTAAGTAATCAAAAAGTTTTGGTGATTTCTATTCACAAAAAAAGCAGTTTTAGTTCAGTAATTACTATGTCCAGTCTAGAATAATGATCAAATGCCTATAACTTTTTTAATTTATGAATTTAATTTATGAATTAATTTAATTCACTCCTTCTCTAGCACAGGCCTTCAGAAGACTACTCTCCTGAGGTGGAGAGCTTCTCCTCTATTTGCCATTCAAAAATCTACCTCTGGTTTCTTTGGTTTGGATGCAAGTGGAGAGGGAACAGTGGAGGAGAAGAAGAGGAAGTAAGGGGTGAAACATTTATGAATTTTCCAGGACTAAATGGTCTGGTGTTGGCCCCTCTGGGCTTGACATGTATTCTAACTAGGCACTTTAAAGGACACTTTGAGACTCATCACTTGATATGGAATTTCTAACTTTAAGCTCAGTCACTGGGGTCTCCATCTGCCTAGTTTTTGTTTTTGTATTTTGTTTTTGATCTATCTTTTTTAGCACTACACGAGCCATGGTCCCCTCCTGAGTTATTTTCTGCTGGGTTCTTTCCACCATTCTAGGTGGTCTTTTTGGAGAGCAATGGAGTAGCTATAATTACTGTCTTTTAGATTCTCATGCCTGAGTCATTATCAGTCCACTCTGACCCACAGCTCCAAGGATCACAATATAAGCTTTTTCCATGAGCGCAAGGAGCCCCAATTACTTGGCCTGAGGTGCAAAAAAGCCACCTCACCCTGCTCTTTGCCTATGGTGGAACTCAAAATGCACCACATTTTCTTACCCCAAATCTTTAGACCCTTAATGTGGATGAGGGAAAGTAACTGTAAAAATATTTTTTGGGACTGTCCTTTGCAAATATTGAATTAATACCCTGCATTGGATATGAAACAATTGCTTTCTATTTCCTAGACACCTTGAGTGAAACTAAGACAAAGGCAAAGACTTTGGTTTAAAAGGTTTAATTTAACATACTATTATGAGTTTAATAATGGTTTAATTTAAATATACTATTAAATGCATTTACCTGGATTCTTTGACATTCTTAGAATTAATAGGTAAAAGTTCTGGATTCGGGTTAAAATTATCAACTAAGACAATGTCCTTGGACACAAACTGTCAACTAAAACAATGTCATTGGGCACAAAGCAGATTGCCACTGATCCATGATGTAGTCAAATTAAAATGTATATGGATGTCCTCTGCTCATTTCTGAACCAGTGGCTTTGTCTAAATAGTGAAGACTGAAATATTTTATGGATTAATGCTTATATATACACAGACTGTTTTCTAAAGAAAGGATACTTAGATGCGGGTCATAATATGTAGGTCAAGACTTGATCCATTTACCCTTTATTCTAGGAAAGGGAAAAATTCAGAGAGTAAAAATATCAAATAGTGCATTAGCATTCATGGAAGGATGCTGGCATTAATAAAATTTACAATGTTTTTGAAGAGAAGTAATGAGAACTTCTCTGCAGCTTTAGTAGCAATGTATAACACAGCACAATGAAAAATGGTATTCTTATTTTCATGCATGACCTGCACTAGAAGTGTTAATCCTGTGCTAGACCCTATAATTCTCCCAACTGTTTAATGTGAAGGAAAAATGATATCTCATGTCTTTTATAGATAGATCATATATTTTGGGGAGTCTAGAGGTTGGGAGAATCTATTCATGTATTAAAGAGCAAGGGCCATGGGGCAAAATCCAGCTGTTTTGCCATTGAACAGGATATTAAACAATGGATTATTCTATCAAGTTCTAAATTTAAGAACATATTCTGCATTTAAAAATAGATTAAATTGTAAAATTCTTAAAATTTGATCATGCTTACCAAAGATTCGACAATTAAATTTTTGAACATATTTAAAATAGTCAAAGCATTTGCCAGTAGTCAAAAGTTTTTACATAATGTGAACTTAGAGGGTGGAAAGTATCTCTGAGTGGAAAAGAAAGTCATATTTTTAAATAAGAGATGTTAGTGTTGAGAGACCTAATATAGGACTTGGAAGCTGAATGTGCTTTGTATCATTACTATGCTGAGGACAATAAAAGGTCATTTTCAGAATCAGGGCAGGAAGTCAAAGCATCAACAAGACTATTTAGAATTACCCAACATATCAAGAAGTTGAATGGGATATAGAGGTCATGAAGAGTTTGCAATGTGAATGGCAGATGGGCAGGATGATCTGAGGAAAAGGAAAAGAAATAGGACAGATATTGGAATTATTGTGGAGAAAAGAATAAGGATAATGGACAAGATGTGAGGTGTCAAAGGGTGCATGTAGCTGTAAGTTCTTGAATTCTCCCTCAGGCCCTCAGATGAGAAGGCTGCCTTGTTTGGAGCTGTGGTAGATCTGGGTAGCAGCAAATTTTCTAAAAGATTATCTCTATTTTTTCCAAATATAGAGGGAATTTAAATTGGTGAATATCAACATTGGATGCATATTAGATCAAACTGGGAACTTTTTAAGAAGCTTTGATACATGGGTCTTACCCCTAAATATTTTGATTTAATTGTTTATGAACCCAAGTATCAGTATTTTTATGAAAGCTCTTCAAGTGATTCTAAGGGGATTTAGGTTGATAACCACTGCTCTAGATGAGAATAAAAGTGGATGTGAAAAATATCTTTCAGTGGACAGATAAAACACAAACTTAACTGTTGGCTACCAAGTCTCTGATAATACCTAGGAAGTATCTTCTTTCTTCAGGATGAGTGCTAACATAAAGTCCATGAGGCAAATGTGTGAGAGAGAAACTCACCCCAAAGTCACCTCAAGCTTTATTATTTTAAATACATCCATACATGAATGCCAGATAAAGATCAGAAACTCAAATTCCCACAAGAAGCCATTTGGGAAATTAATAAAGCAAGCAGCCTATGAATTGGTGGAGTGGCATTAACTCTGAACTTCAGTGTGAAGGAAGCTCTATAATGGTGCATTCTGGAAACCACAAAAGGGAACCAACTACCCAGCTCCCACTGACTGTAGCCATCCATATTGCTACACATTTTTATTAAAAAACAAAAAAAAAAGTCAGGTCTTGAATTTTTATGTGAAAATTCCCAGTGGTTGAACATCAAGAAGAAATTCAATGTTTTCTGAATACCAATGGTCAAACACTTCTATAGGCTTTGTGTGGCCTGGGAGATACAAGTTTGAGACCCTGCTTTACATTTATCTGTGTGTCTCAAAGAGAGGCCCTTGTCTACAATGCCTCAGAATTACCCTAGACTCCTGAATTTGCTGAGATGCTCCCAGCCTGCTTCCATGAGCACCCTTTATCGCTCTTTATATTCACAATCCTTGTGATTTTTTTCAAAAGGTTTAAAAGTTTGCAATTCAATTAGGTAGTTGTTCTTTTTATAAGGTTAAAGTATGTCCCAGCTTACACCTCTTGTTTTAAAATGATTTCTAAATAGTGCACCCTTTCACTCTCAAAAGAGAAAGTTGCAAGGATAAATTATATGGTTATTCATTTATATATAGTAAGTCAAATAATAGCAACAACAACAATAACCAATTGTGGGTTTGGTGTTTTGTGGTTTTTCTACTTATTTGATTAAATTAGCTAGATATTGTGACTCTGAATACTACAGAAAGTGAAGGCCAAC
This sequence comes from Leptonychotes weddellii, assembly GCF_054177405.1. Classification (NCBI taxonomy): domain Eukaryota; kingdom Metazoa; phylum Chordata; class Mammalia; order Carnivora; family Phocidae; genus Leptonychotes; species Leptonychotes weddellii. Next base: position 92,112,961 of record NC_138376.1, on the reverse strand, counting down.
CTATTTTTCTTCCATATTATATGGAAATGTATAATCAAAAAATTGTTTAAAATGGTCCCTTCAGGAGTTGGATCTTAATTCAACTCCCCTTGAACATAGGCTGGACTTGGTGATTCATTTCCACCAAATAGAGTATGGAAAGTTAAAATTTATCAAGTACCACCTTAACCAAGTGATCAAGGATAAGATCACCAGTATAAGTAATGTTGATATCATCTATTCTCTGATATAATGGGATGAAGAGGGCACCTCACCTCTACAGCATGTAATCATAAGAAACATCACACAAAGTCAAATTGATGTACATTCTACAAAATACCTACCTGGTAATATTCAAAGTGGGAAGGTCCTGTAAAAGAAGGAAAATTAGAGAAACTGTCACAAACTAGAGGTGAGTAAGGAGATGTGATGATTAAATGTCATGTGGTATCCTGGATTAAATCCTGGAAGAGGAAATGTAGAAAAATGGGTGAAATACTGATAAAATCTATAATTTAGTTATTAATATTCTACTAAAGTTAATTCCTTAGTTTTGACAAATAAGCTGTGGTTGGTTATGTAGTAGGTTAGCATCAGGGGAATCTGGATGAAAAGAATAAGCGAGCTCTGTACTATCTTTGTAGCTTTTCTGTTACACAGAACTTATTCCAAAATGAAAATTTTATTCCTAAAAGATTATACTCTAATAGTTTTCAAACATAGGAATATGCTTAAAATGATTAAGCTGCAGACATATACTTGAATTTTACACTACCTATAACTTAACCTTCAGAGCAGACAGTAATGATGTTCACTGAAAGAAAGCATGTTTTAAACTGTTAATGCTCAGCACCGTGTAGTTCAGAGTAGTTGCTAAGTAAACACTTGTTACATAAACAAATGGATCATGTTTGGTTTCTGTTTAAGTTGTAAATTCAACACTTGGGCCTTTACCTGTCATATATCTATATAATCTGGAGCACTAGGCTTCATTCAAAAGGTGTGGTTAACTACCAGAAACAAATAGCACTCTTCTATATGAATTACCCTTTACTTAAGCCTTTATGAAAATAAGCTAATAAGCAAAGTAATATTAAGGAACATAGTGTTTAGAGGTGAATATAAAATCCCAGAATTAGATTTAAACAAATGAACTAAGTATATGGACATCTTTTTCCACAATCTAGGCTGATAGATTTATCTCCAGGGATGAAGGAGGTGATTATTTTTAATAATTTATTATTCCTATTTTGGAATGAATCCCATAGAAAGGTAACTCTGCCTTGGGCCTACTTGATATTAAAATATAAAAATATAAAGTATAGCAACAACTTTCTTTGTTTCAGCTGTCATAGGCTTTTAATAAGTAAATAAAATACTTTAATAAAAGTAAAGCTTTGAGTCACAATTTCCCTCTGGACTTGCTCTCTTTTTTTTTTTTTTAAAGATTTTATTTATTTATTTGAGAGAGAGAGAGAGAGCACGAGAGGGGGAGGGTCAGAGGGAGAAGCAGACTCCCCGCTGAGCAGGGAGCCCGATGCGGGACTCGATCCTGAGACTCCAGGATCATGACCCAAGCCGAAGGCAGTCGCTTAACCAACTGAGCCACCCAGGCGCCCCATGGACTTGCTCTCTTTATGAATGACAGAAATAGGGAATTTACAAACATGTAATACATCAGCAGCTGGACCTTCCTCCCTCCTATCACTGTTTTGTTGTTGTTGTTATTGTTGAAACAAATATGAACTTAACTTTTGGGAAGGGAATTGATAAGACCTCTTCCAATTCTCCTTTAATTTTTTTATCTCAGGTTTATGTTTTTGATTGTTCTTTGTGAAATGAAATTAACATTGGATTTTTCAATCCTTTTTAGACACTATTTGCAACTTACCTCTAACATAATTTGAAATTATGAAGAAAAGTCTTCCCAGAGTAATTTGTATTTTTCACATACAAACCATTTTTAAGCAGTTATGATGAAATTTTTGCTTTGTATGTTTTTCTAAATTTGCTATGTTTTATCAAATCCAAGATACAATTTTAAGTCATGAAAACAAAATGTCTGGTTTCTTTTAAAGCCAGTGTGTCAGCAAAAATACTCAAATTGCAATAAAATTAAAATTGTTGGGCTAACAGCAGAAAGGAACCTATTCAATGCTAATAAAGCTATTAAGGTAAGGAACTCAGTATTTCGACATTCTAAAGGAAACTATTATGTTACAAACATGCAGCATCATTTTAACTGAAAACTGAAACTCCCAGGTAACTTGTTCACAGCTGTAAATTAAGATTCCTGAGATGGGGATTGAGAAAGTAGATACCAAGAAGGTATGTAGTGCCAAGAAGTCTTTCCTTATGGACATGTAATGGGTTTTGAAGTCCAAAAACAGTTTGTTGTTTTGTCTTATTATTTAAAGTTAAACCTCAGTACAAACAAACGAAAAACAAAGAAAAAGAATGTTTTGAGCACAATCTGAACTTCTGAAGATCAGCTTTGAGGATACTCTAAAAGAAAAGACAAAATTAAATCCCAAGAAGAGTTTGGCTCACAGAGATCTATGGACTCTCATTGAAAAAAGTTGCCATCAACCCACACGTCCCCCATGAATGGGCCTCGTCTCTTTAGCTCCCAAAAGCCCAAGAAGAAACTGGGTGGCTAGATGTCCTCATTGCCCAAATGTTGAGAGAACAAGGAGACAAGGGAACAGTGGGGATTGTTGCATGTACCTCAGCAGGGGAATAGTGTGATCTGCTGCATCTACACTGCAATCCCTAGAGACAGTAACATTTCACCTTCCAAACCTGGGAGATAGCCACCACTTAAGGGGAGCAACAAGATCTGTGAATCCACAAAGAAAAAAGACAACACATTTAGGTTTCATCTGTCAAAGTGAGGAAATTTAGAACAAACTATATACATCCAGTGTATACAGTGAAACTATAGAACAAACTATATACATCCAGTGAAATAAGATTGTGAGGGAGATAAATAAAAGGCTGAATAAAAAATACATATTTTAGGGCGCCTGGGTGGCTCAGTTGGTTAAGCGACTGCCTTCGGCTCAGGTCATGATCCTGGAGTCCCGGGATCAAGTCCCGCATCGGGCTCCTTGCTCAGCAGGGAGTCTGCTTCTCCCTCTGGCCCTCCCCCCTCTCATGCTCTCTCTCTATCTCATTCTCTCTCAAATAAAATAAATAAAATCTTAAAAAAAATACATATTTTAGAATCATTTCAGTGAGTCAGAATTAAGTGTACAGTTAAAAGAACTTTTTGGAATCTGAAATACAATTCCCTAATAAACAATGAAATAATTTAAGGTAAAGAGAATTAATTTTGAGTTCTAAGTGGCCTAAAATATCAAGTGCAAAACATATCTTGGAGTGCTGAGGTAACAACATAGTGGAAAAGATAAGAAATATGGATACTGGATCCAGGAGACCAGAGTTCTGGAAAGAAGGAAAAAAAAAAAACTTGTGGCGATATTAAAATCCAGAAACTGCTAAAAAAAAGATCAATAAAATTGTAGTTAATAAGAGTTTATTGTGCATTGAACAGTTCATGAACTGGGAGTCTTCAAAGCGACAGTAAAATGAAGCTCAGGGGCATGTTATTAAAGGACAGCTTGTATGCGTACTGGAAAGTATGAATCTTTATAATGATTAGTTATGGCATTGGGGTTTTTCCAGTGACAAGGGATTGGTCAAAAGTGGTTATCTTATGCCATTTTTGAAAAGCAATTTAGGTTTTGTTTATGATTTTCAGAGGCATTTACAAGAAACAACCCAAGTTAAGTTTTGCTTATGTTACAGGATATGCTAAATTAGGTTTTGCTTAACTAGTTTTGTCTGCTTGGGGAATTTTCAAGTCTGGTTTCCATTTTGTATTTTATTTTAACAGAGGTGATAATTAAACATATAATGAAAGTAATTTTGTCTGAGCCAAATAAAGTTCTAAGCCTGTGGTTTGAATACACCTGGGCATAGATTGTGATATTCTAAAAATGCAATCATCTTCTTCATCATCATCATCATCATCGTGCTACAGAGTCTAGAGAATTTAAAACATTTCTGCAAAATCTTTGGCATTTCTCTCATTAAAAGGTGACTTTAATTCCCCTCCTTGTGGGTGTAGGGATGTAGGTTGACCTTAGGAATTTGCTTCTAATTATTAGAATAGGTTAAGAGTGGCATTGTGTGGCTTTTCATGCTAGATCATAAAAGGCCATATACCTTATGCTTGGCCTCTCTTTTCTTTCTCTCTTTCTTTTGGAACGTGTGCCTTTGAAAGTAGGAAGTCCAGCTACCATGAAGCAGCCATTCTAGAAAGAAGGTATGGGGAGTCTACATAAGGATAGAGGAAGGTGCCTAAGGAGGGGCTCTTCTAGACTCTTGTTAGAGTTTTCAAATTATCAGCTTCCAAGAATCAATAGGTGGGTGAGTAAGCCTTCCATTACATTAGCCCCCAGCCTTCCAGAAGCTCCAGGCAATACCAAGCAAAGCAGAGATGGGCTGTCCCTATTGAACCTTGCCCAAAATGCAAATTCATTAGTAGAATAAATGTTGTTGCTTTAGTTTTGGAGTGGTTTGTAATACAGCTATAGTGAGTAGAACATGAATTTCTAAGGATGATTTAATAGGCAGTATTTAAGAAAATAAATCAATGACACTACCCAAATGACAAATGAATCAGAATGGGGACTTTGACATAGGGAAAAACGTGAGCAGTGAAATATATATTCTGCAAATATACAGTCAAGTATACTTAAAGGTATCTTTTCTAAGAATGTGCTAAATAGGACTTTAGAAACAGAAAAATGTCACTGTGAGTGACACATCTGGATACCTAAGAGTTGGAGGGGGTAGGAAAATACAGAGAAAGAAAGCTTTCTAAGTGTTTCAGAGAATGAGAAGAAAAGAGAGAGGAGGAATAGAGGGGGGTCAATGAAAATATCCCAGACACCTAAACTTATTTATTTGGGAGAAATAATAGGTATTTTGTTTTAAATTATAATAAAGAAATATGTGTGATTTTTGAGAGCAGATAAAGAGAAGGTGACCACTAAGGAAATAAAAGAATGAAGTAGATCTTTCAAAATAACAGTTGGAAAAAACACACATCAGTGAAAATAAGGTGAAGAAAAATAAAATAACATAAGGTAAAGCCATTTCTCTAAACTTGAGCCATCTAAATGTGTTACATGATTAGATAATTAGATAGCTTACTAATTAAATCACTCTTATATGCTATTTACAAAAGCTGCATATAAAACAAAGTTATAATGAAAGATTTTAATTTATTTATTTATTAATTTATTTAACCCTGAGATCATGACCTGAGCCAAAATCAAGAGTCGGACACTTAACTGAGTGAGCCACCCAGGTTCCCCATCATGAAAGATTTTAAAACAAAGTGATAGGCAAAGAGAGACTAAGCAACAGAGAGAGAGGAAGGGAGGTAGGGGAAATATGAGTAAGAATGGTAGTACAAATATTAGGTTGGTGGTATTTAAAATAAACTCTAAATGAGAGAGAGTAGGACTTTTAAAAAAAGAAGTATAGTTTTGTAGCTCCCACTATCATAAACCTATATATATATATAATAACAAGGCAGTTAGTTATACACAGCAAAGATTATTAGCAATTCAAGAAAAAGCTGCTTAAAATATAGCTAAATAATTAATTTTCATTTCCTCCTCAACTTTTGGAAAGGCTTAAACGTTTTAGTGCTTCCAAGCTTAATTTTCTCCCACTCAGAGCACCAGCCTCTATCCTTAGTGCTTCCTGATAGTCCTGGAATGCAGAAGCTCTCTTCCTATTGCTGCCTCTCTCATCATATCCCTAGTCAGTGTAAACCAAGTCAGATTCTTAAGATATACAAAGCTAGTTATATTCTGGGCAGGGAGCTGGAGAAAGGGACTGCTAACATCAATTTACTTCTTTTTTTTTTTTTAAAGATTTTTATTTATTTATTTGAGAGAATGAGAGAGAGAGCACATGAGAGGGGGGAGGGTCAGAGGGAGAAGCAGACCCCCCGCCGAGCAGGGAGCCCGATGTGGGACTCGATCCCGGGACTCCAGGATCATGACCTGAGCCGAAGGCAGTCGCTCAACCAACTGAGCCACCCAGGCGCCCAATTTTCTTCTTTTTTAATAACTCATCTTGGGGTATGAGTGGGATCGATGAATCTAATCATGCAGAAGGATGCTTTGGGATCCTTATGCATTGCATTGGGAACTTTGGCATTTCAGGATGATGCTCTATTGGTTTTTAAGTCCCTACAGGATATAATAGAGCAAAGCTTCAAATAATTGGAATGTATAGAGCATGGTAATTAACAAAACATAATTTTGATTTTAATATTTACTAGAGATTTTGTTGGGTTTTTTGCTATTGTGATCTTATTAATACATTTTAGTAAAAATATATTTGTATATTTAGTCTCTCCTTGATGATTGAGAATAGTATGTATATCCTTAGACTTACTACTCTCCATATTAGAATTGAATGTATATTGATTCAAAAATTGCCCAAAATTTACCTCTAATACATTATCATTGAGTTGTGAAATATTTTTCTATTAAAGGAGGGTAATACATTATCTGCCTAATGCAGAGAAGACTTTATATGGTTGTGAACAAAATACTGACTTCTCCAGTGAGAATTTTTTAGTAGGCTTTATTCTTGGTTTATAACTCCTGCGATATCTTAGAGCCAGAAACCAACCTGATTGCTAAAGGCAAGTTTTTGTTTTTGTTTTTTAAGAACAATAAGCAATTTTTTTCCTGCTCTTTTTTTTCTGAGGAACGACCATACTGTTTTCCAGTGGCTGTTCCATTCTTTTTAACTGAATAAATTTGACATGTAACATTGTGTAAGTTTAAGGTATATGGAATGTTACCTTGATACATTTATATATTGTAACATGATTGCCAATGTAGCTTTATCACATTACATAATTATAGTGTAATAATATTGTCTATATTCATTATATTGTGCATAGGAGCTTTATGGCTTATTTGATATATGTTACAAGTTTGTACCCTTAAACACCATCACTCCTCTCCCTTACTTCATCCCCTGGTAACCACCATTTTACTCTCTATTTTTTTATAGATTTAATTTTTTTTATTCTACATATAAGTATTGTAATTCAGGACTTGTATTCTTTTGTCTGGCTTCCCTTGCTTAGCATAAGGTGTTCAAGGTCTATCCATGTTGTCATAAATAGAAGGATAACCTCCTTTTTCATGGCTGAGTTATATTCCATTGCATATATATACCATATCTTATTTTATACATTCATCCATTGATGGGCATTTAGATTATTTCTATATCTTAGATATTGTGAATAATGCTACAATAAGCATGGGAGTGCATACACATTCTCAAAATCCTGTTTTCTTTTCCTTTGTGTATATACCTTGAAGTGGAATTACTGCACAGGATATTAGATCTATTTTTAATTTTTTGAGGAACCTCCATATTGTTTTCCATAGTGGTTGGACCAATTTACATTCCCACCAACAATGTGTAGGTTTTCCCTTCTCATCATATCCTCATCATCACTGTTGTCTCTTGTCTTCTTGACCATTCTAACAGGTGTGAAGTAGTATCTCATTGTGGTTTTGATTTGCATTTTTCTGATGAGTCAGGATGAACAACATTTTGTGTATCTGTTGGCCATCTGTATGTTCTCTGAAAAAATGTCTATTTAGTTTTTTTTTTTGCCCATTTTTAAATTAGATTGTTTAATTTTTGTTGTTCTTAAGATGACTGAGTTCTTTATATATTTTGGATATAACCCCTTAATCAGTATATGGTTTGAAAAAATTTTCTCCCATTCCATAGGTTGTCTTTTTATTTTGTCAATATTTACTTTATTATATATATATGTATATACATATACATATATATATATTTGCTGTGCAGAAGCTTTTCTTTGATGTAGTCCCATTTATTGATTTTTGCCTTTGTTGTTTGTACTTTTGTCATCATGTTTGAAAAATCATTGGCAAAACCAATATCTATGAGCTTCTTTCTGTTTTCTTCTCGAGTTTTATGATATTGGACCTATGTTTAAGTCTCTGATCTATTTTGAGTTAATTTTTGTGACTGGTGAAATAGGGGTCCAATTTCATTGTTCTGCATGTATTTCTCCAGTTTTCCCAGCATCATTGTTGCTTCCCCATTGGTTATCCTTGGCTCCTTTGTCAAGTATTAGTTGACCATATATACTGGGATTCAATTCTGGACTTTCTGTTCTGTTACATTGGTCAATGTGTTTAATTTTTGCCAGTACCTTTCCATTTTTATTGCTATAGCTTTGTAGGTTTGAAATCTGGAAGTATGATACCTCCAGCTTTGTTCTTTTTACTCAGGATTGCTTTGGCTATTTGGGGTCTGTCGGGGTTCCACACAAATTTTTAGATTGTTTCTTTTATTTCTGTAAAAAATGTCCTTAATATTTTGGTGGCGATTGTATTGAATCTGTAGATGGCTTTGAGTAATATGGTCATTTTAACAATATTAATTTTTTCAATCTATGAACATGAGATGTCTTTCCATTTATTTTTGTCTTCTTCAATTTCTTTCAGCAAAGTGTTGTAGCCTTCATTGTATAGATCTTTCACTTTCTTGGTTAAATTTATTCCTAAGTATTTCATTGTTTTTGATGCTATTATGAATGGGATAGTTTTCTTTATTTTTATTAAAGCTTCATTATTAGTGTAGAGGAATGCAATTGATCTCTGTATGCTGACTTTGTATCCTACCACTTTACTGAAATCATTAATTCCAACAGTTTTTTTGAGTGACTCTTTAGGATTTTTTTTAAGATTTATTTATTTGAGAGAGAGAGAGAGAGAATGCACTGTATTGAATAGGAGCAGTGAGAGTGGGCATCCTTGTCTTGGTCCTGATTGCAGAGGAAATACTTTCAGTTTTCCTCCATTGAGTGTAATGTTAGCTGTAGGTTTGTCATATATAGCCTTTATTATGTTGAAATGTTTCTTCTATATACAATCTGCTAAGAGTTTTTATCATGAGGGCATGTTATATTTTGTCAAATACTATTTTTTATGTCTATTGAGATGATCATGTGATTTTTATTTTTCATTTTATTGATGTGATATACTACATTATTGATTTGCATATGGTGAGCATTCTTTCATCCTAGGGGTAAATCTCACTTGGTCATGGTGTATAATCTTTTTAATGTACTCTTGAATTTGGTTTGCTAATATCTTGAGAATTTTTGCATCTATATTCATCAGGATTATAGGTCTACAGTTTTCTTGTGGCATCTTTATCTGGCTTTGGTATCAGGGTAATGTTGGCTTTGTACAGTGAGTTTGGAAGTGGTCCCTCCACATCGATATTTTAGAAGAGTTTGAGGAGCATTGGCATTAATTCTTCTTTAAATGTTTGGTAGAATTCTCCAGTGAAGGCATCTGGTCTCAGAGTTTTCTTTGTTAGTAGTGTTTTGATTAATAATTCAATCTCTTTTCTTGTTATTAATCTGTTCAGATTTTTTATTTCTTCCTGATTTAGTCTTGGTAGGGTTTTTTTGTTTGTTTTGTTTTACAAATGTATCAATTTCTTCTAGGTTATATAATTTGTGGGCATATAATTGTTCCTAGTAATCTCTTATTATTTTATGCATTTCTGTAGTATCTATTGTAATGCCTCTTGTTTCATTTCTAATTTTATTTGAGGCTTCTCTCTTTTTTTCTTAGTCTATCTAAAGGTTTATCAATTTTGTTTATCTTCTCAAAAAGCCAGTTCTTAGTTTTGTTGACCCTTTCTATTATTCTTTGTTCTCTATTTCATTTATTTTCACTCTGATCTTTATTATTTTATTCCTTTTGCTAACTTTGGGCTAAATTTGTTCTTCTTTTTCTAGTTCCTTGAGTGTAAAGTTAGGTTGTTTATTTGAAATCTTCCTGATTTCTTAAAATACGTGTTTATTGCTATAAACTTTCCTCTTAGAATTGCTCTAGCTGTGTCCCACAATATTTATATTAACATTTTTATTTGTTTTAAGGTTTTTTAAATTTCCCTTTTAATTCCTTCTTTGATCCAATGGTTGTTCCTTAGTATGTTGTTTAGTTTCCACATATTTGTATATTTCTCACTTTCCTTTTGTTTTTGATTTCTAGTTTCATGCCCTTATAGTCAGAGAAGTCAGTTGGTATGATTTCAGTCTTCTTAAATTTGCTAAGATCTGCTTTGTGGTATATCATTTGATCTATCCAGGAGAATGTTCCATGTGCACTTGAGGAACTTGTGTGTTCTGTTATTGTTGGATGGAATGTCCTTTATATATCTACTAAATCCATTTATTCTAAAGTGTGATTCAATTCCAACACTTCCTTGTTGATTTTCTTTCCAGATGATCTATCCACTGACTATAATTATTGTATTGTTGTCTATTTCTCCCTTAAGATCTGTTATTGTTTACTCAGTATATTTTGGTGCTTGGGTGTTGGAAGCATATACATTTACAATTGCTGTATCTTCTTGATGTATTGACCCTTTATCATTCTATAATGCCTTTATCTTCTTTTACTCTTGTTGGCTTGCAGTCAATTTTGTCTGATATAAGGTAGCTAGTGCTGCCTTCTTTTGACATTTGTGTTCTTGGAATATTATCTTCCATCCTTTCACTTTAAGCCTTGGTGTACCTTAGAGCTGTGTCTCTTGCAAGCAACATATTGTTGGGTCCTTTTTTTTTTTTTTTAATCTTTTTAGCCACTCTTTGCCTTTTGATTGGCAAATTTCATCCATTGACATTGAGGGTGATTAGTGACATGTAAGGATTTACTACTGTCATTTTATCTTTTGTCTTCTCATTTGTTTGTTTTTATTTATTTATTTTGTCTCTCCATTGTTTCTTTTTCCTTTTGTTTCTGTCTACCTTTGTAAGTTAGTGGCTTTCCATGGTTATTTGCTCCTTTTTTATGTTTCATGTCTCTCCTCTGGATTTTTACTTTGCAGCTACAGTAAGGTTTATAAAATATTTCATAGCTTAAATTTATCTTTTTTCTGCTGATAGCAATTTATATTTATTTACTTATAAAATCTCCATTCTTTTACTCTTCCCCTTTTATATTTTTACCATCACATGTCATCTCTTTCTATACTGTGATTTTGTTACTGAGTTATAGTAACTATGTTATTTTTAATGTTCTTTTCCTTTAACCTTTATACTGTAATTAAGAGTTTAATATACTGTTCTAAAAGAGACAGGTTTATAATTCTATCACTTTAATCAAAGAGTTCTGTACTTCTGTGTCTTCAGCTTGAAGATCTCATTTCAACATTTCTTGTGAGGCAGGTCTCATAGTGGTGAATTCTGTCAGCTTTTGTTTGTCTGGGAAAGCCTTTATTTCTCCTTCCTATCTAAAGGATAACTTTGCCAATAGAGTATTCAAGGCTGGCAGTTTTTAATCTTTCAATATTTTGCATATGTTATTCCACTCTTTCTTGGCCTGAGAGTTTCTGCTGCAAAATCTGCAGATAACTTACTGGGGGTTCCTTTGTAGGTTACTGTCTTTTTTTTTTCCCCATGGCTGCCTTTAAAATTCTTTCTTTATCATTGACTTTTGACAGTTTCAATATAATATATCTTGAAGACAGTCTTTTTACATTGAGATAATAAGGTGCCTATTCGGGGTGCCTGGGTGACTCAGTCGGTTAAGTATCTGCCTTCGGCTCAGGCCATGATCCTGGGGTCCTGGGATTGAGCCCCGCATTGGGCTCCCTGCTTAGTGGGGAGTCTACTTCTCCCTCTCTCTCTGCTTGCTGCTCCCCCTGCTTGTGCTCCCTCTCTCTGTCAAATAAATAAATAAATAAAATCTTTAAAAAAAAAAATAAGGTGTCTATTAGCTTTGTGGACTTGTATGTCCAGTTCCTTTTCCAGGTTCAGGAAGTTCTCAGCTATTATTTCCTTAAATAAACTTTGCCTCCTTCTCACTCTTTTCTCTTTCTGGAATACCCACTATTCTTATGTTGGCTTTTCTAATGGAGTCTGGTAGCTATTGTAGCATTTCTTCACTTTTTAGAAATCTGAGTCCTGTCTCCAGTTTCCCCTAAATTATTTCTAAATTCTTTTTTTCCTCTATGGACTGCACGTATTTCTAGATTCTTATCTTCCAGCTTGCTAATTTTTTCTTCCATAGACTCTGCTCTATTTCTAGTGCATTTTTCATCTTATTTATTGAGTTCTTCAGCTCTAAAATTTCTGTTTGGTTCTTTTTTTGAATTTTAATCTCTTAGGTAAAATACTTCTGTTTGTTAATTTCATTCTTGAGATCATTGTATCGCCTTTATGAGCTTTCTTATAGCTTGTTGAATTTCTTTATAATAGCTATTTTGAAATTCTTATCAATTAGGTAGAAATATTTACTGTCTTTGGGTTTGGTTGCTGGAAAATTGTCACTTTTTTGTGATACTGTATTACCATGATTTCTCATGATGTTTGATAAAAGATACTTCTGCCACTGTACTTGAAGTAGTGACTATTTTTTCAGTTAGGCAAAGATTTGTTTGATTCTAACAGTTCAACAGATTGGTAATTAGGAGCCTTTCTTTTATTTTCCAGAAGGTGGCACTAGCATAAGTTTTTGGTTTCTCTTATCAAAGTTGACTCTTGCTAAGGTTGGGGAGCATGTGCATAAAAAAAAGCTGCTGGGGGGAAAAGGGGTGACAGTAGAGTGAGACAAGATATGTACTAAGCATTTGGAGCTTTGGGTGTGTCCATACCTTATGAGCAGATCCTTTAGTGGGGGGGGGGGTCCTAGAAGTCCATGGGTGGTCCTCTTGCCAGAATCCCTGGGCAGACAGCAAGAGACACTTTTTTCAGTTCTCTTTGTCTGCCAACTTTCCCTTCCTTTTCTTCCAGACAGTAACTGCTGTCTCAGAAAGAGAAGAAGGTGCTTCCAGCTGCAGAATGTGGGCCAGACAAACCTCCATGCATTGACTTCACCTTCTACCTACTCTGCCAGAAAGGTTGTGCTGTTCTACTGCTGGGTCTTCTGCTGCCTTCTCTGCTACCACTACCTCTGCTGCTACCAGCTCTGCTGCCACTCCCTGTGCTCTGCAGCCTCCTCCACAGTCCAAACCATTCACTTTTGGGTGCACAGATGGATGGATCTCTTGAGTGTCCTGGTATGCTAGGCAGAGGTGCTTTTTTTTTTCAGTTATGGAGGTCCATATAGTTGTAAATCAAAGGGGAAAGAAAAAAGGGATGGCTCATGTGGTCACAATGCTGACATCACTCCCCCTTTCTTGTTTTTGGAAGAGACAGACTATTCTTACAAAATTGGGAGTGGTCAGCTATCCTCTTCTCTGTTTTAACTCAAGGACCAATGGTTAACTATCTCCCATATGAAAGTTATTGAGCTAATGTGCTGGACTCTGCCAGGACATAGAGAAAAGAACTGGGAGTCAAAAACAAAAGTGAGATAAGGAGTGCAGAAGAAACATGGCAAAGCTATATGAATTTTCTATGCTTCTGGGAAATAATGTAATAGGTTGGTTGGGGTTAAGCAATCAAGATGATAACTTAGTTTTTTTTTTTTTTTTTTTTTTTAAAGATTTTATTTATTTATCTGAGACAGAGAGAATGAGAGACAGAGAGCATGAGAGGGAGGAGGGTCAGAGGGAGAAGCAGACTCCCTGCTGAACAGGGAGCCCGATGCGGGACTCGATCCCGGGACTCCAGGATCATGACCTGAGCCGAAGGCAGTCGCTTAACCAACTGAGCCACCCAGGCGCCCCGATGATAACTTAGTTTTAAAATGAAGAAGACTGAGTCTTAAAAACTGGAATGGCTCTTTTAATAACTGAAGGTGACAGAGAAAAAAAAAATGTATGGAATCAGATTGAGCTGCCACTAAAGATGACTGCCATTCAGCAGAAAAGCATGGATAACAGATCAGAGTTGGTAGAAGTTATTGGAAAAATAAAATTTCTCCATGTTTATACCCCTATGAGTCAAGTCTATTTAAACTGATTATACTTATTTACACACTGTCTCTTGTGATTTGTTTCTTTTTTTTTTTTTAATTTTTATTTATTTATTTGACAGAGAGAGAGATAGCGAGAGCAGGAACACAAGCAGGGGGAGTGGGAGAGGGAGAAGCAGGCTTCCCACTGAGCAGGGAGCCCAATGTGGGACTCGATCCCAGAACCCTGGGATCATGACCCGAGCTGAAGGCAGACGCTTAACGACTGAGCCACCCAGGCGCCCATGATTTGTTTCTTTGTCCTAAAAATAAGTGTCTAAATAATTGTAGTCTGGTGGATGGGCTCTCTTTCTGAGAGGCATTATTGGTCATTGATGAGTGGAAATGACATCTTCGATATATAGACTAATTGTTCCCATCACTTGTGAAATAAACTAACACCTAGGGAAGGACAACATGTCACTCTTTGGATTATAATGCTGGCAAACGTATGTAAAAATTACTATAGTGGGGAAATAAATTAATTTGTAAACAAAAAGAAGCATTAGGCAAAACTTACAGTTCTGCATTTGTGAGTGTATGTGTGTGTTTATCTGTGTGCCTAATGATATTTTTAAGCTATCTTCAAGGTACATAAGCTAAGTAAGGAACTTATTTTTAAGATGTGTTTATCAGCTAAAATAGCAACAAATGACTCATTTAAAAATCTAAGGTGAAAGATACATATCTAAATTGATAATATAGTACACATATATTGTGGGCCATAACTTTAGTATTTTGCTATTTTTTATCTGAATCCAATAATTTTGAACAACATGATAAAATTTTACCATACTAGCGCAACTCCTTGATGGTTCAAGACACCTGATTCTAAACCTATTTTGATGTCCCCATGAATTTGTTCATTCCTATTGTCCCAAGTATCTTAGTTTTTAGGTAGAACTGATTTCTAGCAAGATTTTTAGCCAGATATTTTAGCAGTCATATTATTTTAATATGAGATGTTCTCTATCAAAATCCCACTTTGTGGCTAATTTCACAAATTCTACTCTAGAAATGACTATTCATATAAGGTAATAGTCATAAAAAAGAGTAAGTGAAACTATTTTTTTTCTACTTCTGAATTTCATTTTATCTGTTGGTGTGCACTAATTTCCAAATTATGAATTTCTCAGTGATAATTTTTTTTAAGATTTTATTTATTTATTTGACAGAGAGAGACACAGCGAGAGAGGGAACACAAGCAGGGGGAGTGGGAGAGGGAGAAACAGGCTTCCCGCTGAGCAGGAAGCTCAGGGACCATGACCTGAGCTGAAGGCAGACGCTTAATGACTGAACCACCCAGGCGCCCCTCAGTGATGTTATTTTTATATAAAAACGATTTTCAAACAAAGTAAAAGACAAAGATATGCCATTATGGTTTGGTGAAGGGTAGTGACTTGTACCTCATTCTTGGTAGTAAGTTTCTTTACCTTAGGAATTTATTTTTAAGTACATAATAGTAATACTGATTATTTTTTAGGATGAATTTCTACAGTTATAACACTTTGCAGTATAACCAATATTATCTGTAATATAAAGACACATTCAAAAAAGTTCCCAAAATAACTCACTGTTAAATTTTGTCTGATAATTTAAGTGCAATAAAGTTAATTTGAAAAATGAAATAATTTTCCTAAATAATTAGAAATAATTTTCCCAAGTTCACTAGAATAAAGCTGTGCAACTTTGGGAGAGCATAAGAAATGAGCTATCTTATGAATATTGTTTAGTTAGAGATTTGTAAAGCACCAGGACTTTCTAAAAAATAATTGAAAAAATAGACCAATCAATTTGTTTTTTTGTTTTTTTTTTACATAATCATAATTAGAGTTGGGGATGAAAATGATCAGAATCAATATAATAATAGTTAACATAATTGAGCTCTCAATATGTGCTAGGTAGTGCAGTAAGTACTTTGCATTTATTTGCATGTTTAATACTAATAATAGTATTCTGAGGTAAATAAATAGATGTGCAAGAGCAGTGTTGTGCTGGCTTAGGAGAGCCAGTAGTTCATTTTTTTAGGAATTTCATAAGTTGGTTGACATCAAGTTGAAGTAGTTTGAAAATGGCCATAGTGGAATAATTTATACCATGGGAATCAATAAATACAACAAAGTATGGCTTTTCTCTCCACCTCAGGGAGCCAGTTGTTAAACATTTACCAGCTATCCCTTCCCTGTAGAGCCAGTTGTTAAAATATTTATTAGCACATCACTGGATAGATACTGTTGTTATCCCTATTTTATAAATAAGGAAATTGAGACATAGAGAGGTTAAGTAAGTTTCCAAAGACTGAAAACTAAAACAACATGGTAGATGTGGAATCAAATCCATGTGGTCTGCTGTCTTGCTTAAAAAAATCCAAAAAAAAAAAAAAAAAAGATCCAGTCAATTTAGACTATAGTGGACTCATTCCAGAGGAGCCTATCTTTCCATTCCCTATGGATACCAGTTTGTTTCCAAAACATGGTGAAAGCCTTTCTGCCACTTGGACTAAGATTTCACTGGAAAGGTAGTTGATTCATTCCATGGGTGAGCTGTTCCACACAGAACTTCACTTCCTTCTCACTATCCCAGTTCAGGACGTCATCTGCTCTCTGCTGAATGATGATAACACCTTCCTCTATGTTTATTCTTCAAATCCATTCTTTTTCCTGACCATTTGAAGCACAAATCTGGTCATGTCATGATGTTTAAATACTTTCAAAGATTTTTCCATTGTTTTCTGGATCAAGTCCAAATTTTCTGATCATTGGTACTTGGGTCCTGTTTACCATTCCACTTCATTTCTTACAGTTTTATGTATTATTCTGTATTCTGAGCTAACTATAATTCTTTTAATGTCTCCTTCTGCCTCTGCACTTCTTACTATCTCTCATGTTTCAGTATCCTGGCACCTTTTATTGAGGTCTAGCAGTTCTTGAGCATTCCTAATTTATTAGGGAGCAGAGGAATTAGGATCATAGGAACATTTTCTGCATATTAAAAATATACCTTGACAGGTATTACATATTTTGTATATATATCATATATCATATACATATAAAGTCCTTTTCTTCTATTGCATAATAATGTGATGATTTGATTAATAATAGCTAGCATTTTTTTAAATTCATAAGTATTGATTCTTGTTTAGTTAATTTGCATTTCTATATTCTTGGTACTTTTTCCGCCTCTTTCTATCAACCTTCTACCCCAATAAATTAGATTTCAGACAAATGTAGAAGCATGAAATACTAGGAGAAAATTATTTCCTACCTCTATTTCCTGTGACTGCGTTTCATTTTTAATATTGCAGCTACAAAAAATGGACCTTTGAGACTGACGTCTATTTTAGCATTCCAATGTGACTGATGCTATTGTTCAGCAAATATCTATGGAATCAAATAAAAGACTGAAACTCCCATTCAATCAGCTAGAAAATTGTGTTGGCTTCTTCAATGCTTTTAGTTTTTTAGACTGTTGTCTAAAATGTCCAGGTATCTAAATATTCATATCTTAATAAATAGATGAAAGGAGATTAAAAACTGTTAATAAAAAGCTTCCATAGGAAGTATCTACATGGCTGAAAAACATCTAATCAAAGTAAAAACAGCATATCTATAGTCACTCCAATTTGGTCACATTTACCAGTGAGAGAGGGGATGTGTTGAGAAAAGGACTTGAAAGAATGGACATACACATGTGAATCCTCATTATACCTGAGTCATGGGAGTATCAGGGATTGTAATTTTCTTGGTGCTTTGTAAAAGCAGATATATTTACCTGTTGTCATCTGTAAATAACCAAAATACAGGACAAATTTTAGTTACAAAAAACAGTATTTGTAATTAAAGGAAAGGAAGACAACATGAAAAAAATTGGAAGACTGATTAATCAGATTAGTACCCAATGCAATTTATATTAAATCAAAATTAACAATAATTTAGACCTTTAACTCCAATGCAAAGAACTCTTAGCTTTAGAACTGTGGGCTGTTAGGATGTTAAAGGATCTTTAAAGCATTTATTACTTTTTACTTCATGATGGCAAATATAAGTTTTGAGGACAGGGAACTGGCATGTGGAGCTGAATGGTAGGAAAGAAAAAAATGCAAAGAAAAATACTTCTTAAGAATGGTGGCAAGATTTTTCCAGACAATACTCAGCCTGGAGGACAATTTCTCCCGCTAAACTCAAGAAGGTCTTTAATATTCCTTCCATTTAACCTGCAGAACAAAAGATATTTGAAAAAGTTATTCAAAGACTGAAAGGATTTTACAGAACACATTGAATCTAAGGTGGAATTTGCATATCTTGAGATTTTAACTTGCCACTAGTGAAATAGCAAAATAGGAAAAGAACAGCTAAAGCCATAAAATACAGTTGATCAAAAACTGTATTCAAGGTATAAAGTCTTTATATTATAAGGAATAGATATGAAGCAGTTTCAGAGAATCTTTACAATTAGCATATCATTTCTGATATTACCATAGATCAGTGTGGTCCAGCACAGAAAGGAGAAATAGGCAAGAAGAATTAGAGAGGGAAAGCAGAACAAGCACAAATAAAGAGAAGGATTTTGTTTATCCCTGAACCTTCACCATTACTGAAATTAGGAAACTGGTAAATTCCATCACTAAAAATTCATGCACACATATTTGGATTTTTATATATGAACACACACACATGAGCATGAGCATGTGCATGTGTTTGCATGTGTGTATGTGGAAAGAGACAATCCTATGTCTATATCTAGAGACCTGACCTGTTCAGGCATCTATTCCCTCTGTTGCCAGAATAACATAAAAGCATGCTAATTTTAGGACAATTTGCTTATGTCTATAGTCGGTGAAAAAAGATGATTTAAGGTTAAACCAAGACCGGAATGGGGCTATAATTTCAAAGAGAATACATTTGAGGTACTTAAGATGTGTAATCAGTAGAACTGAGGGATGCCTGGGTGGCTCAATTGGTTAAGCATCTGCCTTCGGCTCAGATCATGATCCCAGCATCTTGGGATCAAGCCCCACGTCAGGGTCCCTGCTCAACAGAGAGCCTGCTTCTCCCTCTCCTCCCCACTCATGCTCTCTCTTGCTATCTCTGTCTCTCTCTCTCTCAAATAAATAAATAAAATCTTAAAAAAATGTGTAATCAGTAGAATTGAGTGACTGATTCAGTGTCAATGCTTATGTAGTCCTCATGACTTCCATTTTTCATTTTTAGAAGCAGATGGCTCAGTAGATATTTGTCCCACATATTTACGATGTGCCATTTTGAAATCACAGTGAAATAGATCCCAGTGAACAGGCAATGAGCATATCATTCGGCATAGGATGGATGGATGTCTGTCTTAAATTATAGCTTCGAGTTCTAGAATTGTTCTAAAATGACACCTTTACAAAAAAAAATCATTAGTGAGAAAGAGAATTGGTAGCAGAATTGATTCTCTCTACTCCTTAGTTTTCTTCTGTAACTTCTGAATCTTAAATTAACTTCTTAAAATTCTGAGTACCAGAAATCATAGGACTTACATGGAACACTGAAATATAGGAGTACTCCATATATTTCTTTGGAGGCCCAACAATTAGTAACAATCTATTTTTGGTAGACCAAAGGAAACTTTTTATTTTTTTCAATATACTTTAAAACAGAATCTTCAAATGAACAAGAGAATTATTAACTTCTTAAAATTAATTCCACTTTTGTGTTAAACAAGGCAATTTAATCTTCTACTTGAATATGGACTATGATTATATAGGGTAAAGTATTGGCTGGGTGAAGAAATTGCCATAGAAAATTACCTTATTATAAGAAATTACCTTACTTAAAGAAATACTTGACCATTTAACCTGTATTTAAAGCACTACTTGTATGAAACAAGAAGGACAAATTGATTTATCAATATAAAAATAAGTTTGAATCCTGTATTTGTGAGATTCATCTATTTATTTTCCTTATAGGAAAAATACTAAATGAAATGGGAAATTGTTATTTCATATTCAGACAACCCCAACTTTGATCTAGGAAACATGTATAAAAAAGCACCTCCCACTCTTAAGAAATCAATTCCTTATTAATAAACTGGAAGATCACAAATATTTTCAGTCTACAATTTAACTAAAGGAATTTGATAAAGATTAGATTAATAAAGAAAGAAGCCAAGAATGACTTGGGATTAAATTGCAATGATGAAAATAAATAATACTGTCTCCAAATGACCTACTTTGTATTTCCCTTGACTATAAAGATGTGTAATTTAGCTTCTAGCTTCCCAAAGCCTATCGTTTGTTCAGTTCTATCTCTTCTATAACAGCTTTTCTCTATTCTTCAGCCCTCATTTTTTTTTTCTGTAAAACCATACAAAAAATTTTTTAATGGCTACCTTGTATTTGTTACTCTGGTTTCAGGGTTTTGTTTTTTGTTTTTTGTTTTTTATTTTTCCCAACCAGGTATAAACGTCTTCAAAACAAGAATGAAATTGTATCTCTTTCTCCTCCTCAGAGGCTCATCAGAGTATTGAACAAAAAATAGGTGCCCAATAAATCCTGTTGATTATCACTCAAATATTTAAAAATTCATCAGAACTAATTGTTTTTTTTTTTTAAAGATTTTATTTATTTATTTGACAGAGACAGAGACAGCGAGAGCAGGAACACAAGCAGGGGGAGTGGGAGAGGGAGAAGCAGGCTTCCTGCTGAGCCGGGAGCCCGATGTGGGACTCGATCCCAGGACTCTGGGATCATGACCTGAGCCGAAGGCAGTCGCTTAACCAACTAAGCCACCCAGGCGCCCCAGAACTAATTGTTTTCTGATGCTAATATATCACTGTCTGATAACACAGGAGAATAATATAAAGTTAGAAAATAAATTATTAGAAGTAGATGAACTCTGACTAGAGGATTTCTAAAGTAAATTTTTACCAGATGTTCATGTATTAAAAAAAGAAATGCTAAACAGGAAAATAACTTTCAAAGAGCACAGCAGGTGTTGGATAAACCCAGAGGGTTGACAATAGCAGTAAAAAAAAAAAAAAGGAAGCATAACTAATAAGAAAAGCAAAAGATGTCTCTATAGGATATGCCCATTTTCAGATTAACAGATTAAGTTCCTCAAAATAGCACTCTCAATAATCATTTTCTGTGGAAAATAAGCAGGTGAGAGCTGAGTCACATTTGCATGTTCATGTGATTTTATATATTTTATATCTGTCTACATAGACTGGGCAATTTGTTTAATCAGTTTAAAATTTAAGATTTTATTATAGCCACTCTAGAGATTCTTAAATATTTATTATATTTCATTGAATAAGACTATTTACCATCATTCTTACATTTTTCCTGTCAGTGACTAAATACCTCGGTTATTCTTTCCTTTGAACAATCTGTTACCATGCATTTCTCTCTTCTCACAGCCTTAACCATTGCTAAGACTTCTTTCCTATTAAGTTTGAACCAGTGCCATTTCCTTTCAGCCTCTGTTACATAGTTTTTGCTACCTCAAGTATTGCCCAATTAATCTGCTTAAAATAACACTTTCATCCTGCTGACAACACCCCCAAATCCCCTCATACATACCCACATAGACCTTATGTTGATTCATTCTCACCTATTACAGTGCATTTTTGTACTTTGGCTTGACTTGCAAAGCTCTTGATAACATAGTATTTCATAACTGCTCCAACTTTATTTTTTACTGTCCCAGTGTAATACACTATGAACATGTCATGATTCTCTCCACTTCTGTGAATTTATTCAAATACTTTCTTTTTATATATATTTTATATATATATAGATTTTATATATATAGATTGTTCTTTAGGGTCCATTTCAATTTTGTAATGCTGGATATGCCTACATTAGCTTTAAATGATCTTTAACTACAGTGAATAATGACCATACTTATATCTAACAGACACAATTGTATATTTATTTGTTGACTTGTGGTTTTGTACATTTTTCTGCTGTTTAATCATATTATCTATTTCTTTTTATCTAGACTATATATTTTTCAAAGATAAGGATATTTTCTTATTCTTGTTAAAATAGTGCTAGTCACATATTATATGTTTAATATATGTGATTTAAATTATATCCATCTTCATATTGTTCAGCAATAAGGCATTTGGTTATGCTCTTGTGTATACTACTGAGACAGGCATTATACAGTAATTTATCCTCCCAAACTCTTAACTTCTACAGCTAACAGAAATCTATTGTACCTACCGGTAGATAGACAACATAAAGTTTCCCCTCTAATATCAGGTAATATAAAAAATGAAATATCCCAATAAAATTTCCCACTACAAAAGTGCTAAAAATCCATATTTAAAGCCAGTTAAATACATAGCTAAAGGATAAGATTCATAAAGATATATCTGAGAAAGGACTGGTGTCCAGGATGTTAAATGAACTCCTACAACTCAACAATAAAAAGAAAACAATCTAATAAAAAATAAATGAACAAGAGAATTGAACAGACACTTGGCATGCAAATGGCCAATAAGCACATGAAAAACTGATAAGCATCATTAGTCATGAGAAAAGTGAAAATTATAATCCCAATGAGATATTATTATAGTTATCAAAATGACTGAAAATGAAAATATTTTTAACACTAAATGTTGGTGAGAATATGAAACATATGTGTAACCATTTTGAAAGATCTTGCAGCCTCTTATAGAATTAAATATGCCCCATCTTATTACCTAGCTATGTCAACATTAGCAGCTTACCTAAAAACTGAAAATTGTTCTTCCAAAAGATGTATATATGAAAGTTTATAGTAGCTTTAATCATAATATCCAAAAACTATTTTTAAAAATGTCCTGGTGTACCTCAATATGAGAGTGGATTCATACAATAGAAAACTACTCAGCAATAAAATAAAACAAATTCCCAAAACATGCAACAACATGGATGAATCTCAGAAACATGAAAGAAACCTTATAAAAAGACCAAATATAATAAAAAATCCATTTTGTGGCATTTCAGAACAAATACCAACTATTTTGAAAGAAAAAAAAGGATAAAAAGTGATTGCTCTGGAGGTGGAGATGGAGGCAAGAACTGACTGCAAAGAGGAATGAGAAATCTTTCTGTGCGGATGTTTATGTTTGGTATCTTGATAACAGGATGCATTACATAGATACATGCATTTGTTAAAACTCCATTAATATACACTTAAAATTTGTGCAATTTGTTGTATGTAAAGTTTACAATTAAAGTAAAATAAAACTATAAACAGATATTGAACTTTATTTAATGGCATGCAAGCTAACATATTTAATGCAGAAGTATAGAAATGTCAATGATTCAGTTTTAAATTAAAAATAAGAGCTTTGATGGATGGTGAAATGATTAGATATATGACAAAACATACCTAGTAAATTAATAGTAGGCTATAGATGGTGGGTACATGAAAATTAACTGTAAATTTCTTTTAGATTTGGTCTATGTTTATATATTAATATGCCATAGAGATAAAACATGAATCTAAAGCACCAACTCAGAGAAGTAAGAATGTAAATGTAAATCTGGGTGCCTGTCTTGAGAGAATCTGCTAAACCTGGGAACTTGGGGCTTTAATTCTACAAATGAGAAGATGGGGCAGAAGAAAAACCCTTAAGCATATACAAGATGTGGGGGTGAAGAGGAACGTGTGCTACAGTGTCAGTGATAATATGAATTAGAATAAAAAGAAAAAAAGTAAGTTCATACAAAGGGACTGGTGAGAAAAATTAAATGCTTTGATATTAATTTATGTGAAAGAAGAAGAATTTCTGAAAATTCAAAATAACAAACTGACTCTCTAATAGCTCAAATTTATACTACCTACAATATCTGAAACCCATACAGATATTAATGAAAGGCCAATGAAGTTAAAGAAAGACTTTGTTTATGGACATCCAGCTTGAATTAAAAAAAAAAAGTTTCAGGTACTGAGGTATTACTAAGGTTGGTGAACAATAGGATACTGAAAACTACCAGGTCAAGACACAGGAAATGGTAGAACTTGGAGATCTAGAAAAATGAGCCTAGCATATGTCACTATTTTACCCTGGCTTAGGAGGACAAAAGTTGAATTTTATGGTTTGGCAATGGTAGCGTTTCTCCAAAATATCTTGTGCCTTAGGTTTCATCCCTGTGGACTGCACAAGTAAATAATATCTTGCATAAAATGCAGCTTACCTTCATGTCATCTGAATGAGCCAGAAGGTCTCAATTCCAGAAATAGTATGAGGTAATATGAAAAAGTGGTGTTTCCACTGACCTGGAAAATCAGATGAAAATGTCTGGATAAAAATAACATCATATTAATTAAAAAACATATTAATTAAAAAACAAAGTTGATAACCAGATAACAAGATTTTTTGTTTGTTTTTAAATTACGGATTTCTGATTTCCAACTTGGATTTATAAAACTAAAAAAACATCACCTTCACCCTAACTATAAGAAAAGCTTGATAATCTACAAGTTCACAATTTTTCTTGAATCTATCAAACAACAAAGTTTGCAGGGCAAACAGCTAGACTGAAATCTAAGAAGAGATAGAAAATGAGCATTGGCTCACTATGACAGAGTTTGGAAGAAAAAGGCACTAATCATGACACAAGTGGATAACAAACTTCAGCTAAACTTTTCAGTGAATTACTGAAAGCCAAATGTGGGATAGCATGAGAGTATAGAATTCCTTGGAGTCAAAGACACAAGGTAGTTAGTAGTTGTTACCGGGTTTTGTCTATGGCCCTCCACCAGGTGCTCACAAGGGAGGAATTGGAGAAAGCTTCTTTTGGTGAGCTGACCTGGAGAAAGGAATCCCACAGCAGGAGAAGCATGAAGCAGTCAGTGTTGACACCCTTTATATTAAAGAACAAACCCTTTGGTCACTAAGGAAGAACAGCAGACCCTGTTGCCCCAGAGCACCAATGAAGACTCACTGCAGGTCAAAGAAGGGAATAGAAAAATGCTTTTATCCCCAAGAGAGGGAAAACCATCTTGGGCCCAGACATTTAGAAAATTTTTTTAAATGTAATTTAATTTAATTTTATTTTTTAAATTTTATTTAAATTCAATTAGTTAGCATATAATGTATTATTAGTTTCAGAGGCAGAGTTCAGGGATTCATCAGTTTCATATAACACCCAGTTCTCATTGCATCACGTGCCCTTCTTAATACTAAAATTAACAAATGAGAAAACAACAAATGTTGGTGAGGTTGCAGAGAAAGGGACACTCAATTAGAAATCTTTTAATCTTAGGGGCGAGGCAGGTACATAGAAAACCCCACAATTGAGACCCAGGGATATAGGACCTGTGTAAGTCTGAAGCTATACCAGGAAAACAAAGGGAATCATCCTGCACCTCACCATCAGTCTACCAAGCACCAAATAACAAAAAACAGCAGTCTATCTCTGGGAGAAGTGCTGGGACATGGAGAGAGACCCTCTCTGAGGATCAACAACCCACGGAGGACTAAACTGAAAGTGGAGCAGGAAATATTTTGTTGTTTAACTCTAATTCTTTAGAAAAATAAATAAAAATAAATAGTATTTATCTTTAGAAAAATAAATAGTATTTATCTCAGTCTTTACTGTTCTACACTTGATTTCAGTGTTCAATAAAACAATTTGATGTTTTGGTAAATAAACTTCATATAGCCAGAGAATAATTAGTCAACCTGAAGATAAGGCAATGTAATTTGCAAAATGAAACAAAGTGAGAAAAAATAAATGACAAAAACAAATAGAGCACCAAGACCTGTGGGACATTATCAAGTGTTCTGTTAGATGGTTAATAGGAATTCTAGAAGGAGAAAAGAAAGTGAATAAGACAAAAATTAAAAATTACAAATTAGGTGGTAGAAAATGATGGCAGAGGAGTAGGGGACCCTATTCCAACTGGTCCCCGGAATTGAGCTGGATATCTACCAGCTGAACACCCACGAAATCAGCCTGAGATATAAGAAGACATATCTGGATCTCTACAAACAGAATATCGCAGGCAATTGGTTTCAAGGTACAAAGCAGGAGCCGTGATGCTGCGGAGGATAAATGGCAGTGGGAGGGAGTCTGGCCATGGGGATCCTGCACCACTGGTGAGCGACAGCCTCCCACGCTGGGGACCGGGCACAGACTCGCAGACTGGCAGCGGTGGGGAAAGGACTTTAGGGCAGCCCCCCTGAACAGAAACCAGAGCGGCAGGGCCCCACGTGGGAACTGGGGGTGGCTGGCAGTTTTAGACCACAAAGGGCAGAGAGGAGCCCTGACCTGGAGGCAAGGACTGGAAGCCATGCTGAGGGGCGCACAATCCAGGACGCTGCAGTTTATAGCAGCACAGACAGAAACGGAGATAATGTGGCCTGCAGAGCTCACTGAAGAACAGACTGCGATCTCTGTGCTCTGAAGCAGAGGATTGGAAATGGTCTCTTCTGCTCTGACTCTCGGAAGAGAGGCGGAAAGCCGCCAGGGAAAGCCACCAGAGAACAAAAGCCCCAAAAAACCGGTTTTCACTGAGCCCATGCCCCACCACAGGGGGCAGGGCAACTCTGCCCAAACAGGGTTGTCTGAGTGACAGCCCGGCAGGCCCCTCCCCCAGAAGACAGGCTGGGAAAACAAGAGGCCAGCAACCCTAAGGTCCCTAGAAAACAGGTGCATCTTGCTTGGGTTGTGGTCAATAATTTGGACCCTATACATTCCCTCAAACACTCCTCAACAGAATGACTAGGAGGAGGAACCCCCAAAATAGGAAAGACTCAGAGATTATGACTTATGCCGCAGATTTACAAATGGATGCAGATATAACCAAGATGTCAGAGATGGAATTCAGGCTAGCAATTGTGAAGACAATAGCTAGAATGGAGAAATCAATTAATGGCAACATAAGGTGTCTAAGAGCAGAAATGAAAGGTGAATTGGCAGAATTTAAAAATGCTATCAATGAGATCCAATCCAATCTAGATAATCTAACAGCTAGGGTAAGTGAGGCAGAAGAACGAATTAGTGACCTGGAAGACAATTTAATAGATCAAAAAGGAAAAGAGGAGGCCAGGGAAAAACAACTCAGAATCCATGAAAATAGAATCAGAGAAATAAGTGACACCATGAAACGTTCCAATGTCAGAATTATTGGAAACCCAGAGGGGTTGGAGAGAGAGAGAGGACTAGAAGATATATTTGAGCAAATTGTAGCTGAGAACTTCCCTAATCTGGGGAATGAAACAAACATTTGTGTCCTAGAGGCAGAGAGGACCCTTCCCAAGATCAAGGAAAACAGGCCAACACCCCAGCATGTAGTAGTAAAACTTGCAAATCTTAGAACCAAGGAAACCATCTTAAGGGCAGTTAGGGGGAAGAGATTCCTTACGTACAGAGGGAGGAACATCAGAATAACGTCAGACCTATCCACACAGATCTGGCAAGCCAGAAAGGCCTGGCAAGGCATATTCGGGGTACTAAACGAGAAGAACATGCAGCCAAGAATACTTTATCTGGCAAGGCTGTCATTT
>NC_138376.1:92042217-92085385 GCF_054177405.1 Leptonychotes weddellii | reverse complement strand
ATAAAACAGCACAGGGTTGCAGATTGGATAAAAAGACAGGACCCTGTCTTAGCACATGCATATAAGTGGGGGGAGGGGCTGAGGGAGTGGGAAAGAATCTCAAGCAGACTCCCTGCTGAGTGCAGAGCCCTTGTGGGGCTCATCTTATGACCCTGAGATCATGACCTGAGCCAAAACAGAAGTTCAACCAACTCAGCCACCAGGCACCCCAATTAATGATCCATTTTTAAAAATATTTTCATTATTCCAGATACTTCATAACCATTTGTAGTCAACACTTATTCCCACTTTCAGGCAATAATTGATTTACTTTCTGTCTGTATGGATTTGTCTTTTCTGAACATTTCATCCACATGGAATCATACAATATGTGGTATTTTGTACCTGGCTTCATTTGTATAGAGTGATGTTTTTGAGATTCATTCATGCTATAGCATGTAATAACAAGTGTTGGCAAGTATGTGGAGAAACAGGTACCTTTATACATTCCCAGTGGAAATGTAAACTGGCAAAGCCACTTTGCAGAAACACATTTTAACAGTTTCTTAAAACCTTAAAAACATGGGGTGCCTGGGTGGCTCATTCGTTAAGCGTCTGCCTTCAGCTCAGGTCATGGTCCCAGTGTCCTCGGATCAAGCCCTGCATTGGGCTCCCTTCTCCCCAGGAAGCCTGCTTCTCCCTCTCCCACTCCCCCTGCTTGTGTTCCCTCTCTCGCTGTGTCAGTCTCTGTCAAATAAATAAAATCTTAAAAAAAAAAAAACCTTAAAAACATAAAGTTACCATGTGAACCAACAATTCCACTTCTATGTAGTTACCCTAGAGAAATGTAAACATATATCCCCACAAAGACTTGAATATTGTACTTGAATATTCATAGCAGCAGCATTCACAACCAAAAATTGGAAACAATCCAAATGCCTATCAGTTGGCGAGTGGAGAAGCAAAATATGGTATATTTATAAAATGAAATACTACTCAACAACAAGATGAATAAACAGTTTCAAAACTGCTGCCGTGATTCAGATCTTATAAGTCAATAGACTCATGCATTATTTTTTTATTTCATTGATACTTGTTCTGTAATGACAAGCTTCTTTTGTGTAAATTATACATTTTTAAAATTTTATAGCTCCATCAGAATATTTAAAAGGATTTATTAATTAAGAAATGGGAAACTGTATGTTTAAATTTATTATTAATTTTACAGTGAGAAGCAATGTACTAGAGCATCATTTAGACTTCTCTGTGAAAGGAAAGTCCAAAGCTTGAAACTTCTCTCATTTCAGAAGATATAATAGAAATAATAGTAAATATAAAAGTCTACTGCCCTTTATTTTGTACATGGTGATTCCATTAAGCTGCTTTTCTAGAAGAGAGTTTTCTACACATTGCTACAAATCAGAATCTCTTGGGGTGTTTGTATAATTTCCAGGGCTTTACCCCAGAGATTCTGATGAGTGAGTCAGACATGGAGTCCAGCAAGCTGTGATGCTAATAATCAACACACGTAATTCTAACTTAACCCGTCTGTGGCATGTGGGAGTCACTGTTCTAAAAGAAAACACCAAAACAAAGCAAAACAAAACAAACAAACAAACAAAACCAACACAGCAGATACCTGCTTCTAGTGAGGACTTACAGAATTCCAAGCCCACGACTCTGTTAAATGCAATTTAATACATTCTAGATAGAGTATGAAGGAAAGCTGATTATCTCCAAAGAGTTTCTAATTATTTTTAAGCATTATATACATCATATACTGGTAGAAGAAAAAGTACTGCATGGCAATTCAGATTTATGAATTTTCTTCACAATAAGAGCTAATTACAGTTTTCCTGTTTCTGGAAGAAACACACAGACAAAGCTTCATTTTTATTTTTTATTTATTTTTTATTTTTTTAAAGATTTTATTTATTTATTTAATTGACAGGGAGAGAGAGAGAGAGAGACAGTGTGAGAGGGAACACAAGCAGGGGGAGTGGGAGAGGAAGAAGCAGGCTTCCAGCCGAGCAGGGAGCCCGATGCGGGGCTCGATCCCAAGACCCTGGGATCATGACCTGAGCTGAAGGCAGTCGCTTAACCAACTGAGCCACCCAGGCGCCCCCAAAGCTTCGTTTTTAAAAAGTGTTCTTTAATCAGTACAATCAGTCAAGTCAACAAATATTAATTGAATACCTTCTTTACATAAGAGATTGTGGAACAGGATGAGAATAACATATTTTCATAGACTTTAGGAAGTTTATAGTAGTCTCTTTGTAGTTCATAGGCATATAACCAAATAAATGTAATATTAACTAAATCTAAGTTCTCCTATGACTTAGAATAATGGACATTTATTATTGAGTACTCAGTATATGACAGTGATCACTGTATTTGGGCATTATATGCATTATAAGTTTAATTTTCAAAAAATTGATGACATAGGCATAATTTTATTATAATATAATACATGAAGAAACAAAGATCTCCAGATAGTAAATGGTGGAGTAAGATGGGCAACTAGGTTTCTCTAGCTTCAATGCTTGAAAGCACTCCTCTATATAAAGAGACATTTCAAAGTCCAAAAGAAATTTAGATTATAGTCAATTAATTTTCATTGAAAGGGGACATGATATAATGGGGAAAGAAGAAAGGTTTCCTAAAGCTAGAGTGTATGTACAGGTGGTCCCTGACTTATGATGGTTCAATTTATGATTTTCTGACTTTGTGATGATGTGAAAATGATATGCATTCAGTAGATAAAAACCTTACTTTGAATTGTGAATTTTGATCTTTTCTCAGTCTAGCAACATGCAGTACAATACTGTTATTATATAGGGCAGTGTCAGTGAGCCATGCTTCCTAGTCACTCATGTGATCATGAGGATAAACAACTGATAAACTTACAACCATTCTGTACACATACAACCATTCTATTTTTCACTTTCAATACAGTATTTATTAAATTATATGAGATATTCAACGCTTCATTATAAAATAGGCTTTGTGTTAAATGATTTTGCCCAATTGTAAGCTAATCTAAGTATTCTGAGCACCTTTATGGTAGGCTATGATGTAAGTTAGGAGTATTAAATTCATTTTTGACATGATATTTTCAACTTATGATCAGTTTATCAAGATATAACCCCATCATAAGTCAAGGAAGATTTGTACTTGAAATCTGCACAATTTTGAAAAGTAGAGGACATTCAAGCAAAAGAAAATGATGTGAGTAAAGATGTCCAGGAACACATTGGAGGTATTTGGTGTGCCAGTTTATAGAGTGTTTTGAGTAGGTTTAGAAGAAAAGGGAATCAAGTAAAGTCTTGGTTGAAACTTGAATGCTGGGCTAAGAAATCTGAAATACATCTTAACTGAAATTGGAAGCCATTTTTATTTTATCTTGGAGGATAAAATAATATACTTAACAAATAATTACTAGCTGGTCCTCTGTTCTAGGCTCTATGCTAGTTATTGAAGGCACAGTGATGAAAAAATGGACACAATCACTATTCTCATGAAGTTGGCATTATAATGAGTTTAAAAAAAGTAAATAAACAAAATGATTATGAATTATAATAATTATCCTAAAGGAAACAAACAGGGTTTTGAAATAGAAAATAACTTAGAGCAGAATGAGAACAATACATGTATTTTAGATAGAGAGGACAGAAAAGATGACATATAAGCTGAAATCTAGTGGATAAGAATAAATTTGCCAGGCAGTGTGAGGAGATGTGGAATATAGGGACATGGAAGGTTTTGTAAAGACCATGAGGAAGGAAAGTCATTTGGAAGTTGAAGAAAAATAAAAATAATACAGTGTACCTGGAGCTTAATGAAAGAGATAAAGAGTGGCTCAAAATGAATGTGTAAGAATCAGCAAGGGCCAAATCAGGCCCGGTTTATGGTCATGGTAGATTTCCAAATGTCTTCGGAGGCACCAACTAGTTTTAAGTAAAAGAAAGACATGGTTTCAGTTCTCTTGTTAATAAGATCTCTTTTCTCCTCTGTGGGGAATGGTTTGGGTAGGGGCAAGAGTGGAAGATGTAAGAGTTAGGTCAATTCCAGATATAGGATGATAGTGGCCTAGTTTAGTTTGATGGTAATGCAGGCCTTGAAGCACATGTTCCAAAACAAGTGCACCTATCAGAAATAGGAAAAATACTTTTTAGCAGTCAACCAAAGCTTACAGTTAAATGTCTGATCTTACATATATGTGACCTAACATTTAATATAGGCAACTATAATGTCATTTAGTTGTGTAATACCATATACCAGCCCCAGTGCTTATATTAGGAGGTTCTGTAGTTTAGACATTTGGGTACAAGTCCTGCTTCTCCACTTAGCTGTGTAATATTGGAAAAATTACCTGAACTATTTTGGCTTTAGTATCCTCCAGAAAGGGTACTATATGATCTATATGACAGATTTTTTGAGAATTAAGTGGAATAATATCTATTTTATGAAGTACCTGTCATCGAGTAAGAGATTGGTAAATGTTAGCCAAGGCTCAACACTGTATATTGGTAATAGGAAGAAAAATAAAACATTTTTTCTTTTATGGATAAAATAATTATATATGCTCTCCTTCTGAGGTTAGTAGGGTAGTTAATAAAAAAATTAACGAAGTATGTGTCATGGTGCATGGCACCAAATGGCTCTCTCATCCCACCCTGGGGAACTCCAGACTGAGTGGGTGCAAAGATCCTGCAGAGGGAATATGTCTGGTATAACCAGCTAGTGTGGTTGGGGCAGAGTGAGGGGAGACATATTATGAGAAAGGTTTGAGTGGTAAATGACAGGAAGGAGCACACATTTTATAAAGCTTTGTAGGTTGCCTGTCAACCTCAGGCTGTTATAACAAAATACCATCAACTGGATAGCTTATAAACAACAGAAATTTCTTTCTCACCGTTCTGATGGCTAAAAGTCCAATATCAACAGTTAGATTCTTGTGAAGGCCTTCTTTCAGGTTGCAGACTACTGACTTCTTGCTATGTCCTCACACAGTGGAAGGGGCAAGCTAACTCTCTGGAGTCTCTATTAAACAGCACTAATCCCATTCACAGAGGATCCACCTTCATGGCCTAAGCACCTCTCTAAGTCCCCACCTCCTAAAACCATCACCTTGGAGGTTAGGATTTAAACATATGAATTTTGAAGGACATAAATATTCAGACCATAGAAGTGCCATAAGAATTTTGGCTTTACTTAGAAGTCATTTTGAAAGTATTATTTCTGATTCCCATAGAGAAATAAACAAAACAGTTAAAAAGCAAATAGTAAATAGTTAGTAAAAATAGCAAAATTTTCAAAATCATCCCCAAATGGTTACTGTCCTTGTCTATCTTTTGATTCCTAAAAGGTCTCATCTTGTCCTATTTCTTGCTGAAGATTATATGAAATTGAAACAAATAATAAAAGTGATTTACTATTCACTTAGATACTTATGGCTCATATGTGAAATTTACATTACTAAAATTTCTCAGATTAAGTGATTTTAATGCTGTCATGAGTGTCCTATGACAAGACTTTTCCTTATCCTGTATACTTAGTTTGTGGAATGGAAGCTGAAGTTTGAATTTTTCCGTTGACCAATCCAGTTTAGTCTCCCTCTACCTCCAGCCCTCTAGCTGTGTGTCATAGTCAATAGATGCAGCTGATATTTTCTTTTCTTTTTTTTAATATTTTATTTATTCATTTGAGACAGAGATACAGAGAGACAGAGAGAGAGAGAGAGCATGAGCAGGGAGAGAGGCAGAGGGAGAGGGAGAAGCAGGCTCCCCGCTGAGCCAGGAGCCTGATGTGGGGCTCGATCCCAGGACCCCGGGATCATGACCTGAGCTGAAGGCAGACGCTTAACCATCTGAGCCACGCAGGCGCCCCGCAGCTGATATTTTCTTTAAGATAGTATATTTTGATATGGTATATTTGATAGTGTATTTGAAATGGTGATTACATATTGAGCTTCTGTCTGGAATTTTTTAATTGGCATAAGCTCTTTGTCAAGGCATAATCTTTTCACAGGACCTTCATGCTAATTAAGGGCAGTCCAGGTTTAAATACCCTATCTCCGTGAACTCTGCCTTAGTGTGGGGATCAAATGCAACAAAACAGCTGCTCAAAACAGCAACATTTCCAAAGGTTTATGAGAGCCTTAATTTATGGAATTTTATTTTAAAAATTGCATTGTGTATGGAGACTGTAAAGTCTGTTTCTAATATCCCTGTGGAAACATATAATCACTGAGGTTTGAAATATCTTAATCTCAAAGAGTCATAAAATGCCTATAGCACAGGGACTGCATGAAACAACACAAAGGAGAGAATTTCTGATATAGTGAAAGTCATAATATTGACTTCAATAGAAATTTTGAAAAAGAACATAGTAATTTTATGTCCTAGTTCTAAGAACGCCAAACCCAATTGGAAATCTAAGTTTCTGCAGTTAAAATTAAAATACAGATAATATTTTCTAGAAGAAAATATACTTTCAAGTTTAATTTGGGGATGTGGATTATATGGGAAAACTAAGCCATCTTTTATGCTGAATTCACTTCATAGACATTTTATTTATTTTATTTTTTTTTAATTTTATTATTTATTTGACAGAGAGAGAGAGACAGCGAGAGAGGGAACACAGGCAAGGGGAGTGGGAGAAGGAGAAGTGGGCTCCCCAGCCGAGCAGAGAGCTCGCCCGATGTGGGGCTTGATCCCAGGACCCTGGGACCATGACCTGAGCTGAAGGCAGATGCTTAACGACTGAGCCACCCAGGTGCCCCCACTTAATAGATATTTTATATTAATGTAATGCTTTTTGGAGATGATAGGATATAGTAAAAGAACAGACATTCCTCCATTTCTTTATTTTTAATCGTAACTTCATCAGGATGGTATTGAACTAGAGGCAAATGAAATTCTATAGATGAAGGTAAAATCATATAGGTCTACCATAGTGTGGGTACAGTAATGTAGTCAAGGCACCTAGAAGTATCTAGTAAATATATTAGAGTATAAATAGATATTAATTATTTTTGTGGTTTAGTGTTCATTTTGTAGTTAATGATTTTCTAATATTTGCAGGCTCCAGGGAAAGAGATTATCTGTAACCTTAAGTTCACAGGTAGTATTTTATTACATCTAATCCAGAAGTTCCCATACCTGGATGAAAATTAGAAACGTTTAGGCGGACTGCTAAAACACACTGATGCCTGGACATGCCCCAGACCATTTGAAATCTTGGGACAAAGACTGGTGCCTGTATTTCATAAAGAGATTCCCAGTGAGAATTAAGAATCATTGACCTAACCTACATTATTCTTACTTCTGATTAAACCCATTTTCCCCAGTTCTGTTATCTATGAATGAGGTGAGTAGTTTACCAACTTTTATAGAATGCCTCTACACATATTTAAAGCCAACTCTATCAGTAGTCTCTCCATTTCATGTATTCATAATTCATATCATAGGAAAATATGAGACCTGAGTAGAATTATGATATGATTTTGTAAATGTTTTTATTTGACAAAAGAGAACAGTAAGGCTGAGAGACATGAGATGACTTGACTATGACCTCTGGGGTACTGGTCGCATCACTGCTGTCACCTCAAGAACACACACTTCTGCCTTCATTGTCTACTGTTCTTTTTCATTGTGCTATATCACCTGAACTTGTTTATCATTTCCTAAATGTTCTATTTTTTAATCTTTTTCAAAATTCAGCATCTGTCCTGAGCTTTAAATGAATAGTACAGGGAATTACCATGCAATTTCTCTAATCCATGCAGTATATTTCCTTTCTTATCAATCCTGCTGATTCAAACTACAATCTGGAGTGATCACTGCATCTTTCTCTACTAGGTTTGCACTCTTCCTTATCCTCATCTGGTGTATAATTTCTACTTCTTTCAACTTTAAATTATGCTATATTTTACATTTTACTTTGTATTTTTCTATACATTTCTTTATACTTGTGATCTCGAACTAAATGAAATTCTATATCATAATCAATGATTTTTGTATTTTTTATGCTAAACAATAAAAGTCAATATCTTTCTGATGTTCAATTTTATAAATTCATGTCATCTGACATATATGAGGTTTTCACTTATTTAAATCAATGGTGTCTCTATAAACCATGCATGATTTTAATAAAGTCTATTCACGGACTATTCATAGACTCTGCATGCATGAGATTTAACTTTTACAATTTAAATGTGCCGCCATTTCTTTACCCAAAATTAATTTTTTATTTTTTCTCACTGCATTTCTGTAATTTCAGTACTGCTATAAAAGCTACCTCTGGTGGTCAAAACAGTACCTAAAAATCCTGTTTATTAAATCAAAGATACCAAAAGCTACCTTATCTTAGCAGACCTAGTTCTACATCTATTTCAGTGAAATTCAATATTCATGACTCTTTCATTGAAATATGGTCAAAACTTATATTTTAGTTAAAAGAACCTAACATGGTAACATGATAAAATTGATTTTACTCTTTCTGTGATTTAGAAGACACATTTTTTCCCGTTGTTCAGAAAAAAAGAATGTCAGACGGAGGGCCAAACAACTACATATATACATTTTAGGCTGTAGTTTGGTGTCACCTCTCTTCAATATATATTAAAAATAGAATGTATCAATCTAGAGAGAAAATAAGCCTTTCTAATTAGAGGATCAGAGAAGCCCTACCTCAAGGACAGGTTCCTCTGAGATCCTTAAAGGAGGGAAATTGGAGAAAAGAGAACTTCTAGGGAAATTAAGGAAGGAGAAGAGCCAAAAGAAAGTGGTAGTTCCCATCAGAATCACAAGACTATAAATTATAGGAGTGAAGTGAGAAATATAGCTCCTGTCACAATAAAGAAAGCAGGGAAAGAAGATCTTTTGAGAAATCAAGAGATGAAGGAAAAAAAGAACTTTGAAGAAATCCCAGACAGTCTAGCTAAACTCGTTCAAACAAAGCACAAGTAACCGTATGAATGTGTAAAAGCAATAACACCAGCATAAGAGGCATTTTGACTCTGAAAGAGGAGAAACTGAATGGATTTTATTACTTATATATTTTTTGAAAGTATAAGATGTACTCAGGAAATGTACAAATCATGAGTATAATGCTTGATGGATTCTCACAAAGTGAACATCTGTGTAACAGGTACTCAGATCAAGAAATAAAGTGCTATCCGTATCCCATGAAGTCCCTTTTTGTTCCGTTTTAATCACTTCCTACCCAAGTCTAGCTACTTTTTAATCTCTCACATCATGACTTAGTTCTGTGGTTGAACTCATGTAAATGGAATAATAAAATGTCTTGTTAGTGTATTTCTTCTGTTTCTTAATATTATGTTTATGAGATTTGTCCCTATTGTTTGTAATTGTAATGTGTTTGTTCTTATTGATACACAACATTCTATTGTGCAAATATATTATAACATAGTTATCCAGTTTTTTAATCCATTTATCCCGTGGACGTGAAGATAGTTACCAGGTTGAGGATATTATGAATAGTGCCACTCAGAACATTCTAGAGATTTTTGTCTTGGTAAACATATGTATATCTTTTGAGTATACATTTAGGATAAAATTGCAAGTTCATAGTGATGGATATATTTAGATTAAATAGAGTTCTAGTATTCCATTATGGAGTTAATTTGCATTTTCCTAATGAAGTTGAGTTTTGTTTTGTTTTTGGTATATTTATTAATCATTGACTATTCAATTCATATTTTTAGATTGTGTTTTCAACTTTTCATTCATTAAGAGCTCTTTGTATATTCTGGAAACAACTTATTTTTATGATATTTGTATTGCAAATATTTATTTCATTCTGTAGATTGACTCTAGGTGAGACTAACTAAAGTAAAGCACAGAGAAGGGAGAGGAGCAGACCACATACCAGACACCTCAGGCACAGAGGGACCTGCACGGGGAAGACAAATTACCATAACATTTGGCTTTGGGAACCAGTGGGGCTTAACTTTGCAAGTTTTTACAATCAACTGGGCTTAACTTGAGGTAATTTAAAATTAATCACTAGGTTTAGCTTTTGGAGAGCTGGAGGGCAATACCTGCATAACAAACAACACCATAGAGTTACAGCATTGAGTAGCAGTTTGAAAGTACCTGGGGTATACATGAAGGAGATTTATTTACAATTTCGTGTGCTGGAGGGGCAGGGATCTTTAGGAAACTTCTCCAAGAGCAAAAGGGCTGGAGGGTGACATTTCTGTCTGTGGCCTCAACCTCTTCCCCAAGCCTAGATAGCTGGACACTTGTGAGAACCACTCTCCACTTATCTTGCTAATATTGTGAACACTGTCCCTCATTCTCCTGCAAATCTGTCCCATCCAACCTACCTTGCTTCGTAGGCATCCCTCCAAAGTGGCTCCTGCCACATCACATCCTGCAAGCAGACCCTGCTGGGACGGGCACTACCCCAAAGTGACTCCTGCTCTGGAGAGAAGACATACAGATGGGCAACAGACACATGAAAAAATGCCCAACATCACTGATCATCAGGGAAACGCAAGTCAAAACCACAATGAGATACCACTTTACACCTGTCAGAATGGCTAAAATCAAAGATAGGAAATAACACATGTTGGTGAGAATACAGAGGAAAAAGGAACCCTTGTGCACTGTTGGTGGCAGTATAAATTGGTACAGCTACTGTGGAAAAGAGTATGGAAGTTACTTCAAAAAATTAAAAATAGAATTACCATACGATCGAGTAATTCCACTATGGGGTATTTACCCAAAGAAAACAAAACAAAACAAAAAAATAATTTGAAAAGATATATGCACCCCTATGTTTATTGTGGCATTATTTACAATAGTCAAGATATGGAAGCAATCCAAGTATCCATTGATTGATGAATGGATAAGGAAGATGTGAAATATATAGAGATAGATATATAGATAGAGATATATAATGGAATATTACTCAGCCATAAAAAAGAATGAAATCTTGCCATTTGAAACAACATGAGTGGACCTAGAGGGTATTAGGCTAAGTGAAATAAGTCAGTCAGGAAAAGATAAATATCATATGATTTCATTCATATGTGGAGTTTAAGAAACTAAACAAAGAAAAAAAGAGATATAAAAGCCTCAGTCTCTTAAACAGAACAAACTGGTGGTTGCCAGAGAGGAGGGCGGGGGGAGAATGGGTGAAATAGATAAAGGGTATTAAGAGTACACTTACCTTGATGAGCACTGGAAAAAAAAAAAAAAACCCAAATGGGAAAAAGTCAACCAATATCACTGAAGTATAGAATTCATCTATAGTTTTATATAGACAGGGGTATATGGATGTTTGATTATTATGTAATTAAGGTTAATATGTAAACCCAAACATGAATATTAGTAGAGTGATCATTAAAGTAGTCCTTTTCACAATGTCACTTTTGACCTATTCACTGAAGTTCTTTGAAATCCTAATATTCTCAATAGTGTCAAATTTATCTAAAAGCCCACAGACCATAATTTTTTAACAAACATTAAGCACAATCTAGTGAATAACTAGTTAATGTAGTTGAATAGTGCTACATTTATTTGACATCAAGGTGTGACTATATGGTGGCAGGCCACACACAAGCTTGTGGATGTACCTGGAATGCCCATGGATGCAGCAGGGAGCATTGAGAGGGGTCGGAGGCAGGATAGTTCAACAAAATAAGATAATTCCCTGGGATAAGTCCCTTTGAAAGGGAAAGTTGGAGTGAGGCAGTCTCATAAGGTAGAATGCTAAAGTTATGCATATGCCTTCTTAAAGAGATTTGGTAAGACTTAATTTTTTATAGGAGAAAGAGCACTGCATAATATGCTTTCTAGGAGCTGAGAGATGCACTGGTTAATGTATGTTTGGTTTTCCGAGTTTATAGGACCCTTCTTAAAGTGTAAAGTCTATAAAAACGTTGATTTCTTCACGGCTTGGAAATCTAGCACTGAAGAAAAAAACAAACAAACAAAAAACAGGCACAAACACAAACTCCCACAAAAATCAATATATTTCTCTACCTGTGCATGCAATAGAAATATCTTGATATAAGTATTTATCATTCCTCAGGGTTTTTGAAGGAGAACACTTATTTTAATGCAACAATTTTAAATACCTTACTTACACCGTGAAAATCCATGCCACTACTCTTCCTAACAATTTTGATTGTCATCTGCTCGCGTGCTTTTAAGTAATACTAGTTACAAAGCAAAACTTGGTAAATAATACCAATAGAGGGTTTAATTTTCTTTTGGGCTTTAATCCAATAATGAGTTCTAAATTATAATTATAATTATTAGTATTAATTTAAAATTCAAGTTAGTTAACACATAGTGTAGTATTGGTTTCAGGAATAGAATTTAGTGATTCATCACTTACATATAACACCCAGAGCTCATCCCAAAAGTGCACTCTTTAATACCCATCACCAATTAGCCCATCCCCCCTACCTCCCCTCCAGCAACCCTCAGTTTGTTCTACTAACTATAGAGTCTCTTATGTTTTGCCTCCCTCTTTGTTTTTATCTTATTTTATTTTTCTTTCCCTTCCCCTATGTTCATCTGTTTTGTTTCTTAAATTCAGCATATGAGTGAAATCATATATCTGCCTTTCTCTGACTGACTTATTTCATGTAGCATAATACACTCTAGTTCTATCCATGTTGTTGCAAATGACAAGATTTCATTCTTTTTGATGGCTGAGTAATAGTCCAGTGTGTGTGTGTGTGTGTGTGTGTGTTTGTGTGTACCACTTCTTCCTTATCCATTCATCAGTCAATGGACATTTGGGCTTTTTCCATAATTTGGCTATTTTTAGTAGTGCCCTATAAACATCCAGGTACATGTACGCCTTCAAATCAGCATTTTTATATTCTTTGGATAAATACCTACTAGTGCAATTTCTGGGTGGAAGGGTAGTTTTATTTTTAACTTTTTGAGGAACCTCCATACTGTTTTCCAGAGTGGTTATACCAGTTTGCATTCCCACCAACAGTGCAGAAAGATTCCCCTTTCTCTCTATCTTCCCCAACATCTGCTGTTTTCTGAGTTGTTAATTTTAGCCATTTTGACAGGGGGTGGTATCTTTTCATGGTTTTGATTTATTTTCCCTGATGATGAGTGATGTTGAGCATCTTTTTATGTGTATGTTGGTCATTTGTATATCTTCTTTGGAGAAATGTCTGTTCATGTCTTCTGCCCATTTCTTAACTGGATTATTTATTTTTTGGGTATTGATTCTGATGAGTTCTTTACAGATTCTGGATACTGGCCCTTTATTCTATATGTCATTTGCAAATATCTTCTCCCATTCCATCCATCTCTTTTAGTTTTGTTGATTGTTTCCTTTGCTGTGCAGGACATTTTATCTTGATGAAGCCCTAATAGTTCATTTTTGCTTTTGTTCCCCTTGCTTCCAGAGATGTGCCTAGTAAGAAGTTGCTGCAACCAAGAAGTTGCTGCAACCAAGTTGGTATAACCAAGTTGCTGTCTGTTTTCTCCGATAGGATTTTGATGGTTTACTGTCTTACATTTAGGTCTTGCGTCCATTTTGAATTTATTTTTGTATATGTAAGAAAGTGGTCCAATTTCATTCTTCTACGTGTCACTGTCCAGTTTTCCCAACACCATTTGTCTTTTATTCCTTTGGATATTCTTTCCTGTTTTGTTGAAGATTAATTGACCATATAGTTGTGGGTCCATTTCTGGGTTCTCTATTCTGTTCCATTGATCTATGTGTCTGTTTTAGTGCTGGTACCATACTGTCTTGATGATTACAGCTTTATAATACAGCTTGAAGTCTGGGATTGTGATGTCTCCCACTTTGCTTTTCTTTTTCAACATTACTTGCGCTATTTGGGGTCTTTTCTGGTTCCATACAAATTTTAGGATTGTTTGTTCTAGTTCTGTGAAAAATGCTGGGGTTTTTTTGTTTGTTTGTTTGTTTGCTTTTGTTTGTTTGTTTTTAATCAGGATTGCACTGAATGTGTAGATTGCTTTGGGTACTATAGACATTTTAACAGTATTTGTTTTTCCAATCCATGGGTATGGAATGTTTTCCATTTCTTTGTGCCTGTGAAGAGTGAAAGTTTGACTTCTTCCTTTCTGATTTGGATGCCTTTTATTTCTTTTTGTTTTCTGATTGCTGAGGCTAAGACTTCTTGTACTATGTTGAACAACAGTAGTGAGAGTGGACATCCCTGTCGTGTTCCTGACCAAAGGGAGCAGCTTTCAGTTTTTCCCCACAGAGGATATTAGCTGTGGGTCTTTCATATATGGCCTTTATGATGTTGAGGTATGTTCCTTCTATCCCTACTTTCAAATGCCTTTTCTGCATCTATTGAGAGGATCCTATGGTTCTTAACCTTTCTTTGATTAATGTGATGTATCACATTGATTGTTTTGCAGATATTGAACCATTCTTGAAGCCCAGGAATAAATCCCACTTGATCATGGTGAATAATCCTTTAGTGTATTGTTGGATTCAATTAGCTAGTTTCTTGTTGAGAATTTTTGCATCCATGTTCATCAGGGATATTGGTCTGTAATTCTCCTTTTTAGTGGAGTCTTTGTCTAGTTTTGGAATCAAGATAATGCTGGCCTCATAGAATGAGTTTGGAAGTTTTCCTTCCACTTCTATTTTTTGGAACAGCTTCATAAGAATAGGTATTAATTCTTCTTTAAATGTTTGGTCGAATTCCCCTGGGAAGCCATCTGGCCCTGGACTCTTGTTTGTTGGGAGATTTTTTGATTAATGCTTCAATTTCTTTGCTGGTTATCAGTCTTTTCTAATTTTCTATTTCTTCCTGTTTCAGTTTTGGTACTTTATATGTTTCTAGGACTTTATCTATTTCTTCCAGATTGCCTTTGTTGGCATATAATTGCTCTTAATATTCTCTTATGATTGTATTTCTGTGGTATTGGTTGTGATTTCTCCTCTTTCACTGTGATTTTATTTGGGTCCTTTCTCTTTTCTTTTTGATAAGTCTGGCTAGGGTTTTATCAGTTTTGTTAATTCTTTCAAAGAACCAGCTCCTAGTTTCATTGGTCTGTTTCTTTGATTTCCATATCATTTATTTCTGCTCTGAGATTAATTATTTCCCTTCTTCTGCTAGTTTTAGTCTTTATTTACTGTTATTTTTCCAGCTCCTTCAGGTGTAAGTTTAGAAGGCTTGTATTGCTATATACTTTCTTCTTATGACCACTTTTGTTGTGTCCCAAAGGTTTTGGACTGTCATGTTTTCATTTTCATTTGCTTCCATGTATCCTTTTTTTAAAATTTATTCTTTAATTTCCTGGTTAACCCATTCATTCTTTAGTAGGATGTTCTTTAATCTCCATGTATCCATATATTTTCAATCTTTCATTTTTTAGTAGGATAGTCTTTAACATCTATGTATTTTTGGTCTTTCTAAAAATTTTTCTCATGGTTGACTTCAAGTTTCATCGTCTTGTGATCTGAAAATATGCACAGTATGATCTCAATCTTTTTGTACTGGTTGAGAGTTGATTTGTGATCCAGTATGTGGTCTTCTGGAGAATGTTTCATGTATACTTGTATGTGTATTCTGCTGCTTTAGGATGAAATGCTCTGAATATATCTATTAAGTCCATCTGGTCCAGTTTATCATTCAAAGCCATTGTTACCTTGTTGATCTTCTGTTTAGATGATCTGCCCATTGCTGTGAGTGGGGTGTTAAAGTCCCCTACTATTATTGTATTATTATCAATGAGTTTCTCTAAGCTTATTATTAATTAATTTATATATTTGGCTGCTCCCATGTTAGGAGCATAAATATTTACAATTGTTAGATCTTCTTGTTGGATAGACCCCTTTATTATGATATAGTGCCCTTATTCATCTCTTATTACAGTCTTTGGTTTAAAATGTAGTTTGTCTGATATAAGGATGGCTACTTCAGCTTTCTTTGGATGTCCATTAACATAACAGATGGTTCTCTACTCCCTCACTTTCAATCTGGTGGTGTCGTTGGGTCTAAAATGAGTTTCTTATAAGCAGCACAAGAGATGGGTCTTATTTTTTTATCCATTCTATATCCTATGTTTTCTGATCAGAGCATTTAGTCCATTTACATTCAGAGTAATTATTGATAGAAATGAATTTAGTGCCATTATACTACCTGTAAATCACTGTTTCTATGGATTGTCTCTGTTCCTTTCTAGACTTTGTTGCTATTGGTCTCTTTTTCCCACTCAAAGGGTCCCCTTTAATATTTCTTCCAAGGCTGGTTTAGTGTTCACAAACTCTTTTAGTTTTTGTTTGTCTTGGAAACTCTTTATCTGTCTTTCTGTTCTGAATGACAGCCTTCCTGGATATAGTATTCTTGGCTGCATACTTTTTCTAGTCATATGTTGACTATATCATGCCACATACTTCTGATCTGCCATATTTCTGTGGACAGGTCTGCTGCTAACCTATGTGTCTATTCTTGTAGGTTAAGGACATTTTATCCCTAGTTGCTTTCAGAATTTTCTCTTTATCTTTGTATTTTGCAACTTTCGCTATGGTATGTCTTGGGGTTGACCTGTTTTTGTTGATTTTGAAGGAAGTTTCCTGTGCCTGTTGGACTTGAATGCCTGTTTCCTTCTCCAGATTAGGGAGGTTCTCAACTATAATTTGCTTAAATAGACCTTCTGTCCCTTATTTCTTCTCTTCTTCTGGGACTCCTATGATATGTATATTATTGTGCTTTGTGGAGTCACTGAATTCCCTAAGTCTATATTCATGATCA
Source organism: Leptonychotes weddellii (assembly GCF_054177405.1). Lineage (NCBI taxonomy): Eukaryota > Metazoa > Chordata > Mammalia > Carnivora > Phocidae > Leptonychotes > Leptonychotes weddellii. The sequence goes on along the minus strand of NC_138376.1, from coordinate 92,068,659 downwards.
AATAGTTTTCTTTCCCTCTTCTTTTCAGCTTCGTTATTTTCCACAATTTTGTCTTCTATATCACCTATTCATTCCTCTGCTTCTTGCATCCTCATTGTGATTACACCCAGTCAATTTTGCATCTCAGTTATAGCATTTTTTTATTTCATCCTGACGAGTTTTGGGGTCTTTTATCTCTGTAGCCAGTGTTTCTCTGGTGTCTTCTATGTTCTTTCAAGCCCAGCTAGTGTTCCTATGACTGTTGTTCTAAATTTTGTTTATATCTGTTTTGAGCAAATCCCTGACTGTGATTTCTTCTTGATCTTTCTTTTGGAGAGAATTCCTCCATCTTGTCATTATGTGCAGGTTTCTGTCTTTTGTGTGTTATAAAAATTTGCTATGTTTCCTGCTCCTGAGAGTAATACTGTATTAAGAAGGGGCCCTACACTGTCCAGGGCCTCGTGATTAGGAAGTGTTTCTGGCGTATGCTCTGTGCACTCTGCTGTTGTGTTTTGGCTGCTCTTTCTCTCAGTCCTCTGCAGAGTTCCTCCTTGCTTGCAGTGGGGAGTGTTTGGACCTTTAACTAGGTGTGCTTTGATTTGTTTGTTAAGATAAGCTTAACTTAAAAAAAAGCCTGATCCAAGAAAAGAAAAAAGGAAAAGGAAGAAGAAAACAAACAAACAGACAAACAAAAAAGTATAAGTCTGATTCCAAAGAAAAAGAAAGAAGGAAAAAAGAAAGGGGGAAAAAGCCTGATCCAAAGAATGAGGAAAAGAATCAAACAAACAAGCCAACAAATGAACAAAAAACTAAAAGCCTATGCCAAAGAAAAAAGAAAAAAGAAATAAAATTAAAAGATTGAAATAAATAAATATATAAAAAATAAAAATAAATAAAAATACTAAATAAAAAAAAGAAAGAAAAGCTTGGTCCTATTTCCACTGGAACTGAAGCTGATGCTTTAAAGCACTCTAGGATTAGTGGCCTTGATGCATGTGGAGGGCCTATGTTGGTCTTCTGAGGGTGAGGCCCACAGCACTGGCTCATAGTCACAGTCAGACTTGCCCTAATAAAGAAGCCCCTGCTGGGTACAGGGGGGCAGAGTTTGGTGTAAGCAATTCCAGCCTCTGCTGGAGGTGCTGTTTCTCTCTGAAGTCTGAAGGTGCTCATGGATAGGAGGGGGAGGAAATAGGGTGTGTGTGTGTGTGTGTGTGTGTGTGTGTGTGTAAGATGGCATCACCTTTCCCTCTTGTCCCCAGGAAGGGGAACTTGCAGTCTGTGCCCTGCCATTGGCACACCAGCCCCACAGTTCTCCTGTGTTTTATCTCTGGCTGGTGGCTGGGATTCAAAACAACAAATCTTAAAGTACCCAGCAGTGTGTGGACTTCTCCCTTCCCTTGGAGGAGAGCCTCACAGTGCTGCACTTGGCACCTTACTGTCCCAGAAAGGCAGTTGCACACCTGCTTGAGTGCCCAGAGTCTATGTTGAAGCATAGTGAAAAGTTGCAACCAGGTTATCTGCGCTCTGTGTGCCTCTGTCCCCTTCTGTTGAATGGCTGCTCAATACCACCTTGTGGGGCTTTTGTCCTTGGAGAGGCAAAATACCCTCTTCCAAATGCACTCCAGGAAGGGAGACGTTGTTCTCTTCCTGTGCGACCCTGGTGATACCCACTCCACAGAACCTTGCGCAAACCCCACATACTGCTCTCTCTCCCACTCTCTCCCTCTCTTCCTGAATTCTCTCTATTAAAAGGGCTCCCATCCCTCTATGGCACCACGGTTTTTCTCTCTCCTAATTCATGTCTCTGAACCTTGCATCTGCCACATTCTGTCCCTCCAATTGTGCAGATTGCTTTCTTAATCTTCAGATCAATTTCCTAGTTGTTCAAAATGATTTGATGTTAATCTAGCTGTGTTCAAGGGACCAGATAAACCCAAGGTCCCCATACTACTCCGCCATCTTAACTCCTGAAAGCCTAAATTATAATTATTAAAATTTTTACTTTATTTTATCATGGAAAAATATATAATGGCTTAATTTTACAGTGACAATGGGAAATTCCAGTTCAGAAAAGGAAACTATAAATATTCCCATTGGCAAAATTTCTTTAGAATTTACATCTGTATTTATCTGTATAAGTGTAATTAAAATAGAGTGTGGCTTGTAAGTCTTAATGATTTGTGTCAAGGGCTTCAGGCAGCAGGGAATTGCAAATATTTTGTTAGTCTTGGTTATATTTTTGTTTGATTCTCCCAAGATTGCAGTTTCCTAGAACCATCAACTAATATGATTAATTTTCTGGCCACAGATACATAGGGTACATAAGTTAGAAATTTGCCCTTCTATTTTTGGCTATTTCATAACTTTTTTTTCCTCCTTAACTCACATTATACATCTGCCTCACCCCCAGCTGAGTATCTTGAACTTCCTTACCTTTCCACTACCAAACTACTCAACCCAGACATATCTGTATATTTGGCCTTTGATCTTTCCTTTTATAAGTGGATTTTCCTGTCCCTTACAGAAACCAGCATAAATACTTGTGCTGTGAGTCCCATTTTCTTCCATCTTTTGGAAAATTTTGTTTCTGCATAATTCCCCTTCTCTCTGTTCTCTCGTGAAGTGTTCTGTGCTTACTAAATCATCCTGTAAGCATGATAGCACATTATTCTCCCATCTGGTATAAAAAACAATCTCCTATATGCCTTCTGCCCCCCTTACTCCATTGTGTGTTGTGTTTGTAACTTTACAAAATAGAATATTAACATTATCCCTGTAATTACCAGTGTACTCTTCCCTAGTCCACTGCTTGGTCTTCCTACCACCAGGCCAAGAGGAAAGGAAACCATCAGAAAATCATCTGAAAACCATCATCCTGAATTTTAGTATTATTTTTCCCTCCATTAAAAACATGGTTTGATCATATATATACTCACATATGTGCATGCATATTCACACACATAAACGTATACAGTCTCTAAATTTAGATTACATATATTTGGTACTGAGAGTACTTTTTCCCATCAACATAATTTTTGTAAGATTCATCCATATTGCTGCTTAAACTTGGGGTTCATTTATTTTCCTACTGCAGATCATTCCATTGTTTGAATATTCCTTGATTTATTTATCTGTTCTCCTCCATTTGCAGCTACTTCTATGTTTTTGCTCTCCTAAACAATGCTATTTTTAATAGCACTGTACCTTTCACAGTATACTTAGACCATGTATGACACCCTGAGGCAAAGAGACAAGTCTGTTCACAGCTTGAGCTGACCAGACTGGGTTACCAGGCTACCCTGAGTACAAAGTGGATCGATTTCTTAACACCTATTTAACCTTGTCTCTGAACAGCTATATGACTCTTTAGGCCAACTGGGAATCTCTGGGGGTATAGCTCAGGGGTAGAGCATTTGACTGCAATTGGGAATCTCTGCAAGGATATACAACTGAGTGCAGAACTGTTGGTTTGTAGGCGAAAAAAGAGCGTATTTTATATTATAAAGCCAGATTGTTTACCAAAGTAGTTATACCAGAGTAATATCCTACCAACAGGCTTCATTTATATACATCCTCATCCATATTTAGTATTCTTAAAATTCTTAATTTTGACGGTTTAATGGTTGTAAGTCATTTCATTTTTATAATTTATATTTCGCTGAGTATTCAAGATTGAGTATCTTTCCATTATTTAAAAGCCATTCATATCTGATTGTGGAAATGCCTGTACAACTCCTTTGCCCATGTTTTAATGTTGAATTTTTTTATTGATTTGTAAAGGCTCTTTTATTTTTCATGTTATTAGTACTCTATGATGTTGTTATGTGTTGCAAGTACCTCCTGCCAGTTCATAGCTTGTCTCTTCTTGTCTTAAGGATCTCCTCACTACTCAGGACTCCTATAGATGTATTTCTATAAGATTTAAATTTAACTTTCAGGTTTAAATCCATTTGCAATTGATATTTGGTTACATGGGAAGTAATTAGCCATTATTTTGTATTTGTGGATAAACAATTGTGTTAGCACTATTTAATAAGTAGTTTCTCCTTCCTCCAGGGATGACAAACCTGACATGGATAACATTTCAAATGAGAATGTCTGTATCTGTGGTTTCTATTCCATTCCATTGGTCAATTTGTCTCTTCTACCATACTTTCTTAATGATTATATCTTAATATACATGGCATTGAAATAGAATATGAAGTATTCATTACTTTTCTTTGCCCTCTTTAATGATGTCTTGGTTATTATTTGGCTTTAATCTTGTATTTGAATTTTGGAATCAGCTTACTAATTCTACGAAAAATACTTTTGGGGATATTGATTAAAATTGCATTCAATCTACAAATCAATTTGCAAATAAATAAGTTTCTATGATATGGGTCTGCTTGTCTATGAATATGGTGTAACATTCTATTTAGGTTGATTTCAATTTCTTTTAATAAAAATGATAATCTCTATGAATTATATTTACTTTTAAAGATGTATTCATAGCCAATTTGTATTATTACTGAAAATGGAATGCCATTTATAATTACATTTTCTGTTTATTGCTACCATATATAATTACAATTAGTTTTTACCTCATAATTTTATATCCAGCTACATTGTTAAACTCTAATTAATTAAAACAATTTTAGATTGTTTGGGGTTTTTTCCCCTTTTTATTGTATTATCTGCTAGAAATTATACCTTTTTTTATATTTTTCTGATTTCAGTTGATAAAAATTAATTTATAAAAGGATATAATTTGTATACAATGTTTTATAAGTATTAACAAATGCAGGCATGTTTTCCATTTACACAGATTTCAGTTACTATAATTTAGTTTAATAATACCAGTCCCCCAGGGCACGTGAGTGGCTTAGTCAGTTAAGCATTTGCCTTCAGCTCAGGCCATGATCTCGGGGTCCTGGAATTGAGCCCCATGTCAAGCTCCTTGCTCAGGTTTATTCTCTCAAATAAATAAATAAAATCTTTTTAAAAAATAATACCAGTCCCTCAACAACATAGTTCAAATTTCAGTGACTATGCTATACTATCTGTGAGAAGTTGCATAAAGTACAATTATGACCGCTATGTCTTTAGTCCACAAATCACTATTTATTTATTTGTATGTGTTTATTTATTTATTTATTTATTTATTTATTTATTTATTTATTTTTATTTTTATTTTTTTAAAGATTTTATTTATTTGAGAGAGAGAGAATGAGAGACAGAGAGCACGAGAGGGAAGAGGGCAGAGGGAGAAGCAGACCCCCCGCTGAGCAGGGAGCCCGATGCGGGACTCGATCCCGGGACTCCAGGATCATGACCTGAGACGAAGGCAGTCGCTTAACCAACTGAGCCACCCAGGCGCCCTGTATGTGTTTATTTATTTACTTAATTAAAAAAATTTGAGTATAGTTGACATACAATGTTATATTAGTTTCAGGTATACAACATAGTGATTCAATATCTCTATATGTTATGCTGTGCTCACCACAGGTATAGCTACCATGTGTCACCATACAATGCTATTACAATATCATTGACTAAATACCCTGTATTGTGTGCTTTATTCCTGTAACTTATTCATTCCATAACTGGAAACCTATATCTCCCACTCACCCTCACTGACTTTGCCAATCCCTCCCAAACCCCTACCCTAACCAGCAACCATCAGTTTGTTCTCTGTATTTATAGGTCTGAGTCTGCTTTTTGTTTATTCATTTGTTTTGCTTTTTTAGATTCCAAATATACGTGAAATCAGATGGTATTTGTCCCTCTCAGTCTGACTTATTTCACTGAGCATAGTACCCTCTTATCCTTTTTTATGGCTGCATCATATTTGCGTGTGTGTATATGTGTGTGTGTACCATATCTTCTCAACCCATTCATCTATCAGTGAATGATTAAGTTGCTTCCATATCTTGGCTATTGTAAATAATGCTGCAATAAACATGGGGGTGCATATCTTTTTGAATTAGTGTTTTTGTTTTCTTTGGGTAAATACCCAGGAGTGGAATTATTGGATCATTTGATGTTTCTATTTTTTTAATTTTTGAGGAAACTTCATACTGTGTTCCATAGTGGCTGTCCCAATTTACATTTCCTCCAAGAGTACACAAGGGTTCCCTTTTCTCCTATCCTCACCAACACTTGTTATTTCCTGCCTTTTTGATTTTAGCCATTCTGACAGATGTAAGGTATTATCCCATTGTGGTTTTGATTTGCATTTCCCTACTGATTAGTGATGTTGAACATCTTTTAATGTGTCTATTGTCCATCTGTATGTCTTCTTTGGAAAAATCTATTCAGGTCCTCTGCCCTTTATTTAATTGGTTTGCTTGTCTTTTTGGTGTTTAGTTGTATATGTTCTTTATATATTGTGGATATTAATCCCTTATTGGACATATCATTTGAAAATATCTCTCCCATTCAGTAGATTGCCTTTTTGTTTTTTGATGGTTTTCTTTGATGTGCAAAGCTGTTTTTGATGTAGTCCCAATAGTTTAATTTTGCTTTTGTTTCCCTTGATTTAGGAGACATATCTAGAAAAATGTTGATACTGCCAATGTCAAAGAAATTACTACCTATGTTTTCTTCTAGGAGATTTATGATTTCAGGTCCACAGTTAGGTCTTCAATCCATTTTTTGTTTGTTTTTATGTTTGGTGTAAGAAAGTGGTCCAGTTACATTCTTTTGCATGTAACTGTCCAGTTTGCATATGGCAAGAATATCCCATTCTTTTGGGACATTGTATATTCTTGCCTCCTTTGTCATAGATTAATTGACCATATAAGCATGAGTTCATTTCTGAGCTTTCTATTTTGTTCCATTGACATATGTGTCTGTTTTTGTGCCAGTCCCATACTGTTTTGATTACTGTAGCATTGTAGTTTATCTTGAAATCTGGAATTGTGATACCTCCAGCTTTGTTCTTCTTTCTCAAGATTGCTTTGGCTATTTGGGCTTTTTTGGGGTTCCATGCAAATTTTAATATTATTTGTTCTAGTCCTGTGAAAAATGTTGGTATTTTGACAGGGTACAAATCACTATTTAAATAACTGATGAGCATCATGATCACTGGTGTTTCATATCACTTCTTTCACAGCCTGTCAATGATTAGTTATTGAAGTTTATTTTCCAACTTATAAACAGACAACAAAGCAGGTAGTTGTAGTGAATCCCTTTCTCCCAGTGTAACCCATGTGGCATTTTATACAAATAGGGATTAAAAGAAGAAATGAGCCAACCAAGATGGAAGTGACTCAAAAAATTAGAACTGATAATGCTGAAAGAAAATTTGAATAGAAGGTAGATAAAGTTATGCAAGAAATAACTGATTGTAGGAATGTCAGACTCTAGAGATGAAACCATATCTTAGTGAAAGCAAACTTACTGACATAAATAAAGTGTTTGTGATGAAAAGGATGAAGATGTCCCAGAAGAAGTGATGCTGGCAAAACTTCTCATTAAAAAAATCTCTCAGAGATATTTTATGATATTCAAATCACAAGGGATAAGAAGTTAGAAGCTGTTTCAAACTTAGAAAGCAGTATAATTCTCCCTGAGGCAGAAAAAAAGATGATCACTCTGTAAGTTTTATGAACAGAAGAGGAAGGCAAGCACTGTTCAAACTACTCAACTTTTTATAAAGAAATAAAACATTTTAATTCTCAGTGTTTCTAATGTTTTAAATTACAGTGTGCTAAATAGATACTAGTGTTATTTCTATTGTCCTAGACATTTATAATTGACAATAAAAGAGTTTCTAATGTTTTGACAAAAAAAATTTAAAAGTTACATAACAATAATACTTTTCCCATTGATTATTAAGATTGCATCAACTTGAATGGTCCAACATTACCATACCAAGTAAGGACTGCCTGTTTACCTCTCTGTAACTATCATCCCATCCAAATATTTCCCTTTCTCCAGAAAGGTCTATGTTCTAATGCATCTAACCTTGCATATGTACTAGATGTAACCATTGTTCTGATTTCCCTCACTGTTCTCATATGTCATATAGATAAGATCAGGCAATATACACAATTTTGTATATGGATTATTTTGTTCAACACAATATTTTGAGATTCACTTATGTTTTAAAGTATATCAGGGGCGCCTGGGTGGCTCGGTCGTTAAGCGTCTGCCTTCGGCTCAGGTCATGATCCCAGGGTCCTGGGATCGAGTCCCACATTGGGCTCCCTGCTCGGCAGGAAGCCTGCTTCTCGCTCTCCCACTCCCCCTGCTTGTGTTCCTGCTCTCGCTCTCTCTCTCTCTCTGTCAAATAAATAAATAAATAAATAAATCTTTAAAAAAAAAATAAAGTATATCATATGATTTTTCCTTTTTAGTGTTTATATATTCTTTTGTGTATATATCACAATTTCTTTATATATTCACTTCATGATGAGTATTTTCCCCAGTTTTTGATTAATATAAATAAAGCTGCTGAGAAAATTTTGTACAAGTATTTTTTTGGACATATGTTTCATTTATTTGAGTAAATATGTAGGAATGAAATTAGTAGGTATTAGGATAAGTTAAGTTTAACATTATTAAAAGCTGCCAAAGTGTTTAAAAAAGTGGTATTATTATTTTAAACAGCTAACCATCATTTTATGAAAAAATCAGGCTGTTCTATATCTTCACCAGCATTTAGTATTTTCAGTTTTTTTTTTAAATTAGTCATTCTAAAGGGTAATATTGATATATATTTGTATTTCCTTTTATCTGAAGAATAAACAGTTGAACATATTTTTGAGTGCTTGATATTTATATTTATCTTATTTTATGAGCAATAAATCCAAAAGTATTTCTTTGAAAAAATTAACAAACTAGTGCTTCTTGAATGCTTTTGCTTCTTGACACATTGAAAAAAACTATGTAATTATACAAAATTCAGTGGTTAACTGAAAAGTCTGCTGAAAGCCCAAAGACAAATGTTTTTTGCTCTGGCTCTCCCAGTCTCCAAGGTATGAGGGGACCCATATCTTATCACACATATCTCTAACCCCTTCATTGTACACTATTCTTCTCCAGCATTTACACGGAATGTACTTAGCATATAAAATTCTCTGGTGAAATGATGAAGAATGAAAGAGAAAATATAAATAAACAATATTAAGAATGAGGTGAAACTACATATAAAAAGGTAATATCTACATATAATGCAGAGATTAAAAAGAAGAACAAAATTCTATAACAGACTGGAAAAGTTAAAGGAAATTGTCATGATAAAGATATGTAATTAAATAAAACTTTGAACGTCCCTCTAATAATTCCAGAAATGGAATCAGAAGAGAAATATCATTTCATAAGTAATCACAAGGCTCAGATGGGATTAAGGTCATTTCTGTCAAATTTTCAAGGTAAGATTTATTCTAGTCTTTTATATACATTTCAGGGAACAGCAGAGAAAATACTCTCCATTTTCTGAGGCCAGCATAAAATTGATATAAAATCCAAACTTGGACAGAGCAAAAACAAAAAGGAAAGGTCAATCCCAGCACTCTCTAATGAAGCCCCATACCAAGGTTCTAGAAGCTCAAGAAGATCTGCCAATAATTTAACCAGCTGCTAAAGAAACTGAACATTCTCCAAAGGAATATAACAAAATCCAGAGTTTCTAAAAACAGATTATCTATAATGTTCAGTGTACAATCAAAACTTTTGATATAAATGATTAAAAAGGAAAATGTGACTCAGAGCCAAAGAAAAATGCTCATAACAGCTATTCTAAAGCACACATGAAAAATACTCCCAATTTAAACTCTTAGGAATTTCTAAGGATTTATTTACATTACTAGTTAATATTTTCTAGTTTATTATTACTACCAAATTAGATTCAGAGTATGAGTTCTAGTTTTGATTAAACATGAGAGATCCAATTTAGATTTAATCAGTCAGAAGATAGCAAAGACATGTAAATCTCATTTTTTTCCTCCCAAAGCACTCAGAAGGAATCAGATATCCAAGAGAAACCTGAAAATAACCTGCATTTCCAAAATTATCTCAGATAATTAGTTGACCTATTGAATTATAATTAATGTGTCATTTTCTTTGGTACATTTTATATGCATATTTGAATGAGTGATTTTGTATTAAATGTAGACTTTCTGGACAAATAAGAGGCTTCAGGCAAAGTCCCTTAAATTTACTCAAGCTAAAATTATTAAAGAACTAAGATTAAAAATGCTTACTTCATTGCTTTGTACTTTTTGGATTTATTACTATTCTTAATGTGATTTTTTAAATTATAGAGAATTAGTGTATAGATTCTAGACTAATGCAGTTTTTTCCCTGATACTCTGATTTATGCCAAGTGGCATACTACCTTGAACATAAGGCACTGTTAAGTTAATTAAGTTAAATTGTATTACTTTTCACAACCTGTTATAATGGTATAGGTGAATCATAGTTATTATCTGTAGTACATTTTACATGCCTTAAAAAAGATTTGAGATCTACTGATAATTATGTTACATTTAGTACATCTTATTCTGAAGTTTGAGGAAAACTTTTTTTTAAACTCCTTTTTCTCAAAATAAAAACAACTATTCATATTTGGTTGTTTTTACATAATACTCCAAGACATCAGAAAAAATGACTAGAAAGGAAAAGAAAATTATGATAACTATTTTACTAATTGGACCCACTACTTTTAGCTTCATTAAGCCTCCCCTCATTAATAGGCAATTGGAGGAGAATCTATGTTACTTTTGGAAAGGGTCATAAATATAAATAAAGTTTGTGATAATTTGAGGACACTCAATAAACATTTATTTATTTAACCAACATAGAAATTCAGAATGTAAGTTTCCTCTTGAAAATATTTTAAGTTGGTAGCACCACAGTTATCCATAATCTGCTGCACAAAGTATTATAATACAAAAATAAGGTTGACATAAATGCATCTCTTGCATATAAATTTAAGGGTTACAAAACTTCCTAAGTGTATCTCAGTACCTCAGCTCATATAATACTTTCATAAATATTTAGTTTCAAGTTAAAAAAATAACAACCCCCCTTTTTTTCCCTAAAGTCATCTGATACACATCTCACTGCATTAGCTAAAATACCACGTGTCTATGAAGAGAGTATGATGGCTCAAAATATGTGTTTTTTTGTTGTTGTTGTTTTGTTTGTTTGTTTTGGCTTTTGATCAAAAAATGTTATTAAAGTACAGCTGTTGTTAGTGTCATTTGAAGATTTAATTTAGATCTGTTAATTTGACACCTTAAAACAGCTTTTTTTTCTTGTAATTAGGCCACCATATTTAGCAACACAACAAATTTGCCCAGAATTATAAATCAACACTACAAAATGTTTATATTTTTATCTCCTTTCATAACAGACAGATATAACAGCTTAAGGAATCACTGACTACTTCAGCAAAAGTTTCCAAATCAAGTCAATATAATACATTCTACTTTATTTTATATTTTTAACCAATGTGATTAAAGATTATATTTAGCTATAAGGGAGGAATTTTTTTTTTACTGTAGATTGATTAAATTACTAGTGCTACTAATAGTACTACTAGCTAGTACTACTTATAAATTAGTGTGTTTTTTTTTTCTGGAATAGAGAAATATAATGATTCTTAACTCCATGCTGGGTTTAATTTTTAAAATTTGTGTAAGATTCATTCAGCCTTTTAAGGCTATCACTTAATAATTTCCATGTTCAAAGATTATGTTAGGTGTTGCAAACAATATAAAAATAGTATCTGAATAATAATTACATTTTAGAAAGTAAAATAAATAAAATAATAATAATTTTCTTCCTTAATGGCAAGAATAATTTCACTTATTTAGCACTGGCACACAAAATGAACACAATGGATATATGTGAAATAAGCAAATTATATCATTGTTGAATATTATTATTGAATCAGAGTAGTGAAAAGGAAAATAACAAGAGACTAATTTGTACAAATATAAACAAATAAACCTGAAAATCTATATGAAATTTCTAGATTTCTTTTTTTTTTAGATGAGATTTCTAACAACAACAAAAAAATTGATCTCAATTGAGCTAGCGGCTTAAAGACCAGTTCCCATAAGAGTAACAGAAAGTTCTTAAAGGACCATGACCAAAAGCAAAAGGCCAAGATGCTCTTATAGTATTCTATTAAACCTTCAAAAAGGAGAAAAGTCCATTCCACTTTAAAGTGCTCCAGAACATAACACTGAGGAAAACTTCCAATTATTTTTTGAAGCAAGTATATCATTGATAAATAACCTGACATAGATTGCACTATAACAGAAAAATAAGCTCTTGTAAACTTCAATATAAAAACTCTAAATATAATATTAGCAAGCTAAATCTAACACTCTAAAGGCACATTAAAAAATAATGTAATATGACCAAATAGAACTTATTACAAGAATTCAAGAATGGCTTAATATTAGGGAATTCATTAACGTAGCTAACCATATAAATAATCTAAAGAAAAAGAGAAAAATAACATTATCAATATGGATCCTGAAAAGGTATTTGACAAAATTTAATACTACTCATTTCTGTTAAAACACTGAATGAAATTAAAAGTAAAATAAGACATAATGGCTACTTTTTAATTATATTTATGAGATGTATTATTTTAGTATGTATATTTATATGTTATGTTTTACATATTACATATTATATACTATATACTACATATAACAGCTACCAAAGCCAGCATTATGATTAATGGGTAAATAAAAGAGGCCTTTAGGCACTTTTTTTTTACCTAAGGATTGGAAGTCAGGTAAAATGCCTTGTACTTGAGCACAGTAGATAATGCATGAAAACAAATGGTAGTACAAGAATTGGACACAGAGAAGTAAAATTATTTCCGTTTGTAAATAGCATGATAATATAACTTGAAAAGCAGTAAGATTTTAAAAGAAAACAAAACTGCAATAAAAATTTTAATAAGTTAGCAGGAAATAACATTAATATTTAAATAGTTTTATATCAAACAATAGCCAGTTAAATATATTTTTATAATAATAACAAAAAAATATCTATTTGGAAATAAATAAATTTAGGAATAAATTTAACAAAAATATTTAATACATGTATTATAAAATAAATAATTTTAAAATAAACAAATGAAAAGACATCACTAGTTCTTAAGAGCATCATAAATATGCAAATTATACCAAATTAGATATATAAACTTAATACAATCCCAATAAAGTACTATACACATCTTTCTTGAGCTAGAAGAATGCGTTCTATAGTGTGTAAAATTAAACATACGAGGAAAAAGAATAATGAATGGGGACTTCCTCTTCTAGATGTTAAAACATGCTTTAAAAATTCCATACTTAAAACTACCTGGAAGTGAACAGAGAGTCTAGAAATGTACACAAATATATATAGCAATAAAGTATGTAAGACAAATTTCAGGTAGCTGAAATCACTTAGGAAATAAATGATGAACTGTTTAATAGATAGTGTTTGCATAATTGGATAGTGGTTAGGAAAATAACTAAAATTGGACTTGTGCTTCCCATTGTACACCAGAATAAATTCCAAATGAATTAGAGTTGTAAAAAGTAAACTCACACAAGTATTAGAAGTAAATATGAATGAATTTATTTATAACGTGTATATGGACAAAGCCTTTCCAAGTATAATTCAAAATCTGAAAGCAAGAAAAGATTGGCACCATTATACATTAAAAACTCAATCTCTCTCTCCCTCTCTTTCTCCTTCTTCCACTAATGGATATATAAATCTATCCTAAAGTAAATGAAAGAGATGGGGAGACAGAAAATATATGACAAAATAATGGCTGGACTTTTTCCAAAATAGATGAAAACTACAAATCTATGGATTCAACAAATCCCAAAGCCAACAAACATGAAGAAAATTCCACCAAAGCACATCATAATCAAATTGGTTAAACCTAGAGATAAAGAGAAAGTCTTTTTTTTTTTTTAAGACTTATTTATTTCTTTTGGAGAGGTGGGGGTGGGCAGAAGCAGAAGCAGAGGGAGAGAAAGAGAGTAGCAGACTCCCTGTTGAGCAGGGAGCCTAAAGCAGGGCTGGATCCCATGGCCCTGGGATCACAACCTGAGCCAAGAGTCTGAGGCTTAACTGACTGAGCCACTCAGGCTCCCTGGAAAGTCTTAAAAAGTAGTAAAATTTAATGACACATTAAACACAGAAATAAAATTAAGGATTATAGTAGACTTCTTGTTAGGCAAACCAGAAGACTGCTTTAAATTATTGTAAGAAAAAATGAATCAACCTATGATTCTTTGCTATGTGAAAGTATCTTTTGAAAATGAAAACTTAAATAAAACTTTCAGACATAGAGAAGTTGAAAGAATTCACCATTAGCAGACCTGCACTATAATAAATATTAAAAGAAGTTCAAGCAGAGGGAAAGTTGGATTTGGAGAGCATAGAAAAAGATAATTATATAAGTAAATAAAAAGACTTATTTTTCTTATTTAAGTACCTTTAAAAGATAATCAACTACTTAAAGTAAAATTAATAACAATGTACTATGTGATTTATAACTTAAATGAAAGTAAAATAAAATGCATAATAATAATAGCACAAAATCCAGGAGGGAGAAATGGAGTATATTATTTTAAATTTCTTAGACTATAAGTGAAATGGTATCATATGATTTGAAGAAAGACAAGAATAATTTTAAGAAGTATATCATGTGATTAAAAAAGCTACTAAAATAATTAAATAAAGAGTTACAACTAAGTCAATAACATAAAAAGGAATCATAGAAAAAAAAGGAATCAGAAATACTCAATTGATCCAAAATAAGTTTTGAAAAAAGAATGAAAAGGGAACTTAGGCATAAATCTGACAAAAGATGTCCAAGACCCATATATTGAAAACTATATAACATTACTGAGAGAAATTAACAAATAACTGAATAAATGGGGAGATATTGTATGCTTATGCTTTGGAAGACTATTTTCTAATTATCAATATTCTCCAAATTGACCTTTAGGTATAATACAATCCCAATCAACATCATGATGGACTTTTTAAAAAATTCAAAAGCTTAATAAAAAAGTAATATGGAAAAGCAAATGATCTAGAATCATCAAAATTAGTTTGAAAAGAAGAAAAAAGTTGGAGGATTACACTACTTCACATGAAGTCTTATAAAGCTACAATAGTCATCAAAGTATGGTACTAGCATCAAGATAAACACTTATATCAATAGAATAAGAGCCAAGTAAAGTATTACAGATATATGGTCAATTGATTTTCAATAAATGTATAAAGGAATTCAGTAGAGAAATGCTTATGTTTTCAAAAATGGTTCTGGAACTATGGAGTATCCATATGGAAAAAACAATTAGCATGGATCCATACTCACAACTTATTTAAAACTTAACTAAAAATAGGTAATAGATATAATTATAAAACCTAGAACTATGAAACTTTTAGATGGAAACAGAAGAAAATTTTTCTTACATACAAGAAAAAAAAGAGCATCCATAAGAAAAAAAATAACTTTCATCAGAATTAAGAACATCTGATCTCCAGAAAACACTAGTAAGAGAATGAAGATAGAGCCATTGATTGGGGAAACTATTTGCAGATTACATATCAGGTAAAGAAATTGAATCTAGGTTATAAAATTATGAAAACTGAGGGAAAGTTTTGAATAGACATCATCAAAGAAAATTACATAAATAACCTGTGGAGAAAAAAAATCAGTATCACAATTCATTAGGGAAATGCAAATTAAAACAACAAGATATCCATATAGAACTATTAGAATGGCTGAAATTTAAGAATGACCATATCAAGTGTTAATGATGGTACAGAAGAACTGAAACTCTCATATACTGCTTGTGGAATGTAAACTAGTACAATCACTTTAATAAACATACGATTACCATATTATCTAGCCATTTGACTTCCAGGTTTCTACCCAAGGAAAAAGAAATAGAAACAGAAAACATCTGTTCATATAAAAACTTGTGCATTATAGCAGCTTTGTTTGTAATAGCCCAAATTAGGACAACCCAAATGTTCATCAACAGGTGAATAGATAAGCATATTGTGATACAGTAACTCAATGGAATCCCACTGAGCAATAAAATGGAGTGAACTTTATTGGTACATGCAATAACAGATGGATCTCAAAATGCACTGAATAAAATAAGCCAGACAAAAATTGGTACATATTAAATGATTCCATTTTTGAAAAATTCTGCAAAATGAAAACTATCTGTTGTATTACTTTTTATTGCTACATAACAAATTACCACAAACTTAACAGCTTAAAACAGCATACATTTATTATCTCATAGTTAAACTGTTAAACTTAACAGCTTAAAACAGCATACATTTATTATCTCATAGTTTCCATGTGTCAGGAGTTCTAGTATGACTTAACTGGATTCTCTGCTTAGAGTCTCACAAGGTTGCAATCAAGGTATTGGTAGGGTCTGAGATCTAATCTGAGGGTTGGGGTCCTCCTCCAAGATCACATGATTAATGACCAAATTAATTTCTTTGCAGCTATGAGATTAAGGTTTCTTCCTTTTGGTCACTCTCAGATCTTAGAGCTCTCATCCTTCGCACACACTGCCACCCATGTTCCTTGTCATGTGGCCCTCTTACACCACAGGGCAGCTTCTTCAAAGCTAACAGAAAAATCTCTCATTCCAATCTGCTAGATAGACTCTTATATAATATTATTAAGGGAGCGGTTATCTCATTACATTTTCCATACGTTATTGGCTAGAAGCAAGATACAGGCTTTGCTTACACTCCAGGAGACAAAATATAAAGGGCATCACTCATTGGGTGTCATCTTAGTATTCTGCCCATCACATCCATAGTGAAAGAGAAAGCAAATCAGTGGTTGCCTTGTGATGGGTAGCAGATAGGGAAGGTCAAAAGTAGGCAGAAACTTTTGGGAGGCAATATACACATTATCTTGATCATGGTAATGATTTCATAGGTCACTGTGCCAAAAAATATCAAATTTATGCTATGTCAAGCTTATTAAATTTAAGCATGCTTTTTATTGTATATCAATTATACTCAGTTAAACTGTTCACAAATAAATATATGCATTTCTTGTTTTTACAAAGGAAAATAAAAGCCAGAAACTAATAAAAAAACTTTACATGATACAGGATACATAGGAATGGGGTAGAGGGCATTGAGATGACCAGTAAGACTTCTTTTTGTATAACTTCCCATATGTACTTTTTCTTTCATACTAAATATTTTAGATATTAAAAATAAAATTAGATAAAATTATTTGCAAACAAATGAATACAAATGAACTCAAATATTTTTTCAACATTGTAATTTGACTGCATTTAGTTTTATATTCTAAGAATGAAAACTGCAAAAAAAATTTGAACTTAGCTTAATAGGTTAGTTTTTATTTGTACTACAGATATAATTCAAAACACAATGTACTATGTGTTTAGGATGAATCACTAAATTCTATTCCTGAAACTAATGTTACATTATATGTTAACTAATTTGAATTTAAATAAAAACTTGAAACAAACAAAAAAAATGTGAAGAAGCAAAAAAAAAAAACCCGTATGATATTTAACGATGTTTAAGTATACAGTTCGTTGGTATTAAGTACATTCACATTGTTGTGCAACCATAACCTCCACCTATCTCCAGAACTTTTTTTTCTTCTAAAACTGAAATTCCTTACTCATTAAATAATAACTCCCCATTCTTCCCTTTCCCCAGCACCTGGCAATCACCATTATACTTTCTGTCTCTAGTATCTGATAACTCTAGGTACCTCATGTAAGTGGAATTACACAGTACCTGTAATTTTATGACAAGCTTATTATATTTAGCATAATGACTTCAAGATTCGTCCTCATGTCATGCCTTTCTCAAAGAAGATATAAATATGATATATACAGTTATATATTGCATATATATATTTTATACATATGCCTAGTTCTTCATATATTCTGGATATTAATGTCTTTTGAGATATATCATTTATAAATAGTTTCTCCAATAAATTACATTTTCCCTATTTTGATAGTGTCCTTTAATGCACAGAGTTTTTAATTTTGATGTTGTCCAATTTACCTATCTTTGATTTTGTTGTTTTTGATGTCATAATCAAGATATCATTGCCAAATCCAATGTCATGAAGCTTTTCCTGTATGTTTTCTTCTAAGTATTTTATTGTGGCATTGGATTTTTATTGTCTGTATCATTATAAACTTGGGATGTGTGTGTGTGTGTGTGTGTGTTTGTTTCCACTGACTAAACATAAAAGAAATGATGACTTGGAGCAGTGTGTAGACTTAATACTGGAAATTTATTTTCCAAATAACATTCTCTACTAAAAGGATACTGAGACTTAGCTAAGTGGTTAATTATAAGTTTGGGGAAGAAAAGTAAATGGTGAGCCATGGTCATCTTATTCCAGAAACAAGAGATTTCTAAGACTGATGGGCCCATAGCAAAGGGACAAAGAATTCAGCTTAAAGGGACAGCCACTGACCAAATTTGTGAAGTTTGAACATGAAAATATGTTAATGTTTATGTACTATAAACATTAAATAAAAAATTAAAAATTTATGAATGTATAAAGATGGAGGGAATATATCAACCCTGAATTACAAAAGAAAAGTTAACTTTGCAATGGAGATAGGCCATTGTTACCCCCTTAACAAATTGATCAAATTTTGCATCACCAACAGTGATACAATGGGTATTTCAATCATACAACCGGTATTTCAATCATACAACCGGTATTTCAATCATACAAACAATGATACTCCCCTCCTGATGTGATACAATAAGAAATATATGTCATCACTTGAATTGTATACTCTCCACTAAAGTTGAAATGACGAAAAAAAAATAGACAATACCAAATATAAGATATTCTAAAACACAACTTGTCACAAATTCAATATCATGAGAAAAAAAGGAAAAAAACCAAGGTCATTCAAAATTAAGAGATCTAAAATGTCCATAAAAACCAAATGCAATGAATGAAGTGTCATGGATCCTGGATCTAAGGCCTATAAAAGACATTTTGGGGGAGAAATAACTGGGGAAATTTAAATATAGTAGATGATATTATTGAATGAATGTTACTTTTGGGTGTTTGAATGACAACATGTTAGGAACAGAATGTCCTAAATGTTATTTTTATGAGTTACACACTGAAGAGAAGTGTCATAATTTGTGCAATTTTTAGATGGTTTAGTAAAAAAAAAAAAAAGTTTAGATATATAGATTAGGCAAAATGTTATAAGTAAAAACATGTTAATTGTGCTATTCTTCCAGTATCTGAAGTTTTAAAATTAATCCAAAGTTTCAGGAAAACAGAGAGTACAGATTAATGCTAGTTAGCCAGAACTGTTACTCCCATGGTGAGATTTGGGAAAAGTTACTGAACCTCTTCGGGTTGCTGATCATCTCTAAAATAAGGATGATAATTAAACTTACCAAAGGGATTTTGGCAGAGGTATAAATGACAACACATAAAAACACATAGAACACTGCCTGTCACGTAGTAAGTCCTCAATAAATGTCTGTTTATATTATTAGACTTACTGGTAATATAATTTCTAGATTGGGGCTTTGTTGGTTGAAGATTTATGGGTATTGAAGCTTGAAAGTTAGTGTTCTGAAATCAGCCTTTAATGCCATAAATATGGGATGACTACCAGTATCACAGCTACAGAAGAAAATACAACAACACAGAATTGATTTTACATATGTCTATAAATGAGTTGTCTCATAAAAAGTTACCAATGAAAGATTAAATCATTTCCAACTAGCTAGCTAAATACTCCTCATAATCTTAAGATGAAATTTAATAATACAAGTGGTGAAGCCATTGCCATTGCCTTATTGAAATCTGTCAAGTATAGAAGGCACTGTCAGCAGCCTAAGAAACTACTTGCAGAAATGACCCCACTAGAGGCCTTGGAGCCAAAGGGTAATTAAAGTTGGGCTCTGAGCCACATGTGAAAAGTCTGTTTTATCGTTTTAATTAATGACTGCCTTACTACCTCATCCTGCTGTGGCATGGGACCCCATCAGAATTAGCACCACTATAAACCACAGTAAGACAAGTTTCCATCGGCAGCACAGCTAACACATAGTTAGTTTAACTTTACGAGGCAATAAATACACACTATAATATTTGTTGAGTATTAACATTGACATTTTCACTATATATAGTTCTCACAAAAAAGATACCTATAGCATGCTTGGAGGAGCTTCAGTTCCAAAGATTTTGATAACTGAGGAAGCTTCATGCTGTACACTACCCATTCTCTGTTGTAGATTCCAGGCAATTTAAATTTATGTTGCATAAAATTTGTCTATGCAAAATAAGCTTTTTTGTTATTGAAGGGTAAAAGAGGGAATTCTCTAAACATTCATTTTCAGTGGTTCCATTTGATTCAAAACCATTCACTTTAGCACAGAGAAGGGCTTTCACATTATCTCTATGTATATAATTGAGGGTTATATTTATCAGAAGACATTTTTTTTGTTGTTTATTGTTTGTTGTTTCGTTGGTTAATTTTTTCTCTGTTTAAGCATATTTTACCTAACCAATTTTGCAAATCTCTTTATCAATCTGGTTTGCTCAAACTCTTAGTATTATTTTTGAATTTCAAGCTTAAATGACATTTCAGATTTGATGATTTATTTGAAACTAAGACTTATAATGGTATTCCACATAAGAAAAATTATAATACAGTCAATTCAGTATCTTCAATTCATGCTTGTTTTAAAAATGTGAATTTGTTTCAATGGGATTGATATATTAGGAGACAATTTGAGCATTACTGAATTTTCACTTATGTGCCATTTCATCTAGAAGATGTACTAGAAGAATGCAGAAGCCTTAACCCAGATGAACCAAACTGCATAGGAAAGCACAAAATGCACACACATACACTTCAAACATCTACCAGATACCTCAGTTTACACCAGAAAAGTGTGTGTGTTTTTGTTTAAGATGGTAAGGAATTGAGCATGTATAAATTCTTATTCTAAGGACTCAGTAAAAATTAGAAAGAAGCTGGAGAAAGAGAAGAAATATCAAATAGGGAGGGAGTAGAAATTCAGAAAGATGACAGGGTATGGATTCAGATCACACAGGAGGAATTAACCTTTCATTGAAGAAGGGCGTTCTGTTCATTATAATAGGAAGGGTGGATGTGTAAGATTTAGGATGACTTGTCAACTTGGTGGGATATGTGGTACAGCTTGTTTTACATCTTTGACTGTCTTCGTGGAATAGAAGTTAAATTTGTCTGTAGAGAATCAGTGATGAAGGGAAGAGTCAGAAGTTTGAAGAGAGTAGAACAGTTCTGAAATATTAAAAATGATGATCAGGGGCATCTGGGTAGCTCAGTCCGTTAAGTGTCTGCCTTCAGCTCAGGTCATGATCCCAGGATCCTGGGATCAAGCCCTGCACTGGGCTCCCCATACAGAGGGGAGTCTGTTTCTCCCTCTCCCTCTGTCCCTCCCACCCCCCTTGTGCTCTCTCTCTCTCTTAAATAAAAATATTAAAATAAATAAATAAAAATGATGATTAAAGGGAGTATATATATATATACACATACATGGGTGTATATATAATTAAATACATTTATTAAATATATAATTATTATAATATATAATAATAGACATAATTATTATATTATATATTTATAAATATATTATTGAAATGATACATATATACACATATAATTTAAAGTGATGATGATAATATATTTATAAAGAATTTACCAGGTCCTTAAATTATCTTCTAACATTATATTTTGTTGGGGTTAATGTAGAGCATGAAATCAGCCATAATACCTGGCTTGCTAAAATGTAACACAGAGGCCGCTGAGGGCAGGGAAGGTTTCAGAGAAGGGCTAGGAATTTGGAATGCCGAGGCCCGCATGACCACTCTTCTGTTGCAATGCGGCGGGGAGTTGCCTTCCCCGAAACATTCTTAGCCCAAACAGCCGCTCCGGGATCTAAGAGATGTTTGCATTGTCCCTTAGGCTATGTTTAGCAGAACTCGTAGAACACCCAGATTAGCATATCATATCTTTCCCGTAAACTGATCCTCCTAGTGCCAATAAGACCCCTTATCACACGCTTATCCCGTGCTTGAGAAACAGTGATAAGGATTTGTGATTATCCTGAAGGACCAATAAAAGCGGGAGCAAAGAAGAGCAAAGGGTCTTTGTCTTTGAGTGTTGACCCCCTTGCCTTCTCCTCTCTTTCACTGCAAAGTTGGGAGTCATTTTTCATCCATCGGTGCAGGAATTGCTGGCCATTCAAGGCAATACTTAAGGGCTGCATAAGATGCATTTAATTGGGTCGCCTGGGTGGCTCAGTCAGGTAAGCAGCTGCCTTCGGCTCAGGTCATGATCCCGGGGTCCTGGGATCGAGCCCCACATTGGCTTCTCCCTCTCCCTCTGCCGCTTCCACAAGCTGCTTGTGCTTTCCTGCTCTCTCCTTCTGTCAAATAAATAAAATCTTTAAAAAAAAAAAAAGATGCATTTAACTGAAAATTTATTAGTGACCTACCTCTGGAAGATGGGCAGCCATGAGGGCCGGGAACTGCTCACCCAGCCAGAGATCACCCTGGAAGAGGTGGGTATTATGACAGCCAGCACTTGCTCCTGGAGGAGGTGGACAAGATAGGCAACTGGCCTCCACAGTGAAGCTGGCCCCGGCCCGAGTCTGCCCTGCTTCCAGATCCCTTCAGCCCAAATAGGGATTTAGCCTTTCTCTCATGATGGTATATCCAAGGTGACCCTGGGGCCAAAGGGTCTTGAGATCAATGGTATCCATGTGTTTGCAGGGTGGGCCTGCCCAGCAGAATGTCTCCACCCATCAGACTCAGGCTTGTGCTATTATTAATAAAACCCACTTTGATTTTGGATAAATAAAATAAATAAATAAATAAATAGATAAACAAACAAATAAATGGAGCATGGATTGCCCATGGAGACCAGGGAGACAGAAAAGATTGACTACTTTTCCCTGAGGGTTCACTGGAATTTCCCTGTTACAGGCAGTTAAATAAACATTCTTGTAGCCCTAACTTTGCACTAATTTACAATGATCTTCTTAGAACAAATTTCTTGAAGCGGAAATGCTGGATCAAATATAATGTTAAAATTTGTATTTCTAAAAAGGCAATATATGTGTATATTTTTAAAAAGTATTCTAAAAATATTTTAAGATAGTATGTTAGTGTTTATGTTGAAAAACAGTAATTCATTGCCCCTCACTTTATCTGAATTCACACTTCCTAAACAGAGGGTCTTTCATTCTTTTATTTTCTTATTATTTTCTTCTCCATTTCTACATTATTTTATTGATCATATTGACATTTCAATTTGGACATTACTTGTCACTTCTTAAAATAGGAAATAAGTATCTGGCTCTCTCTACTGCCAGGCCACACACATCCTCTCATATATACATAACCTTCTAAATCAATATTCAGTGTTTATGTTATTAGTTGCTTTTAGTAACACATACTATGTACTATGATTACATTTTTTTATTATTCAACTTTTTTTCCCCCTGGAGTTAATTTAATGATTTCAGTGCCAGTTTTTTCATAGGACCTTAAAGTTTTTCAATATGGTCAAATATGTCAAGTCATTTCAGTCTGTTCACCTCTTCTTTTTCTTTCCTTCTTGGTGGTTGTCCTTTAGCACCTTCTGAATTTGCTTTGTTCTGCAGTGGTTGAACTCTTCACCTGCTTCACAACTGAAGACATGGGACTTCAGCATTCAGTAGATTTTCTTTTCTTTTTCTTCAGTTTGGGAAAAAACATTCTCTAGTTGCTTCCAGAGAAAGGGGGGTATGAGAAGAAAATATTCTGAGACCTATCTCTTCCTTATGTCATTTTTAATGTTTTATTAAGCCCATCCAGTATTTTTTATATATCATATACATGTTTATTCATCCTAGAATTCCAATTTTGGTCTTTTTTTTTTTCTTTGTAGTTTTTACTTCTCTTCTGAAATTGCCTGTCTGTTCATTTATTATGAGCACATTTCCTTTTGTTTTCTACTTATGCATAAAACCTCTCTCTAACAATTTAAACATCTCATCTCAATCATCTATGAGTAAAGTCACTGTAAATTGCTGTTTTTTTCTTCATTTAGGTCACATTTTCTCTTTTCTTTAATTATATATTTTGTTTTAGATTGTATCCTGGACATTGTGAATTATACATATAGAAATTTAATATTTTCTGATGTTACTCCAAATAGTGTGAATTCAAGATTTTATTTGGTTTGCAGTTATGTTAAACTTAAACTCCAAACTCTGTCTCCCCTTCGGTGGGCACCAGTTGAAACTTCTCATAGCTCTTAGATGTTCTGAGTTCGTTCCATTAATATATTATTCAGGGATTTGCTATATATTTGTTTAGCAATTATAAGCAGTATGTATGAGTTGTGTCTTTCCCTTTTGGGGATGTCCCAGTTCCCAGCTTCTGTGTTGTTCTGAAACTGTGTCTTCTGATTCCTCAACCAATAAGTTGACAGTGTTCTCCCTGAGTTTTGGCTACCCCTGTACTGATTGGGGAGTTTCCCTTCCACAAAGCCATAAACTGGAAGACTCATTGTCTTCTATTTCTGCCAATTGTCAATTTCCCTATAGTTCTTTGATGTTGTTCATGTTCCAGGTCTTTCACAGATTTGATTTTTCTGAACTTTGTCCAGAGTTGTAATTATTAGCTATAGGAGAGTAGATGTGATATAAACACATCTTTCCTATATTTGAATGTACTATGTTTTGAATGTACTTCAGTGATTTGATAGTAATACACAATTATCTTGGCATTTCTCTTTGAGAAAATCACTTCACTATTATCAGGAATAAAACTTTCCCATTTCTGTGTATGACACCCTATCTATCCAGTAGTTCAATTTCCAAACCTAAGAATTGTGTTTTAATTCTTTCTTTTGGCCATGACCACCATCTCATATAATCTATTAGAAAGTTATGTCATCTCTGTCTCCAAAATACGCGTCAAATTTGATTACATCATTTTCCTATTATCTCCCTAGTTCAAACTACCATTATCTCTTGTTCTGACTAACACAACAGCTTCTTAATTGGTCTCATTGTTTCCATTATTTCTCTACTACCGTGGAGAAAGACAGAATGATCTTTTAAAATCAGAAATCATAAACCTTTCTGCCTAAACCCTACACTAGTTTTCCATTGTCATTCAAATAAACCCAATCTCTATCATAGCTTTCAAGTCTTTATAGAATCAGAACTTGCCCATGTCCTTGATCTAAATTTCTAACTCTCTCTCTTATCTCTCATTATACTCTACTGGCATGTTTCTGTTATTCACATATAGTCAACTTACACCTGCCTGGGACCTTTTTTTTTTTTTTTTCTCTACTCTTCCTCGAATATTCTTCCACCAGATATTTATCTAACTCTCTCTCATTATTCACATACTTTATCTCAAAGAAGACCTGGCACCACAGTGAAAGTAGTTACCACAACCCAGTATTTCTTATCTCATTTCCCTATTTTATTTCCTTCAAGGCAGGAATAATTTCCTGGCTTTATTTATTTACTTGCTTGTTTTCATATATATGTTTATATTTACATGTTAACATACTTATTATCTTTTTCATAACTTCACTAGCACATAGAACACTGCTTTGACACATAGTAGGTGCTTAATAGAGATCTGTTTAGTTAATTAATGACTGGAAAATAGGTATTATGATAATTCACAATTCTTATAATTTTGGTTAAAAATCATTCATTTTTTGATATTTTAAATTCTTAAAAAATCATATGTTGGTCTAGAGATATAACTATAAACCAGGCATTATTTCCTTTATCATTTATTGTGCTATGTCTTTATGAGGAAGAGGGTTAATACAAATTCTACTAGATTGATAGAGGAATTCCATAGTAAACTGATCAAATCTAGACTTCTACTCATAGCATGTATCTGGTAGTTTTCCTTCATTTGTTTTACCATTTTTTACTAGTGAACAAAATTTAAGATTCTAAATATTCGGGGTGCCTGGGTGGCTCAGTCGTTAGGCATCTGAGTCGTTCGGCTCAGGTCATGATCCCAGGGTCCTGGGATCGAGCCCTGCATCGGGCTCCCTCTCGGCGGGAAGCCTGCTTCTCCCTCTCACACTCCCCCTGCTTGTGTTCCCTCTCTCGCTGTGTCTCTCTCTGTCAAATAAATAAATAAAATCTTAAAAAAAAAGATTCTATATATTCACTTATTAATTAGAATGACAATAGTCTATTTTTTTTTTATTCTTATGTTAATCCCCATACATTACATCATTAGTTCTAGATGAAGTGTTCCATGATTCATTGTTCGTGCACAACACCCAGTGCTCCATGCAGAACGTGCCCTCCTCAATACCCACCACCAGGCCAACCCATCCTCCCACCCCCCTCCCCTCTAGAACCCTCAGTTTGTTTTTCAGAGTCCATCTT
>NC_138376.1:91990252-92042117 GCF_054177405.1 Leptonychotes weddellii | reverse complement strand
CTTCATTCCTCCCCTCCCACTACCTTCTTCTTCTTCTTCTTTTTTTTTTTTTCTTAACATATCTTGCATTATTTGTCTCAGAGGTACAGATCTGACAATAGTCTATTAACATAAATCTTCATTTGGTAATTTGAGATCTCTCTAGAAATTGATGTGTCAGGTTCTACTTGTTTGAAGTCAACTTGGTTGTTGACTCCAAGTCTACTTTGTTGAAGTCAACTGCCAAATCAACAAAGAGCAGAAAAAATAATATCATAGCAATAAAGTTCTTCAACAATTAACTCAAGGTATAAATACTTTTTCACAGTGAAGCAAAAATATTTTATATAAATTGCAATTATCTTGGCATTTCTCTTTGAGAAAATCATGAGGAATAAATTCTATAGGATAGATAAATTAAGAAAAAACCCAAAGACACATCAATTCTCTTTCCAAGTAGAAAAAAATACATATAATATAATTGACTCACCTAGATTCTAGTCTTCTAAAGCAAATTATCCATGTTTTTTTTTTATTTTTTTTTAATGTTTTATTTATTTATTCATGAGAGTCAGAGAGAGAGAGAGGCAGAGGCAGAGGGAGAAGCAGGCTCCCCACCCAGCAGGGAGCCTGATGCGGGACTCGATCCCAGGATCCTGGGATCATGACCCAAGCCGAAGGCAGACGCCCAACCATCTGAGCCACCCAGGCGCCCCAATTATCCATGTTTAATAAATGTATTATTATATTTGTTCTTCATAGAGGCTAGTGTATTCCCAAGGTTGGTCTGATGAGATGTTAAAATCCACTGCAAGTACCTTATAATGTTACATTTTCTGAAAAACTTTCCTATATTTGAATGTACTATGTTTTGAATGTACTTCAGTGATTTGATAGTAATACACGTACATGCACACATGAACGCCCACACGTATTTTTGCAAAAGACAAAAAAATCAGTTACATTAGTTTTGCTGCCTCATTGGCATCACCACTTCTTGGGAGTATTTCCTTCATACCATTTTTATGTTATGAGTGATATAGAAACTTACTTTGCTTGGTTTTTAAAATTTTCAAGTGTTGGTTTTATACTTTAGAGTAGAGAGAAACTTAGTTAAATGGCAGTTTGACAGCTTCTCTCCTGGTGATAAAATGAAATTGATCAAATGTACATTAGAGCTTTTAGACTCTGAAACATTCAGTAGCCACCAGAGAATGCTGCTTGAATAGTATATGATTTATCATAACTACTGCATGTACAGCCAGATTGTTAATACTAAAACTCCAATCTATCTGGATCACATATTTCTTCTTTTTTTTATATTTTTCTAACATGGCCTACAACACCTCTGAAGTGAGGTTCTTGCCTCATGAGAATTTGATGTTTGCACTCTGCAACGTGCAGATACCAAAAGGACTGAAGGCAGGATCTTCAAACTCAGAAATCAGGTGATTCAATTCCTCATAATAGTAGTTCAGCTCTCTAAGAATTTCTGTTAGACTTTGCTAGACATATACAGTCATTATCCAGAGAGATAGAAGTAAAAAAAAAAAACTGCCCAATTATATCTAGTGATTTGCATTTGGCATTATTGCTAAAGGATTATATAAACTTACTTCATAATTTACAACTTCATTCATATAAACCCTGTACTTCTAGCATAATTATGCCATACACATTTCAATAATAAAAAGAAAGTGAGAACTGGATTAGATAGGAGCAACATTTTTGTCATTAGATACTCTTAAAATCGTTTTGTAATATGGTAATTTCTGTGAACTTTTTGTGACTAAAGTTTTGATGTACAATGATAACAGTGTGTGGAGTTTTACAGGATATGTTTATAACTTACATTTCTAATAAACACGGTCTTTGAAAGAGGGATGGAAGGTCTATTACTTGTGAAAATTTCTTCCATTTATACTGTCATCTTAGTATTTTCCCTTCCCATTATGCTGACAGAATCACCACATTAACACAATAGCTTGCATTATGATGACAAAATTATGGCATTATATCAGTAGACCATAAAGAAATGGTTCTATTAATAAAAATATTTCTTTACAAATTAGATTTCTTTATTACTTTCTTTGGAAAGGATCTATTACATGAAAATATAGCAAAGTACTTCTAAATCTAACAATGTTCTTTACTGGTGTTTAACTGAGTGATTATTTCCATCACAAGAGTAATGATAATGTCCCTTCATTATTTATACCCTCTAGTGTCACTTATTTGTACACAGCTTTAAAGATGATACATCAATTGTCATACCATCCAAAAGACACATGTTGTTCTGTTTTTTCCTCATCAATATCTCTCTCACTTCCCTCAAAAAGAAGTGTTTAGGAACACCAGAATACAATAATCTCAGATCCTATTGAATTGTGGTCCTCAGAAAACACTGAAAGCATCTGATTTTAAAAAATGATCCAGAGGGAGACAGTTTGAGCATTTCAGTTTTCAAGTAAATAAAACAATGCCTCTTCTTTTTAAAGATACTATCCACATACATGTAAACTGTGGGCAGTAGAATTTGGTCACAGCAAATGTTTAAAGATCTGGACATACCACACTAAAGTGAAAACAGGTTAAGGGAGAAACTTCTTTCCTGAGTTAATGGCAACTCACCTCATTCAGTTATCTATATCAGCAACTGCACCAAAAATCCTATGTGTAGATGTTTTGGGTTGACAGAGTGTCAGAAAAAAATAAATTTAAAAACATTTTGCAATTCCATTAGGTGCTTATGCTGGAAATTTTACTCTTGCTTCTGCTCAACTAGCATGTAGCCCATGCGCTGGTAAGTCAGTCAAGCTGTGATCTGGAGAAAGGTTAAACCACAATAAGATAACTAATAATCACCCTTCATTTTTTTCCCCTCAAATTGCTAGTAGAGTGGTGTTCAATTAATAATGCAATATATCATTTAAAATTTTGGATTTTTGAGTAAAAATCCTGTAATTGGAGAAAACTATTACTTAGGAATAAATATGCTTTGGGGAAACAAGATTTTATTATAATGCAATATTCTTATAGTCAAAGCTGAGTAATAAAATAATTTTTTAAAGATTTTAATAATTTATTTATTTGAGAGAGAGAGAGCATGCACTCGAGTGGGGGGAAGATCAGAGGAGGAGGGAAGGGGAAGGGGAAAGAATCTCAAGCAGACTCCACGCTGAGCACAGAGCTGATGGGGGCTACATTTCATGACCCTGAGATCATGACCTAAGCCAAAACCAAGAGTCAGACATTTAACTGACTGAGCCATCCAGGCACCCTTAAAATAATTTTTATTAAAATATTTTCTTAATTTTCTAAAGATATAATGAAAATACTAAAGGTACTGCACATGTTATAAATACCTTTACTAATAATGACATTTGTGTGATTTAGAAGTTTTGAAACTGAATGCATTTGATGTGGTCTAAATTGCTCTTAAATTGTTCTATACATTCCTGGACCCTCTTAGAAAGAAGACTTATCTTACTCTGAGAACAACAGATGAGCAGAAATAGGACACTACTGATTTCAGGCTAGTTTTCTTTATTATTGCATTTATCATACATATATATAGTGCTTAGTATTTATGAAGTATAATATTAGGAATGTAGGTATTTGGAGAATGTGTAGATTGAAAAGACAAGATTTCTAAACTCAGAAGTCACAATTTAGTGGGAGAGATACACATTTTTTAGAAGCTTAATATAAACATTATAATAATGGTCATTACATCATGTATTGTAAGTGAAGGAAAGATTTATTGCAACAGAGGAAGTGTGTAAAGGTTTATTTGAGAATAAGAACTAAATCCTCAGCTGGAATTTTAGGGAATGTGTGGAGGTATGGATTGTTCAGTTGGAAAAAAACAGTTTGGGTGGAGAATCTATGTAAAAGAGTGAGAGATATTCAGGGAGGTAAGGAAACTGATGTGGCTAAGGCATATATCCCAAAAATGAGCTGAATAGAAAACAAAGTTGGAGGATAGATATAAATTTGTTTAAGGCTTTAAATGTCTTATTATATTGACAAAATCCTAAAATTTCAGAGTCAGGGATTAATTACATGATCACCTATCTATTTTAGAATACCAGTATTGTTGCAGTTGGTCAAAGGATTATTAGTAGGGAGAAACCATAGGTAAGGAGATGAAGCTATTGGTTTAGGAGAGCTATTCTAAAACTGTGCAATAATAGTGGAAATACGGAGAAGGGTATAAAAATGAAAACAGCTCAGTGATATAAGTAGAAGAATTTGGTGATTAAGAGAATCTAGCAGTGAAGAAAGAGGGAAACAAACAAAATAAGGATTCTTTTTGGAAAGGACACATTTACCAAAGTAAGGAATGCAAGTTGGATGTTGTTACTGACAACAGAGCAGGGGAAAAATAATACATCCTTTCCCTGAATGATCTTTTTAAAATAAAGTAACCTGGGGGGGGGGTGCGGGGAAGTACACATACAGACAGACAACTCCAAATATAAGTTATTTCAATCCTGATCTGAGGATCACATTATGAATCTTGCTGATTTTTAATTGAATTCTTATTATTGAGCTTTAAGAGTTCTTTATATATTCTAGATACAGATTCTATAACATAGGATTTAAAATAATTTTTTTCTCAGTTTGCTTTTTAAGATTTCATTAACAATGTCTTTTAAAGAGCAAACATTTTTAGTTTTGAGGAAGTCCAATTTATATCTTTTATTTTTTTCTTCTATGAATTGTGCTTTTGGTGTTGTCTCTATGAACTCTTTCCTTAACCTAAAGTTATAAACATTTTTTCTTATATTTCTTTCTACTTGTCTTATAGCTTTAGATTTTACATTTACAACCATGATCCATTTACAGTTAAGTTCTTCTAAATGGTGTGAGCTGTGGGTCTAAGTTATTCTTATATTTTACATACAGATATCCAGTAATTCCTTTGCTTTTATTAAAAAGACAGTTCTTTCTCACGTGAATTACTTCTTCATCTTTTTAGAAATTCAGTTGTCCATGTATGC
The DNA here is from genome assembly GCF_054177405.1 of Leptonychotes weddellii. Classification (NCBI taxonomy): domain Eukaryota; kingdom Metazoa; phylum Chordata; class Mammalia; order Carnivora; family Phocidae; genus Leptonychotes; species Leptonychotes weddellii. The sequence goes on along the minus strand of NC_138376.1, from coordinate 92,037,132 downwards.
AGGAATCTCATTCTGGAATTCTTTAACCTGGTTGATTGATCTATTTATCTTTACACCGATACTGCATTTCCTTGAAAAAAGTAGCATTAATAAAACTCTTGAAATCAGCCAATGTGAGCCCCCCAATTTTGTTCTTTATTTTCAAGATTATTTTGACTATTTTGGTTGAATAGCCTTTGAATTTCCAGATGGATTTTAGAATCAGCTTAGCATTTTTCTACAAAAAGCTTGCTGAGATTTTTTTTGGGGGGGAGAAGGTGTTTCTGGGGTGCCACCACAAATGAAACATTTTTAGCTATTTTGTATGTGACACTGTGATCAGGAGGAGCCATGTAAAGTTGAATTGTCTGATGCATAGTGATCCAAGAGAGTTCTCACAGTTCAGCTGTTATCTTCCTGGTTTCTCCAATGTGAAGTTATATTTTCCTCTTTTAAATATTAAGAGATATGTGAGATAAGTTAGCACTATGGAAAAATACAGTTTTGTATCAATATAGTTCCCTTTATTGGTTTAACCTTTAACTATTGTTTTTAAATCCAGAAATAGGGATAAAATTAACAGTAGGTCTCATTTTGCTTTTTGTTTATTCTCAGACTTCATATTTCTTTGCTTGGGGCTGGAATTCCTATATTAAAAACTTAAAAAAATGAGAGATTTGAAGTCATATAAATGCAGGTTGCACCCTGGCTTCATCACTGACCAAGAGTGTTGTCTTGAGCAAGTTACTTGACTTTTCTAAGCTTCAGTGTGTTTGTCACTAAAATTAGGACAATATCACTTCCATTTGCTGTTCAGAGGACTAACTAAATTATCATTTGAAATTAATAAAAATATCAGTCACTTACTAAAAACCAATATAAAAAAATTATTTTTTCTTTAGTCCTTACAAAAATCCCGTGAAAGCAGGATTTATTAAGTCTGATTGCCAAACTGCAGCTCAGAGATTAAATAGCTTGCTAAAGATGACACAGCTGCTAAGGAGCAGTGTTGGCATTTAAACCCAGGTCGATTTGATGCCATGGAGAGTATTATTTCCACTTTTTAATGCTGTTTATAATGACCACTTTTGAGGGTCAGCTTCCTTCAAGGGTCTTTAGTTTGGACCTAAAAAAATGATCATACAATGTATTGCCTTAGTTGTTTATGAAGCATTAAGAGAATGGAGAGGAAAAGTCATTGTACCTAGATATTGGAACTCTGATTCCTTGTCATTGGTTAACATTTTATTTATTATCAAATCACTCGAGCTCTCCAGATCTCTTTCTATCAAAAGAGAAGTAACATTATTTTATCCCTTCTACTTCACAGGCTTGTGAGTGCTAAGGTGGTAATATACTCTACTGAGCTCTGTGTTCTGCAAGTTTATGAAGCCTATGAGCATGTCACTGTAATTCATGTACCTGTTTTAACTCCTCTGTTATTACAAAAACCAGATGATACCTGTAGGAATAGGGGCCTACAGCCAGACTCATGTGTTATGTTCCATATGGCAGTGCCAGTAATAGCTTCACCAAACACCACACGACCTTGGAGTCATGATTTATCCGTTACTGGGAAATTGAAGCTAATGTTATTTCTTCAATACAAATCATCCTGACTCCTTTACATTTCCATGTGGCTTCAAAATATGTGAGATGTATTTGTTCACTTGGCTATTTTTGTTTTGGATATTTCCTGTTAGGTACCTTTTCTTGAAGAGATCTCTTTATTTGTAATTTTCAAGTGTTCTTTGTGAAGTTCTTACAAGGATTAGACAGCACAAAGTAAGTAGAAAATGGCTAGACATTTAAAGTATAAATATAAATAACCATTGTAATTTAGCCTATTGAGTAAAGAGCCACATCATCTTGACACATAAATGCTGCCTGTTTTTTCTTCTTGAGTAATAAAGGAGAAAGAATGAAGGGAGGAAAGAAGAAAGAGGGGCTGCTGATGTGCCTAAGCTATTCAATTTAAGCCTCATAAAAGAGTTCATGTTATTTTAGAATGCACTCAATGTTTTACAATATTTAAATAAAAAAATGTTACAATAAATCTTACTACCTATCTAAATCACCTTTTAAAAAATAATTGCAATCTGTTTTCTCCATTTGTAATTTACCTTGTAAGTTTTCTAAAAGAATTTGTCATTCCTTTCTTACTCACAATGTAAAATAAACGCCAGTCAGCCTAGTCATAAGCACTAAATTGATTTAATTTGGGGCTAATTGGTAATTCAAGATGGAGCTATTTAGATCTGAAGATGAGGTGCCTTGTGAGTAGATCAACCATAAGGCAGAATGGAAATTTGAAAACCAAATGATACATAAATTGGCAAGGCACAGATAATAAAAAAGACAAAAAAAAAAAAAAAAAAGTAAAATTTAATCTTCTAATTCAAAATGTTTGAGAAAATCACTGTGAAAGTGAAAGGTAGCTTTAGGAGAAAAAAGAAAACATTTTATAAATGACAATGAACACATTATCCCTGAGCAGATATTTAAACTTGTTTCATTTTAAGGGTCCCCATCTCCTATATATATATATAGAAAGTGTTCATTATTTATTATTGGGATTCTCCTCAATACCAATGCTATCGGGGAAAAAAATAGATGAAGAATAGATGACAGAAAAGAGTTTTTTTGAAATACAGAAAATTCTAGAGGTAGAGGTCAACAAGCCTGTGAAAGAAAATCATTTGGGACTCTGAATGAGCACTGCATATTTGTTTCAAACACTTTCCTTTTATGTGTATAAGGTTCATCTTCTTAATGTTTATAGTCCTTCGAAATAGCAAATGATCTCCTTTCCTCCAGAAACATTTGATAAGACAAAGTAAAAACAGAAAATGCTATCTTGAAGAAGTCCATGAACAAACTCTTCTAATATTACATAGCTTGATTGTAAATGGCATGACCAAACATCTTTGAATTTCCTGTGCAATTCTACACTTCAATAATTCTTGTCTATTCTCTAATTATGGCAATATGATAAGAGTGATATAATAACTTATTCAACTATGGTTTACTTAAGTAATAAAAATAGTGAAGGAAACATACCACATATGTTCATATTCTATGATGTAACATGTTTCCTTCACCAGTTTAATTACTTGGAGAAGTAGCGGGTGCTACAGTGAGTCCTACCACATGGGCAATGAATCAATCAACCAATGAAAGTTCTGGACCCCAAGCTTGGGTGAGCTTCCTGAGTTGTTAATAAATCCATACATATTATCACACATTGATGTGAGAGGGTAATGTGTCGAGAATTACAGAAATTTGGTGTTTGGAATCCTTCTAGACTCTGGCCGAAGCATCTCTTCCTTTGGCTTATTCTAATTTGTAGCTTTTCCCTGTAATAAATGTGGCATAATACATGAGTATAATAGGTATCATTGAGTTCTGTGAGTCTTTTAGAAAATTATCAAACCTAAAGGTAATTTTGAGATATCACTGAACTTACATTTGGTGTCATAAATGAGAACAGAAGTAAGATAAATACAGAGTATCTCTGAATTATATAAAGATTTTATCTTTTGTTCTGCCTATTCTGCTCATAACTTTTATCACTTACGACCTTGTTCTATAATTTTTTTTTAAAGATTTTATTTATTTATTTGAGAGAGCAAGAATGAGAGAGAGTACATGAGAGGGGGGAGGGTCAGAGGGAGAAGCAGGCTCCTCGCTGAGCAGGGAGCCCGATGCAGGACTCGATCCCGGGACTCCAGGATCATGACCTGAGCCGAAGGCAGTTGCTTAACCAACTGAGGCACCCAGGCACCCAACCTTGTTCTATAATTTATCTGTTGGTGTATCTGTCCATTTCACTAAACTGTGAGTCCATAATGAATCACTGAATATCTGGAATTATATAGTTTTAATGCAATTTACTCAAGATTGCTACACTTAGGCTCTATCTTTAGCATAGGATGTTGAGATCTTGTGGATTTCACTCCCAACATGCCCTCTCTTCAATAAATAAAATTATATCACATGATAATTTTAGCTCACAATAGAGCTAAGTATCCTCTTTTAATTAAAAGGGCACTGATTTGGGAGTCAGAATAATAGGGAATATACTGAGCTCTGTCATTTAACTTTAAGGAAATCACTTCACCCATTTAAATTTATTTCCTTATCTGTAGAAAGAGAGGAATTGGGCTTTAGTTTCCTAATGTTATAATATGTAGTTTTTTAAATGTCTGAGGGAATTAGTAGTCCATTTTATCTTTCCCTAATTACTAAAATTACAGTGTAATTAGAATATATATACATTACTGAATATGCATTTTAAATGTATAAATATAAGTATAAAGACTTAGTACATATACATTTATACACAAATCATTTATTTTTCAGCCTTATAAACACTGTAAGTGTAGTAAAGGTAGATAATTGGCAGAATATTTATTAGATATGATCAAGGATGACTGAACATATCATCATTTCCTGATGCCCTCTTCAAGAGAGTATGAAATTTGAGGGACCATTTTCCATCCAAAAAAATGTATGACAAAGGCCTTTTATTGAGAAAAAATTTAAAGTCATTTCCAGGGTAGGTAAATCATAGTTCCTAGTAATGTAAATTATTGGCAATATTAGAGAGCAGAGAGATGCTTTCTATTCCCATGGACTATAATGCCTGTTCATTTATTCATTTGCTCATTTGTACATTTATTCTTTAATTCAACAAAATGTATCAAGCATCCATTGTACCTTAGGTATTATGCTAGGTTGTGAGGTTACAGAGATAAATTAGATGGTCTTTAGCCTCAGGAAGTAACCATTGCAGCTCATTTTGTTGGCTTTTGTTACATACTGTGGAGACATAAATGATAGCTTGTACATATGCAAATAAACCTGCTTTAGCATTTGCAGCCTTTTGTGAGCAGTTTTTGGGAAGAAAGACTGAGAGGAAATGTACTGAATAGGAAAGTTGAACTCCTACTGCAAAATCCAGAGAGTTAAACTTTCTTTAAGACTGCTAAACTCTTGAGTCATCAATAAATATTATGTGGATAGTATCTCTATGAGATTAAGTTAAAATGAAATTGTATTGCTTATATATGTATAATTCATGAGAGTAGTTCTCTAAATGAACTTTAATAAAATCTAATGAATTAAGCTAATTCACTAGCTGACTTTGTAGCCCCTGAATGTGTGCTGTAGGTCACCTAAGTTCCGAACACATGAGGAAATACTAGCACAGACAAGCCCAGCTGAAATATATTTGAAATAATGGAGCAGCCTGAGAGGGCATGTGGGAGGGTAACTGATACAAAAAACAACCATTGCTCTGTTTGCCCAAGGACTGCCCTTGCAAACAATACCAATCTGTACAGGTAGAAAAGTGAATGACACATAGCAGAAATTAAGTATTGGATTTTAACAGTATTAGACTTTTCCACCCTCTATCTTAAAAATACTTATTTTTTTCTTCCCAATTTTTATTTAAATTCTAGTTGTGCCTTAAAGATCCTTAGATTCCAATTTCTAAGCCAAATAAAATAAACTGATAGGTTCACCTCCATGTCAATGTGTATAACTTAAAATTTTTTGTAATAGTGATACTCATGTTATGATAGCACAAAAATATATTATTTCACAAGTCAAAATTCTTTATATAATTCAATGAGATTTCTGAGAATTCTACATTTACTATAGAACCCAAGCCAAAACACATATACCTGAAGAGTTTGAAAAATTATGTAAGATATATGGAAAGATTTAGCTAAGTGGTATTTGAATGACCATGAAGTCAAATATTAGCAAGTTAAAAACCCATTGGATTTCTTTTTTTAAAGAAAAAGAGCAAAATATAAAGAATAACTAGATGTATTAGACTTTTTAAAAGCTTCATGAAAGTTTTAAAACTGTTATCAACACTTCCACAAATATAACTAGGTTAATGAGAATTACTAAATTGTAAATATGCTTTCATAACAAGGTGACAAAAAAGATAAATCCTCTTTTATTTTATTTAAATATGTAGTATACGAGTGTAAATAACATGATACGCTTTGGATTATAAAGTGCTGAAGGGAAAGTTTTGTTTTGTTTTTCCCCTAGGGAAGAAAGGATCTTCACTTGTCTCATCAAGTTTTATCTATCTAAAACTCCTTAGGAGTTGAAGATATGTTCGTCTAAAACCAGAAATACTTCGTACTTGATAATAACCATTTCTTGGTTGCCTTTACTGAGCCAAATATTTAGAAGCAGCTCCATTATCACATAGCATAATTCTTTTTATTTACCACACATAGATAAGTATGATATAGAAGGTAATATGCAAGTCAATAGTTCTTTTTCTTTATAACAGTAAAATCTAAAGTCTGTTGCTTTCTAAAACCATAGGTTTCAGAAATTCGACAAAATGGAAAGTATCATGATAATAATTACTTTCATCATCTAGTACCAAGATACACATAATATATTTTGATAATTCTTTCTTTAGTTGGGCTAACTAAATAGAAAACAAAACAGTTTATACAGTCATTGAATTGGATTCTGTTAGGCTATAAAATAAAAACTTGCAAAAAACTGAGAGAACTTGACCTCTCAGATATTTTTGTTGCCAAATCTAGATTTTATTCTAAAAGCATGTCTTCTGTGTTTTAATACTGATTTCATTATTGTTATTGTTATTTGAAATCTAAATTTGTAGAAAACTAGATGTTGGAATTGTCATTATATGCTACTGCTGAGCAATCTGGGACAAGTCATTTAAACTCTCTGAACCTGACTTTCTTTACCTATAAAAATATCTATGTGATAGGTTTATTATAAGTAGCACAGTAAATAAGTTAATAGAATATAAACATGAAGCTTATAGTCTTAGCAGATTAACTAGTATTCAAAATAATTTAAATATTTAAGCTTATAATAAGCTTATATGCATGTATGTTTTCAATGTGATTTGATATATTTCATCAGTAAAGCCACATAGGCATATGAAATAATTGAAAATTGATAAATATGCCAAACATGTAGAGGGAAAAATAAATGTACCCATCATCTAGGCTAATATAATTTTAAATATTTAAGTTTAAATATTTTTCTGTATTTCCTGGAAGTTAAAACAAAAGAAAATGGAAATTTTCATTCTATTTTTTTATGAGATGCTATGTTTTTTGATCTTTAAAAATATTTTTACAGAAAATACAGACTTTTTTAAAGCTTATCTGACTACTTTCTATTTAGGGCATAACATTAAAAATACTACCCAATGAAGAGTGTAGGGATTAAGCTGATAAACTCCAGCAGGCCGTGTTCTCATTCTAATTTGATGGAAAAAATGTTATATAGATACTTGTCCACCTCAAGGAACAAATGTTAACTATTTCTTCCGTCATCCAGGACTTTGACAAGAACTCTTTCTTAAATAATTCAAGTTTCATCTACTGAGCTCACCGGCATATCCCCATAATTTACAGTGCTTTTAATGTGGCTTCCTGACTACCATTTTAATACTTAAAGATGAAATAAATAGTAATATAATAAATATCTAAAAGGACATGATTAGGAAAAAAAAGATAAAATGGTAACATACTATTAGCCAAAGTACAAGTCTAAGTCAACAGGGTCTTCTAAATCGAGGTAAGTGGCTGAGATTTCCTACAAAATGGATGGAGAGGCTGTGGTCAAAGTGCCTAGTCAGAGACCCCAAGGCACTGAGGCTGCCAACTCTTACCCTCCAGCTCACAAAGAATCTTTGCCTGAGACTTTTGTATATGTGTTTAATACCCACAGAGGAGTGGATTCTAAGCAGCTTAGGCATGTCCTGCTGAGCCTTTCTCAGTGGCTTCAACAATCCAAAGGTACTTTTAGAAAGCTTGTGCCTTTCACTTGGATACCGTCAAGAGCACAGTAGAAAGGTATTTATTTTTATTTATTTGTTTATTTTTTAGTAGGGAAAATTTTAAGGTAGGCTGGGATGATGTTATTGGAATAAAAAATGGAAGACTATTCATTAATTTAGTGGAAAAAAGACTATGGAAAATCAAAGTATAGGAAAAGTGCAACAATTGGAAAAAGACAAACTGCAGAATATGCCTGAATCTGCCTACAGAATGCAGAACATGCTCATCTATGTGCAGGGCAAAAGCACAGAGGAGACTGTGGCCACTGTATCAGATATCTAGACATTTGAACATTATACATCAGCTTATATCCATGCACCTGTCCATATTCCCATCCTGGACTTACAGCCTACTCTCTGGTGATGGTCCTTGCAAACAAGAGCCAAAAAGAGAACTGCTGTCTGTGAGTCTGAATTGAATATGCTGGGACAGGACAGGTCTAAAGCTGGGCTGAGACCAGGTTTTCTGGGCAGTGACTGAAGCCACCTAAGTTTGGAATGGGTTACAGAGCACACAAACTTGCCAGGCAGTCAGGGTCAGTGTGTCTATTATCCACTCACTTTTGTTTTCTAGCTCAGGATTTCCAGGTTGTCTTAAGTGCCTCCCAAAACTAGACCATAGGGGCAAGAGAGAGAGGGACCACAATTGTCTGGTTATTGTCAGAACTCAGTTTAACAGGACACCCATTATTTGACAATTGTGAGGACCAACTTTATATAAATTCTCCAGCTTTCCAAGGCAGAAATTGTGATTTTCGCCCCCTACCATCCCACCCTCATATTCAGGAACCACCCCCCCCACTTCATTCTGTGGCCTGAGGTCTCAATTCAGCTCTAGTAACCCTTTCAATCTATTAATCAATTTACTGAACTAAACAAACAAACAAACAAACACCCTGAAAAAAACAACAAAAAATTCATAAAACCACTTATGAGAAGAATAAAAATGTCTTCAGGTGTTACGTCTTTGTGATATGGGAGTACTCTGAAGTGCAAGGCACAGGAGGAACCCTTCTTGTCTGGATCTAAGGTGAATGCTGTTGCAGCAAAGCATTTATCTTTAGTTTTATTTTGCTTTTTTGCCTTGTCTTATAATGCTGATTTATTTCCCAGAAACCTTGTCATGAAAATGAAGAATGTATTTGGTCCCTTGAAAAAAGTGGCTTTATTCCACGCATTCTCTTACAGGGCAAGCCTGCAGATTTAATGACCTTGCTTTTTGTTATTTGAGGTCAACAAGAAATAACTACAAGAAAGTGGACCTAAGCAAAGTCAAACTATTATTAAATCCTAATCCCATGTTTGAGTTTGGAGATCTCAGATAACCAATTGTAATAGAAAGGAGACTATCCTGTCCATTTACAATAGCGAGTTTTTAGGTATAGAATTTTAATATCTTGCTTGCTTTTTTCCCTTTGTATCTGCCAGTACTGAAGAAAAACTTATAAGGAAGGAAATATTGGTGGGAACCTACTTTAATTTTAGTAGTAAGTTACAATTAGAGCTTTTACCATTAATTATTTTATAACAGAATTTCTTTCCAAAAAAATTACAGCCGTTAAATATGAGGGCAAGTGAGTAAAATACTGTTTCTTGAGCTTCTTGTTCCTAAACTCCATTGCTTCATGGTGAACTTTATTTTATCATTTATTTATTTATGTATTTATTTATTTTTGTGAACTTTATTTTAATCTTTACAATTTAATTTTTTTTTAGGTAAAAACATTTAACGTGAGATCTACCTTCTTAGCAAATTTTAAATGCACAATACAGTATGGCTAACTGTAGGCACAATGTGGTACAGCAAATCTTTAGAACTGATTCATATTGCCAACTGCAATTTTATATCTGAACAACAACTCCCTATTTCTCTTCCCCTCAGCCCCTGGAAATCACCATTCTACTCTCTGTTTCTGTGAGTTTGACTATTTTAGATACCTCATATCAGTGGAATCATGAAGTATTTGTCCTTCTCTGACTGGCTTATTTCATTAAGCGTAATGTCTTTCAGGTTCATTTATGTTGTCACAAATGGCAGGGTTTCCTTCCTTTTTTAAGGCTGTGTAATATTCCACTGTATGTATCAATCACATTTTCTTCATCCATTCATTCATCCAAGAACACTTAGGTCACTTCCATATCTGGGCTATTGTGAATAATGCTGCAATGAATATCAAGATCTTTGAGATCCTGATTTTGATTCTTTTGCATATGTACCTACAAATGGGATTGCAGGATCATATGATAATTCTACTTTTAATTTTTCAGAAATCTCCATACTGTTTTTCTTAGAAGCTTTGCCATCTTATATTCCAATGCACCAGGGTTCCCTTCTCTCTGCATTTTTGTTATCTTTAGTTATTTTGATAAGAGCCATCCTGACAGGTGTAAAGTGGTTTTCATTTGCATTTCCTTGATGATTAATAAGGTTCAGTGTCTTTTCATATACCTTTGGCTATTTGTATGTCTTCTTTGGAGAAATGTCTCTTCACGTCCTTTTCCCATGTTTAAAAATGATTTTATTTATTTATTTGAGAGAGTGAGAGCCCACAAGAGAGAGTACAGGCAGAGGGAGGGGCAGAGGGAGAAGCAGACTCCCCACTGAGCAGGGAGCCAGACACAGGGCTCAATCCCAAGACCCTGGGATCATGACATGAGCTGAAGGCAGATGCTTAACCAACTGGCCACCCAAGCTACCCCCCCATTTTTTAATCAGGTTATTTCGGTTTTTGCCTTGTTTTAGGAGTTCCCTATATGTTTATAAGCTAACCCCTTATCAGATGTATGATTTACAAATATTTTCTTCCCTTCTATAGGCTGCCATTTTCACTATGTTAATTATTTCCTTTGCCATGCAGAAACTTTTTAGTTTGATGTAGTCCCACTTGTCTATTTTTGCTTTTGTTGCCTATGTTTTTGGTGTCATGTTAAAAAATCATTGTCAAGATCACTGTTATGAAGTTTTTCTCCAATGTTTTTTCCTAGATGTTTTATAGTTTCAGGTCTTCTGTTTAAGTCTTTAATCCATTCTAAGTTGGTTTTTGTGTATGGTTCATGATAAGGGTCCAATTTCATTCTTTTTCATGCTCATGTCCAGTTTTCCCAGCACCACTTTTGAAGAGATTATTCTTTCTTCATTGTGTATTCTTGACACCCTCATGGAAGATTAGTTGATCACTTATGTGTGGGTTTATTTCTCTATTCTGTTGTATTGGTCAATATGTCTATTTTTATGCAAATATCATACTGTTTAAATTGCTGTAGCTTTGTAATATATTTTGAAATTAGAAAGAACAAAGCTGGAGACATCATACTTCCTAATTTCAAAATAATCTTCATAATTTTAAATAGGCAAACATCCCCACTCCCTTGGATTTACCAACACTGAGAAGGTCTATAGTGTTTGAACTAAATATTGGACTAAGAATGAGTAGAATGGCACTTATTTTAAAAGAAGTTATTCCAAGGTCAACTTAGTATTTTTAAAAAAATACCAGTTTCTCAAGATTTCTTAAAGTTGTGATAAAGCAAAATGGTGGAACTTTTAAATTCATAGTTTTTAAAATGTATACTTTTTTCATAGTAAGCTGTGTTCATTTTAAGACTGAGGTATTCCCTGGGGTCAATGCATAAATGGGGAGGTGCTATCCATATACTGGGTTAATAGTTTATAGTCACATTAATCTTTGAGCTCTAAATTTAGTCATTTGGAAATAAATGCTCTCTAGAGAGATCATCATCAAGAAGTAACTAATCAATTGTTTAAAACTGAAGCCTGTTTTCTGAATTAATGAAACAACTTTCATTATGGATAATCTAAAAAGCAACTTTCATTATGGATAATCTAAAAATTACTATATAGTATATATATAGTATATAGTATATATATATAGTATATAGTAATCCTTTCATTATGGATAATCTAAAAATTGCAATATTTACCTATTGATGCATTTTAATGAGTGTGCAATAACCTAAGAAATGGGAGGTTTTTCAACTTTTAAATTTACCTGAAATCATGATCACAATATGCAATGTCAAAATGAGTTTAGTTAGTATTTTTAGTAAATCTTTCTACAAATTAAACCTGTCATTTTTCTCATGTTTATATTTTATATTATATAAATTGTATCTATCATGCTAAAATGAGTCAATTCCTTCTATCTGCTAATTGCCATTATTAAAACTTTATCATTAGTTATTTTTTTAAAGGCACTAGTTTACATGATTCTAAAGCTAAGTGTACATGTAAACTTCAGTAATGGGAATTGGTTTCTCTAAATATGTGTTATAACATAGGAGATCCTTCTTTTCACCCCAAAATACTTGCCTGTATTGAACATCTTTCTGCCTTTATGGACTGTCCAATACCTTTTACTTTTTTAAAATTTTATTTATTCATTTGAGAGAGAGAGAGACAGAGAGACAGAGAGAGCATGAGCAGGGGGAGACACAGAGGGAGACAAAGAAGCAGAGTCCTCACTGAGCCAGAAGCCCAATGTGGGGCTCCATCCAAGGACTGAGACATCATAACTTGAGCCAAAGACAGATGTTTAACCATCTGAGCCACCAGTCACCCCTACCTTTTGCTTTTCAAATTCAGGTTATATCCATTTCATTTTTAATAATTGGGGACATAAAAGTATCTTTAGTTTTCTGTTACAGTTCTACCTTATTATTTTAATTTTTTTGACAATGACTAATTCTTTCCTTTATATGTTCATCTATCGTTCTTTTATTTTGTACTGAGAAAAAGATACACATCTTAAGACCCAGTTAGAGGAAAACACAAATTTTTCCCAAAATTTGAAATTTAATTGTAAAAAAGTTAATGTTACTAGTGTATTAAAATTATATTTTTCAAATGTACTGAGTCATAATGGTATAGAGTTCATTTTAAATGTTACTGACACTGTCTTGCTCCTTTTGCCACATTATTCTATTTAAATTATTTCCATATATGTCTTCTTGTGTCTAAATTTGGCCCAAGATTTTCACTGAGATCTTCAGATTTTTCACTGAAACCACATGTTAACCCACTATCTGTTTGTTATAATTTCTCTGACAAATTATACCTACTATAGAGAATAAAAATGGCCAGTGACCATCATGTGCCAATGTGGCTCTTTATGTGTTTTTATGAAAACACCTAGATTCTAAAACAACAAATAAATAAAAAGTACACTGGTCAGGGGCGCTTGGGTGGCTCAGTCGTTAGGCGTCTGCCTTCGGCTCAGGTCATGGTCCCAGGGTCCTGGGATCGAGCCCCGCATCGGGCTCCCTGCTCGGTGGGGAGCCTGCTTCTCCCTCTCCCACTCCCCCTGCTTGTGTTCCCTCTCTCGCTGTGTGTCTCTCTGTCAAATAAATAAAATCTTAAAAAAAAAAAAAAAAGTACACTGGTCAGACAAAATGGCTAAAATTAACAAGACAGGAAACAACAAATGTTGGCGAGGCTGCGGAGAAAGGGGAACCCTCTTACACTGTTGGTGGGAATGCAAGCTGATACAGCCACTCTGGAAAATAGTATGGAGGTTCGTTAAGTTAAAAATAGAGCTACCCTACAACCCAGCAATTGCACTACTAAGTATTTACCGCAAAGATACAAATGTAGTGATCCGAAGGGGCACCTGTTACCCCAATGTTCATAGCAGCAATGTCCACAATAGCCGAACTGTGGAAAGAGCCTAGATGTCCATCGACAGATGAATGGATAAAGAGATGTCGTGTATGTATATATATATATACACAATTATATTACTCAGCAATCAGAAAGGATGGATACTTGCCATTTACATCGACGTGGATGGAACTGGAGGGTATTATGCTGAGTGAAATAAGTCAAGCAGAGAAAGACAATTATCATATGGTTTCACTCATATGTGGAATATAAGAAACAGTGCAGAGGATCATAGGGTGAGGGAAGGAAAACTGAATGGGAAGTCATCAGAGAGGGAGAAAAACCATGAGAGACTCTTAACTATAGGAAACAAACTGAGGGTTGCTGGAGGGGAGGTGTGTGTGGGGATGGGATAATTGGGTGATGGGCGTTAAGTAGGGGATGTGATGTGATGAGCACTGGGTGTTATATGCTACTGATAAATTACTGAACACTACATCTGAAACTAATGATGTACTATATGGTGGCTAATTGAATTTAAATAAAAAATTTTTTGAAAAAGTACACTGGCCATGGCTAGTTTCTTATTTTTTCCTCATATCCTTTCCACTGAGACTTGGATCATTTGTGCAGAACAACCCATGGCTTTTTAGTTTCTTTGTACATGTGATGTGTTGAATTTGTCACAGTCATTTTACAGAAGTGTATTTTAATTACATTTTACTGTTGCAAACTGATCAGCAATGCATTCTTCAGAGTTTCCTGAAGAATGGTTTTGATTAAACAGATAAACACATCTAGTGTGACATAAATTAATTTTCAAGAAACTTGAGTTTTTTTCTCTGTCACTTTTATCATAGGAAATGTAGTATCATAGGAAATGTAGTTCATAAAGTAGAGAAAGCAAGAAAAAGTTCAGAGCTTTGGGCTTAATGTAGTGATTGAAATGGAAAGCCATGTAAAACCTCCAAAGATGTGTTCTTCCAAGAAAGGCAGAGAATTGTGGAAACACTTTACATGATGGGATATATAAGTAGGGCCCTGGAGGTCCAGATGTGAAAGCAGACTACTGGAGTTAAGCACTTAGCTGAAAATCACTTTCTATCATCTGAGCTAGAAGTAATCTGAAGCCAGGCATGAAGGATTAAAGCAAAATACTTTGGGTATATACTTGGCTTCTGAAAGTTGGAATTTTATTTTTCTTTTATGCCCAGGCTAACATCGGACTCCCTTCATAATATGCAGGATTAAAGTGTTCTATGATAATTTATTTTTTAAAATTAGAGAAACATATGTATTTACGATAAAAGCAACCCTCCAGAGCTTGTTGGGTGGTTATAGAATATAGTATAATGCTGTCACATATTCATCTGAAGAATCATAACTCCTAAAAGAGATTCTGAGGATCATTTGGTGAAAGCTGTCTTATGATTGATAAGAAAAATGAGACCTGGAAAGGAAATTAAAATGCCTGATACCAAAACCTCTTTGTCTTCAATCTTGTGTCCATTGTCTTTAATCCTGCATCCATAACTATTCAGATAATGTTATTAGGTGAAAAAAAAAAAAAAAAACACTAGACCAGATGTTTCCTAATGGAATGAGAGCAGGTACCCTTATAAAAGGCCAAAGCTATGGTAGTCAAGTTGTTGTCTAGTTAATTCTGATGTCAAATATTGTCCCTGTTTTCATTATAGTTGTGATTTATAGTTTAGAAACAAGCCTCTGTACTCTTGAATAATCATGACTAGATGACATTTATTTAAATAATAGGGCCATATCTATTGTAGCTTTCAATTTTTAAGATCCTGTTTTCCCTTGGAAAAATCATTACTCCACAATATAATTGGAAAATTGAAATTTCTCTAATGTTTCACAATATATTTTAGAATTTCCAAAGACATCTATTTTTATCTTATAGTAATAATGAGTACCATTTATTGGCCATTTAGGGAAACCACTTTGTCAATGTTTTCTAAGTCTTTATTCACAATAATCTTATGAGGTAGGTATTATTTTTCCCAATTTACTGATAAGAAGACTGAGGCTTAGAGAGATGATATAACTTGTCCATGGTCACACAGTATTGTAGTCTTCTCTAACTTTTGGAAAGCTCTGTATTCCTTTCTTTTAGGAACTCTCCTCTCCTGTTCCATACAATTTTAATGAGACTATCATTGAAATGGTCCTGGTTTCTCACTATGGAGCTGGACACATGACCCTACCTAGACCATTAGAGCCTTTGGGGGAGAACTGATGTGTACTAGGAGGGGAAGTTCTGGCCCCTTCTGAAATTGTTATCTGTAAGAACTGTGTAAGCCATGGGACTTGCTGGGGTCCATCTTTCCTGTATATGACTTGAGGAGAGAAATAGCCAAATGAGAAGAAGCAGAGCCAAGAAAAGGAGAAAAAGAAATAAAATCCTGATAACAGCATTTTAGTCCTTGGCATGAAATCCATTCCAGTCCTGGACCATCACAGTCATGTGCAAACAAAAGCCAAAGTCCTAACAATTTCTTATTATATGTCAGTCCAAATATCATTTTGTAGTCATATAAAATGGTTTACAGTCACCCCATACAACGTATACTTTTCTTTCTTTTTTCTCAACATACCAGCTTTCTCCTCTGTTTTTCCATCTTCACAGTAGAATATAACTGCCCTACAGCTCCCCAAACTACATATTAAAGTTCTGGCCACATGCATAGTCTAATCATCTGTTTTGAATCCTTGTTTCAAATTTAATGGACTTTATTTAATCACCTGTAGCTGGGAAAATGGCATTACAAAGTGCGAGCATCTGTCAATAACCGAACTCTGAGGGGGTAGGAAATTCAGAGCAAAGAAGGCCTGGGTAGACCTCCTATAATGAATCATGCCAAAAGTGTTCAGTTCTTTTTCAACAGGCTTTTCAGCCATCTAATCCTTCTTAATTGGTGAGGTGTACAGTGTTCTTTTACTTTATTATTTATTTATTTCTTAAACTTACTTTATTTAGAAAACTAGTTTTGGAGTGGAAGACATTTATTTGTGAAATATATTTCAATTCAAGCAATGAAAAAATTCAAATCAGGGGTGCCTGGGTGACTCAGTTGGTTAAGCGTCTGCCTTCGGCTGAGGTCATGATCCCCGAGTCCTGGGATCAAGACCATCATCAGGCTCCCTGTTCAGTGGGGAGTCTGCTTCTCTGCCTCCCTCTGCCCCTCCCTCTGCTCATGCCCTCTCTCTCTCAAATAAATAAATGAACTCTTTAAAAAAAAAATTCAAATCATATAGTGAGTTCAGAAAAGAATGATCAAAGTTAAAATTTTTTTTTAAGCAATCTATCTTGAACTCATTACCCCGAGATCAAGAGACACATGCTCTACTGACTGAGCTAGCCAGGCACCCCAAGAAAAATATTTTTTTTAAACAATGGCGTGGCACATGTATTAGATATAGATAAATTACTTTTACTTGATGTGTAACATTTTTTACATGTAACATACTAGGCACTCAGTTAAAGTCTGTTAAACTAATAAGTTGTATATGTATATGTGTTTTAATTTAATAAGTATTTTATTAGTAATATTGATTATTTATGTCTAATTTATGGAATTGAAATGAGTGTAAATGCTCAACCCACATTTCAAAATGTGAATTTTGAAAACTGTCTCTTGCTATAGGAAAAAAAGATTTACTAGATGCAATTCCACTAATGTAAATTATCCATATGTGTCGTGTATTGAGATACAATTGCCTTATCCAAATACTGGTTCTGACTTTGCATTACCAGTGCAGAGCTTAGCGGTCAGTTCTCCTCAGATTTTGAATAGCTAAAGACCTATGGTTCTTTTTAAATTGTTTTGTTAAGATTAATTTATTTTGTTAAGATAAATCTTGAGAACTACTACATAATTAATGAAAATGTATATGTGAGAGGCTCCCTGTTTCCTAAAGGAAAATTATGATTCAATTAAATATTGCATATGCTTCATTAGATCTTGAAATGATCTTATTTAAATATTGAACATCTTTTAAGAATATTGAGATGGTAATTTCCCCATGATTAAAAATGTTATCTCCATTCTTAAAAATTTAATTTCAATCATAATGCTGTTAGCTCTTCTCTCTTCAGGGAACAGCACAAAGTTTACGAACAACTTCTTAGATAAGGCTCAGAATTCATCAAGTCATTGTGTGGAACAGTCCTGCTTTAGTGAGTGTTCATAATTTTCAGTATTTTCCTGCAGGAGAAATGTTCTGTGAGCAATAGCATGGGTATACCATTAATTCTATCATTGGCAATGAGTAGAAAGAGGGAACTCATCATAGATATATGAGTTTATTTGTAAATCAAATGAATAATTTCATTCTGACCCCAGGCAATATTGCTTGATAATACTGATGATGACCTAAGTATTCCCTGCCTAAGGGTTCTTTTGAGGTAAGCATGAGACACAAATAAATATGTATTTCTCACTTTTTTATCTCTTTTTCTTAAGCTATTTAGAGGAAGCAAGGCTGTCTTATTTTGATTTCCTATTTTTCTAAAAAGACAGTTTTCTTCCTTCAGTTTTCTTCTCAAGTACCCTCCCTGCATTTTCTCAGGGGGCTCTCACGTTGATGCAACTCTGTGTCCTTATTTATGTGCATGGGCAGGATCAGTAGTGATGAAATCCCTTTTCAGACAGAGCAGACTCTTAAGTGCTCTTGAATACCAAGGCCAAAGAGTTCCATTTCAACCTTCTTGACCACTTCTTTCTAACCCTTGAAAATCCCTTAACAAGTGAAACAGTCTTTTCTTAAGCAATTTTAAATAGAGCTATCTTGAGAGAACCAATGTTTGACCTTAAATTCATGCCAGGACATGTATGACTGATAACAACTCTTTCCTTTGAAATAAAACCATTGTTTTTATTGATCAAGGTGTCTTGGACTGTTATAAGGATAATGCTCCTATACTATTTGAAGCTATATTCGTTCTACACAAATCCACTAATGGTTTGTTTGTTTTCACCGTTTGAGTCTATCCAGAAAATTTAGAATCTTTTCATGAGCTGTTTGACTCCCTTTAGACTACTGAAACAGCCAAACATGGACTGCAAAGGCTTTGTTCTGATAGCAGAGGCCATGGGCCACCAATTGAGGTAATCACCACCAAGCAATGCTATTGTTTTATTTTTGACTGGGAGATTGGGCTCTAAACTGAGAATCCAAGCACTGTTAGTTCTGGCGGTTAGATGTCTTAGACTCCAATCTCTTTGTACCTCAGTTTATTTATTTTAAAACAGAACTAACATTCACTCTTACCTTATAAATCTGATTACAATCATTCCATAACAACATGGACATAAGTCAATCTGAAAATATGATTTAAGGAAGGAAATAGTTAAAGCAGCTGGATAGAAATGAATTCACTTACTTTACTATAGGGATACCCCAAAAGGAAAGAAAAGAAGGCAGGTAACCTGGTCTAATTTTCTTGTCTATAGGACCTCTGGGTAAATAAAGTAATGATATTTGCTAGGAGGAAGAGGGCTTATCTACAAAATGCCCATGGCAAAAATCCCTGGATAAGTTTACTTACAGTAAATAGAAGACAAAATCTGCAAGACATGGCTCCCTGGAGAATGCCATGTAGACCATACAATTCTCTGGAGATATAAATCAGAGATGTGACATAAATTAAGCTCTCTCTACTGTGTGAGGAACCCTGCAAACCTCATTGAAAGACTTCATCTATTTTGGGCTAGAGGTATATGACCATGCAGGAAGAAAAGACCTAGGAGGGATTCTCAGTGTTCCATACCCCTCTCTGCTTCTTCTGAGCTATTTGATTACTAGTATCTTTAAACTTATTTAGTAAAGCCTGATGGATAAGATTCTGATTTGCATGTATTTGATTAGATGATACTATCTTAAGAGTTTGCTTAATACCTAACATTGCTGTGGTGGTGATATGTATAAGATTTTTTCTTATGTAATTATAAGAATTTAAAATTTTATATGGGTAGCATTTAAAATAAGTAGAGTTTTGACATAGAACTTCAAACTTAGGGTTACTCGTGGGTTTCTTTTGAGAGAAGTGTTTACATTATCTTCAAACTATCTTATATCTTGCAGAAATTTATTGAAATTCCTGTACATAATAGTTGCCTTCTCAGATTTTCTGTTCTGATTGAGATTTTTTCTACTTTTATAATATATTGTCATTTTACTGGATGTTGTGGTCGGTGGGGAATCTGTAAAAGGTAATATGTATAGTTAAAACATAATCTTTGTTCACTATTTTGAATACAGTTTTTAAAAGTCTAAGGAATAGATTGTTCTTTAAAGAATAATATGAGTGTGATAAGTTGAAAGGGGAGAAGGCCATGTTAGAATACTTTAGTAATAATAATAATAATAATAATAATAATTGTGATTATTTTATATTTTCAGAGAAAAGTCTAAGATAATAATAACCATTTCTAGCCCTTACATAGTGCTTACTGTGTGCTAAGAAGAACTATCCTCAGGGCTTTACATGTATTACTTCATTATTCCTCACAACTGCCTTATGAGGTAGTGTTATTATTATTCCCATTTTATGGATGAGAATGAGGCACTGAGAAGTTAGCACAAATTCACACAGTTAGTAATATAACAGAGAAGCGATTGAAATCTAGGAAGTCTGGTTCCAGAATTGATGCTTCTTACCCAATCTGATAAATTGACCATTTATTACAAGATTGAAAGAAAATGATATTTATATGAAGTACAGTTTAAAAAAAAAACTTGGACCTCTTTTAGTGTTTAGGTATTCTTATATTATTTGTAAATAGGATAGTTCTTGTAGAGTGCTGAGTGTGAATTATCAACTGGGAATTCTCTAGAAACCAGAGTTTCAAAGTATTAACTTCTGAAGTTAGTCATGCTCCCAAATTCCACCTTATGCACTAGTCTATCCATTTGTCTAGGTAGGGATGCAAGGTATAGACAGTCTTGTGATGAGTACAGGATAATGAGATTTTCACAGTGGCAGAGCCTAGTAGACTATATGGAGCTCTGAAAGGCTAAGGCTGCTCATGTCACTGCTCCTATGTTGGAGCTGTGGACCATGACAGAGACTGTGGGAGATGGTTAGAGATGGCACAGATGTTGAAAATAAAAGATCTATTACTATATCCATATCTATCATCTTTCTCTCTCTCTTTCTCTCTCTCATTTCCTCTTCCTTCCGAGTTCACTAAAACTAAGTTAATTAACTACAACTGTGTGAAAATGACAAGAACAGTTTTTGGCATAGTAACTATCAAATAAGAGTCTACTCTTGTCTTTTTGATATTTCTTCCTACCCTCCATGTTTCTGGTCATATGCTGATAAAGGAAAAAAAGGGAGTAGGAGAGCCCCGTCAGAATTATGGGATAAAAAATCCTTTTCCAGGTAGCAAAGTATCAAATATCAGATTGGCTTATCACCACCTTATATGGTGCTTTAACCTGGTGCTGATCATAATGTCACTGTGTAATGTCAATCAATATTAGATCACCTCATCTTCCTGATTGAATAGTCACCAACATGTCAATTCTGAAGAAGAGAGAGCCTCTGAGAAATGACAATCCATAGAGATCATGTGTGAGAGAAAGACTTATTTGATGCAGGTAAAGAGAAGACACAGGTGGAGAACTAAAGATAAGTTGTTTACTTCTGATTAAATCTTTTAAAAGAATCACTGGAAACAAAGAAAGGGAGGCACAAGGATATCAGAGATTAAAATGGTGACTGAAATAAGTGATTTTGACTTTGAATTTTCAGTAACATCACACCCATTACCTTGGCATTAGAAAATCTGATGTCACAAAGAGCAAGTGAATCACAATGAAATTTAATTTAATTTATGTTTCAAACTCTGTATTCAAGACCTCACCATTACAGAACTGTGGGTTATATTTTTAATAAATTGATAAACTGAATAATTAATAAATTCCTGTATTCAAAAGAGATTTTTTTACCTTTTGTCAATTACTTAGGGCATTTTTAACATGGGGAGCATTTAATCAGGAGGAATATAGCAGAATGCTCAAATTTAGTAGTATTTGGAGCACTATTCTTTGGATACTGTCCTTAGGCAAATACCAATTACTCTTGGTCTATCCTGGATGACCTGAGGGGACTGTAATCTCCTCAGGTAGTATGTTCCAAGCTGAATTCCTATGAGAACAGAATGTAGCTCAGTATTTTAGTTTGTGGCTTGATTAAGGATTATTGCTGGAAGGTTCCATATAAAACATGTGTTCCATTTATTTCTTTCCTTCTCCTTTGCCTCTCTCTTTTCCTCCTCCTTTTCTTCACACTCCCTTTTCTTTATCCTCCTTTTCTTATAGACTGAACTATAGAAATCTTATAGGCTGATCTATATCCCCCTTTTCTTATGACTGATCACCATTTATCTGTTCACAAGAGCTTTCCTCAATCCCAAAGTCATTTCCTCTGGGTCTTTTCAAATATTGACATAAATAAACTATATTCAAAGACGAATTGCTCTATGTCTTGTAAGCCAGACTGTATCTCCTATATATTTCTCCTTACTTTTTAGCACAATGACTTACATGTAGAAAGCACAAAATAATTTTCATATATAATTTTGGCTGACTCTACTATGATTTTTATGAATCAATCCACTACTTTCTATATATTCAATGTTACCGCTATCATAAAAGCAATCTCTGAATTTTGTGTAAAATACACAGATGCATTAAAATTCAATTTTGTCTTGGTCTTTAAAGATTAACTACTTAAAAAAAGAAACTTGGAACAGTTTCCTTTCTAATGCAACCAGTGGTGGGAAAATCACAGAATGATGTAAAAGGGGAAAAGATAGTTCTTTATTTATTTCTATCCTGGAGTACATTTGGTTTGTCCATTCATCAGTTGTTGGAAATTTGGGCTGTTTCTATTTTTTAGCCTTTTTGAATAGTACTGCTATAAACATTCATGTGCAAGTTTTTGTGTGGACATATGTTTTTAATTCTCTTGGAGTAAATTCATGGAGTTTTCACCCTCAGAATAGTGATTAAATAACACCTGGCAATTTTTTGTACAAGTTTACAAAAATATATAATATTAATAAAATATAATTATTTGTACTGAAAAGAAGCTAAAACACAAGGCTATTTTCATTAAACTATACTAATATTCAAGTTAGAAAACAGAATTTTTACATACTAAGCAGACCAATGAAAATACAGCTTCCTTAGTTTTATGTAAAAAAAAAAAAAGATGAAACTCCCTCATATACTGAAAGAGAAAAAAAGTGTAACAGATTTTTCTTTTTTTTTAAAGATTTTATTTATTTATTTGACAGAGAGAGACACAGCGAAAGAGGGAACACAAGCAGGGGGAGCGGAGAGGGAGAAGCAGGCTTCCTGCTGAGCAGGGAGCCCGATGCGGGCCTCGATCCCAGGACCCTGGGATCATGACCCAAGCCTAAGGCAGACGCTTAACGACTGAGCCACCCAGGCGCCCCAACATATTTTTAATTAAAGATATGTTAATATCAAAACTGATTTATTACAAGATGTTCAATAAATAGACTTTCATGTTTTTATCATTTTAAGTGGACAAGAAGTGATTTATAGATGTATCAATTTCTAGATTTTGGCCAACAATTAAGATGGCAATCGTTATTTTAGTCGATATTTAGACATTATTCTTTTCCTTGATAAATGTACATTACATGTTCCATAAAGAAGATAAAACTTCTGTATAAATAGTATATAATTTAAATTTGTATATTTTTTTTAAAAAGATTTTATTTATTTATTTATTTGACAGAGAGAGACACAGCGGGAGAGGGAACATAAGCAGGGGGAGTGGGAGAGGGAGAAGCAGGCCTCCCCGCGGAGCAGGGAGCCCGATATGGGGCTCGATCCCAGGACACTGGGGAGCCGCTTAACCGACTGAGCCACCCAGGCGCCCCGAAAATGAACTATTTTAAGAGAAGGTGAACATCTTAGAAATGTAAACCCAAAGGATTTTAGTGCTGCAATATATAGAACAACCATTTCAAATCTGATTTTTGCATATTAAACAAAGCTGAATTAAGCAGACAGGTTACCAGTCTAAAATGACATCGCAGTGGAATAAAAATGCTGCATGCAATGAAAATCCTTGACAATTCATAGTAAAGGAGAACTGGTCAATATGATTAAAATTGTGAGATTTCTGGTAATTTTTTAAACTTTTAACTCTTGTGACTTTTATAATAGAAGAGTAAAACATTTTTTTAACTGTTTCCTATTGAGCTGTTACAGCATTTGCTGAAGGACTAGCATTGCATTTATTATTAATTTGTCTCCAAAGCTCAGGGGGTAAGCCTGCAGAGACTAGAACAAAGTCTAGATGAGAACAATAAATAATAAATAACAACAATAATAATTTGCATTTTTCCAACATCCTCCAGCTGTGGAAGTCAAAGTGGCTCACAAACATTAAGCTTTGCAAGATTCCAGCGAGGGAGGCAAATAATGTTGTCCAGATGGGAAAAATAAAGAACTGAAAAGCTAGTGAAGGTCACACATAAGTTAATAACATGAATTCAGGAATATTCCCCATTGTCTCTCTCATCCAAAATTCTCTTCCCAACTTCACTAACTTTTGATTGTATCCTTTTTATTTTTTTCAAATATCAAGAGTCTCACTTTAAAGGAAAAAAAATCTCTAAGCCTGTTTGGCTCTTGAAATCACTGAGCTACAAAGTTTGGAACATAGTTTTAAAATTTTATTTTGTTTATAATGTTCTATGTACCAGTTTTCATGGCTACTGAAATGTATAATACCATTATGTCCTACTTTGTGGGTGGTTAACTCTGAACTCAAAAGAAAACCAACTCTAGGAAATGATAGGTCACTTTTGCTATATTACTATTGACAATGAATTCAGCAGTTGTAAATGTGCTGAAGCTGACAGGAACACAAGTAAGTTAACCTTTAAAAGTTCAAGGAGACATGGAATAATCTAAATTTTTATTTATATGATGACTCTGCCTATGTATCAACTGACAACATTTATTTCGTGTTTCATACATTTCATATTCAGGTATTAATATTCTGAACTGGTTACATTTAAATGAAATACTTTAAGTGGTTACTATATTCATACATTTTGGAATACCACTTATTTAGGGTGATGGGAGTTCTTAGTTTAGTTGACAACCTTTTTTTAAAAATTCTTTTATCTTGGATGTTGGGAATTAAACAGGAAATTAGTGTGCTTAAGTGTAAGGAACTATGGTTTGGGAAGTTAGAAATGTGAGTATCTTATTATGCACCTTATCCTTGCAGATACATTCAATCTTTAACAACACAAATATAACAAGAAACTCTAAAAACTTCAAATAGATAGATGGTGTCCTTTATGTGTTTTATAGATAGTTTAGCTAGTGAGCTAATTTAACTAGAACATGATTGCTATATGAGCTGATTAATTTATGACAATAAAAGATTCTATTCCATAATGAAGATCATCATAAACCCAGCCACTCACATGAGACATTTGGTGCTATGAATCTAAGTGCATGAAGGGCTTTCATCAGACATTTCCTGCAATTGTGAAAACATAATTTGAGTCAGGCTCACCATCTTCCTATATCTGCTGTGTCTTTATTTTCTTCAAGGTAGAAAGTCATGATCACAGATTGACTTATTTCACTTAGCATAATACCCTCCAGTTCCATCCATGTCAATGTAAATGGTAAGTATTCATCTTTTCTGATGGCTGAGTAATATTCCATTGTATATGTGAACCACATCTTCTTTATCCATTCATCTGTTGAAGGACATCTCAGCTCCTTCCACAGTTTGGCTATAGTGGACATTGCTGCTATGAATATTGGGGTGCATGTGCTCCTTCTTTTCACTACATCTGTATTTTGGAGTAAAAAAAAAGAGAAAGTTATGATCACAGATAGAGTAAACGTACATTTTTTAAAGGTGTTTCCCCCCCAAGGACAAACAATGTGGAATTAAGTGGGGTTGGGGAAAAGATAATGTTTGTTATCAAGGGCAGAGAGGTAAGATGATGCAAAGCAAGGGCTTTGGAATGGGTGAGAGAGCTACAGATAGTTAAATAAGCAAAAGTAAAGGAAGCCAGCAAGAGTCCCTCTCGGCTCCCACATGCCCATTCTATTTAGTCTTCAACTCTTTTGCTAATGATGGAGGCTTTTTTCAAAGATTGATTTATTTATTTCAGAGAGAGAGTGAGAGAGGGCAGGCGGAGGCACAGAGGGAGACGGAGAGAGAATCTTTAAGCAGACTCCCCGCTTAGTGCAAGGCCTGAGATCATAACCTGAGCCAAAGTCAAGAGTTGGACACCTAACTGATTGAGCCACCCCACTGATGATGGAGTCTTAAATAAAATTTCAGAGAAAAAGTAGCCTCTGAGATTGAATCACTTTTTTCTCTTTCTAATAAATACTAAAATATATATAAATTACTTTAAATTAATATATATGTTTCAGGTGTCTTTAGTTGCTTAAAGATTTTGATTTGGGATAGGAGACATGAATTTTTATGTTCTACTCTTTCTTGTCAATGGTAGCAAATATATGACAGGATTTTCTAGATAC
The DNA here is from genome assembly GCF_054177405.1 of Leptonychotes weddellii. Classification (NCBI taxonomy): domain Eukaryota; kingdom Metazoa; phylum Chordata; class Mammalia; order Carnivora; family Phocidae; genus Leptonychotes; species Leptonychotes weddellii. Next base: position 92,011,084 of record NC_138376.1, on the reverse strand, counting down.
TTACCTGATACTAATCAAGGAAACAGAACAATATTCTCATAATGCCTACATACACACACACAAATATTCTCACAGCTTTAGCAATTAATGCATATCTAATTAAGAAAAATTGAAATAACAAGCACCTGTCAAATGAGATTGTGCAATATTTATAATTATATTGCACAATATCCAAAAAGACATCATAATATTTTCTAAATGGGTTTTAGCACTAACATTTCTAATAATTCCTAAAAATAAATCTCTAATTTCTTTAGACATCATTGATGTCTAGAGAATACTCAGTTTAAGTGGGATACTTCCCACTAAGTGTCAGTGTATAATGTCATTGATCTATCTAACTTAGGCTCCAGTTGAAAGTTAAACCATTTTCACTTCAGTGGGAACTTTTGCATACATGTTTCAGCAATGAAAACTTTTGACTTAGTTAAAATGTATTTAGTCATGTATTGTCACACACGTAACAAATTGGTAAACTAATCAGATATTGTTGAAAGTCAAGAAATGCTGCACAATGAAGCACAATGTTTTTAATGTATTTACAACATGAGGTAGATAATACATAGGCAGATAGATAAAAATATACATACTATATAAAGAACACAAATACTCATAAATGTGCATATATCTGAAAAGCGAAAGGGAGATGTAACCTGAAGAAGTCAGCAGCTCTAGAATTCAGTTTTTGCAAGGTGTTTCTCTAATCTTCAATGTTGAGTAAGTGCAACACTATCCTATCTGAAATCTTCATGATGCTCATCAGAAATCTTTGACCACACACCTATTAATTGAGCTCACTCAGTGGAATTCACTTCTTTTTTTGTGTTTATGTCTCAGACTCTGAACATTCCTGTCCCTCTAAAAGCATGCCTTTTCTCCTGGACATAGCTATCTCATATCAATGACCAAGGGAGCTGCCCACTGAAATAATCACCACTGAGCTATTTTCTCTAGTTCGCTGTGTCCAAATAACAGCACAGCAAGTAAGTCAATTTTCATACTGGGGTAATCCTCTCAAAAGCCATTATTTTTTTAATTATATAAAACTTGGAATCTGGTTGCCTTAAATGTTTTTGCATTATCTTTGATAAAATCACTTAAGTGCTTTCCTGGTATATGTAAATCAACAGGTTAACTTATTTTTAAAAAATAAAAGAATCTATACCCAGGGAATATTGATTGACTTCTGTGGGTAACTTGAAAAGCAATTGAATTATCATCAGAACCACAAAAATCTGTTAATGTTTGGGTTTTGCTGATTCCCTAAGAATATTTTATTATACTGTCTTTTTTTTCCCCTAAAGATTTAATTTATTTATTTGGCAGAGGGAGACACAGCAAGAGAAGGAACACAAGCAGGGGGAGTGGGAGAGGGAGAAGCAGGCCTCAGGCTGAGCAGGGACCCCAATCAAGGGCTAAATCCCAAGACCCTGGGATCATGCATGACCTGAGCCAAAGGCAGCTGCTTAAGGACTGAGCCATCCAGGCGCCCTTATCCTGTCTTAAAACACATGTTTCTGACCTGTTTTTTGACCTGTATTTTTAATTCATTGTATAGCTGCTTTTTTGTTGCAAGATATAGATGAGTTAAAAAGACATTTTCACTGTAATGCCATTTTATTGAGTAATTCAATAGATATGTATTGATTTGTGTATATTCCCACTGAAAGACTGCTTTACTTTTTATGCCAGGCCTTATTTTGCTTATCACCAGGCTGATGGATCTGCCTAAGCAAGGGCCATGCTCATTTACCAGTCAGTGCCTTGACCTCAAAATGATAATGGCACCTTGAGGAAAGACATGAATCCTCAGATTTAGGAAAGCAGTTTCTTGCAGGTGGATTAAAGATAAATAATGGATCCATTTCTATTATAATCTGTGGTCCTCAAACAATGTTAATATCTTATAATCAAGTACGAAGGAAACACAAGTTTCTAACCAATAGAAAACAATTAGACTGACAGCTAACTTCAAAATAACAATAAACATAATAGTAATTGTAATAATATAATTATTACAACAACAATAATTGCTAACAGCAAGAATATTAGAGTCCAGAAGATATTGGACTAAATGCACTGTGGAAAAATAATTATTAGTCTAGAATTACATGTCACTAAATTATTATTCAAAAACGAGAATGAAATTAAGGTACTTAAGCAAGTAAAACAGCAGGCAAATTAACAATCACAAACCATTAATGAAAGAACTAATAGAAAATGTGCTTTTAGAAAAAAAAAAACTCGGGAGGAAAAGTAGGATGTAAAAGGGATTGTTGAACAAACACATTGATAAACATGTCAGTAAATCTAAATAAGGATGTTTTGAATAATATAATCATAATGATTATGATGACTTTTGGGGATACAAAAACAAAGTGAAATGAAAAATCTTGATAACATAAATAGGCTAGTGATTTGAATTAAAACATTCTAAGACTTTTTTGTTACTCTAGAGGAGAGTGGATTTCTAAGTTTCTGTTTCTTTTAGTAAAGTATGCAATCAAAAAAAAAAATGTGACCATAACTACTAAATATCCTCATGTAGAATTTTTAACTTCTAAACCAGAAATAGGCCAGACAGGAAAGGAAAAAGGAGGTAAAGAAAATGACTTGTAAGTGTAAAACACAGCACAAGATGGTAAATATACAGACAAATTTAGCAGTTATTATAACAACTCACAGATCATTCACTATATAAAAATCAGATTGAGAGAAAATAATCTTGTTGTATGCAATTTAAAAAGACATATGCCTAAAGCCCAAAAGATCCAAAAGATGGATAAACAATTAGAATGAATCTTAGCCTGGATTCATTTCCATTTACCTCACCTCTTATGCTTCTTTCCCCCACCCTAAGCTTCAGCCACTTGGAGCTCCTTTCTTTTCCCCAAAGACAGCTGATATATTATATTCTCAAGGTCTTTCACTTGCTGTCCTCTCTGCCTAGAAAGTTATTTCTCCAGAACCTTCTTCACACTAGGTATCAGCTAGATATCATTTCTTCAGAGAGGCCTTCCCTGATCCATCCTACCTAGACTAGATTCCCTTGCATGAATTGTCTTTATTTTCTTTATAAAACTTATTACAATCTGTAATTCTACTACTTTTAAGTAATTTAAAATTCTAGTCCATAAGAAGACATAAAGGAAATGGAGTCACTTGTTTTTTAAGACGTTTCCTCTGCAAGTGGCATATCACTTCTATTCATATCTGTTTGACTGATACATACTTAATTGATCAATCACAACTAATAGCAAGAAGGCTAAGAAATGGAGACAATAGCTGATAATTTGCTCTACTAACTGTAGGGGGTTTATTATTAAAACTAAATAGGTAATAATTAATTATAGGGGTCAATTGATAGCATTTTTACTGCAAAATAAAAATATGAAGTATTTCTCTGTACTCTTCTACTCATGCCAAATAAACTAAGAAAAATGTTCAAGAACTTTTACACATTCTTCATCATGCCTTCCCACTTAAACATTAAAACTTGGTATTCTCTTAATTTCCTCTTTCTGCCCCAATCCTTATCTCTGCACCTAACTTCTAAGTTTTACCTAGGGTTTAATACTTCTAGTTTTGGTAAGTAAAACATTTTTACTGGTCCTGTGTCTAGTGCCAGGACTTTATTTTTACATGTGTTTGTCTTCCAAGTCCATCAGTATATTCATTTGCATTTTGGATATAGAAGTTTCTAGGTGGACTTAGGCTATGTCTTCACATTCTATATATCTATATCTTCGTTTTTTCTTGAGCGGTTTAACTAGTTTTCAATTTCAAAGAAACAGCACCAGATATTTATTTTGATAACTTTCTCCACTGTGTTTGTTTCTATTTTATTTGTTCCTGTTTATCACCTTCTCCTTCCTACTTTTTTGTTTTTACTCCCCTCTGCCCCAGCTTTTTGATGTAGAGTTTTAGAGCATTGATTTTATGCTTTCTTTCTTATGTATATCTATTTGTGCTATGTATTTACCTCTACTCACCTCTTTAGCTGCATTGCATACATTTTGATCTGTTGTATTTTCTTTATCATTTAGTTCAAAATAATTTCTATTGCCTTTTTCTTTTACCCATGTGATTTTTTTAGAAGTGTATTATCAAGTTTGCATAATATTTGGAATCTTCTTAGATATCTGATATTTATCTATTTCAAATTTAATTGTATTGTGTTCTGATTTGAGTCCTTTTAAATTTATTGAGACCTGTATTATGGTTCAGCTTATGGTCTGTCTTGGGAAACAAACTGTATATTTGTTTCTTTGTTTGTTTGTTCACTTTAAAGATTTTATTTCTTTACTTGGGAGAGAGAGAGCACCAGCAGGGGGATGGGCAGAGGGAGAGGGAGAAGCAGACTCCTTGCTGAGCAGGGAGCCTGATGTGGGGCTCGATCCCAGGACCCCAGGATCATGACCTGAGCTGAAGGCAGATGCTTAACCAACTAAACCACCCAGGAGCCCCACAAACTGTGTATTTTTTAAAAAAGCTTCATTCTGCAGTTGGTGAACGTAAAGTTTTGCAAATATCAATTATTTCATTGAAATAGATGAAATGGTTGAAAATGATTTAAATTCTATAATTCTTTACTGTTTTTTTTTGTGTGTGTGTAGGTTTCCTAACAGTTATTTAGATGGATGTAAAATTTCTAAAATGATTGGGGAATTGATGATTTATCCTTTAAATTTTTAGTAAGTTTTATTTCTTAGAAAAATTTTAAATTTACAGAAAAATTGTGAAGATACTAGTTTCCATAGACACTATATGCAAATTATACTATTATTAACATTTTGTTTTAATATGATATATTCTTGAAATATATTGACACATTATTATTAATTAAAGTCATACTTTATTCAGATATTCTTAGGTTTTAGTTACTTAATGTTCTTTTTGTGTCCCAGGATCCCATGCAGGATACCACATTGCATTAGTCATATGGACTCCTTTGGCCTATGACACATTCTCAGACTTCCCTTGTTTGTAATGACATTGAGAATTTTGAGGAGTACTGGTCAGGAATTTTGTAAAATGGTCATTAGTTTGGATTTGTTTTAGATATTTTTATATTTTATATATTTTATATGTAATGTATTTATAAGTACATATGTTTATAACATACACATATATATGTATATAAAATATATACACATATTATACACACACACACACTCCTAAATTTAAAATCCAGAAGTATAAATTTCTTAGGGGGAAAAAAAAAACACAAGAAAAAAAGTCTTTGTGAAATTGGATAAGCAATAGACAAAACCATGAACTATAAAATGCCCTGGGAACCCAGGTTGAGTCCAGACTCCTCTGTCTGGGCTCTTTGGCCTGAAAGGTGGAATGTTTTTATACTAGAATTTCAGCAGCCGGTGCCTCCTCTCCTGTGACTGCAGCCCCCCTCAGAGTGAAGAGGCACAGTATTAGAGGAGGGCCTCACCCTGTGCCTACTGTGCTTCAGATTTTATCTCATCCAAATCCCTCCTCTTTGGTTTAGTCACTGGTGTCCTCTTGTGGTTGTTTGTAGATTATTTTTCCAGAATTTATAGTTACTTTTATTTATTTATTTATTTATTTTTAAAGATTTTATTTACTTACTTGACAGAGAGAGACACAGCGAGAGAGGGAACACAAGCAGGGGGAGTGGGAGAGGGAGAAGCAGGCTCCCCGCCGAGCAGGGAGCCCGATGCAGGGCTCGATCCCAGGACCCTGGGATCATGACCTGAGCCGAAGGCAGACGCCCAACAACTGAGCCACCCAGGTGCCCAGAATTTATAGTTACTTTTAGAATAATATTTAGGGGACACCCACTCTTGGATGAAATCCAGTGCTGAGCTATGTCTCCTATCCCCTTCCAGAGAATAAATCAATTTGGAATTCTGTAGTGTTTAGGAAATTTACTTACATTTTGGTATTGTCACAGGGAAGAAATTACATCATTGATACTTGGCTTTCCACTATCTTGCCAGTAGTCTTACTGCCCTCCAAGTCACTTAATCTTATATCACCATCCTCATTCCACACACATCGTGGAACTATACTCTGGAGCTTCAGGCTCATGGCTCCTTTCAAGGAGAGAAGCTCCCAGGGCTAAATTTTTCTTCAAGTTTCAGCTCTCACCTGCCACTGTATTTTCCCAGGCCCACTGGAAATGAGAAAACAAAATAAGCCCCATCTGGATATAGATGATTCTCTAGGAATTGAAGATGTGTAACTTAATTAGGCAATGTCTTTCCTAGATTAAATTTGGAAAAGCTATTAATCTCATATAGGTATAACAAATTTTGCCCTTCTGCCTTATTCAGTGACTCTGACTTTTCAGCAGACAGGTCTTGGGCATAATTTCTCCTATTTTCCCCTCTTTATATTATCCTCTTATCCAGAGGAGCATAGTTTGCTTCTGAGGTATAATCTCATTTCTTATATTAATCAGTTCAGTGATATCTATAGTTGGCTTAAATGTCCCATTCTTTTCAGGGAAAATAATACTATATTGAACACATTTCTTCCCTTTAGAATGTACAACACATGCAGTCTTATTTCCCTGACAATGATTAATAACAACTTTGTAACACTTAGTTTAGACTATCCAGACTGGTGAAAATTATTTTGACATATTTAACTATTCAGTACATAATTTTGTTTTTCAGATCCTGTTCATAAAGTTTGTTTCAAAATTTTTCCCTAAGTCACAACTCACAACTCCTTTCCAGCTTATCTGCTTTCGCTTTCTTCTTTTATATATCTTCTGCTTTTATTATAGATTAGCACAATCTTTTTTCTGTCTCCAGCAAATTGAAATTTGTTTTTTTCCTAGTGTATCTTTATTTGTAATTAACATGCTTAAGATAGGTCCTACCTAGAAACATGAAATTTATAACAATTGAGAAATTTTCTTTTTTCATAGAGAAAACAACCAAAGGACTCTGTGTCCTCTGTATATGTATACAATATATACAATATGTATATATTGTATATGATTGTTGATTTGAGTCAGTCAGAAGCAGTTCATGACATTTTAACTTATTGTGCTCATGTCTTTAACTCTGATGTCAAAATAAATGCTAGGTCAGTAATAGAGGCTTTTGCATCACGATGCTAAAGTTTGCTTTCAGTGATACCTGGACTTTTCCAGACCATGATTTTGTAAAATTGTGTTTAGAGATATCTGGATTGCATTATGGTAATCATGCCAGCATTGCACTTTTCAATTGAATATGGAATGCCTGCTTGTATTCCTGTAGTTGCTACTCTTTACAGCAAAACAATACACTATAATGAACTTCAGTCCCAATTCACTGAAACACCAAATTATAATCAACTAAAATAATATAGAAAAATATAGCATTCTGAAAAAAAGAATGGTTTTTAAACCACTGAGGAAATGTCCAGACACAATTACTGAATGAATGCTATGACAGGGAAGTTGGCACTTATCTCAGTGTGGCTACAGATCTCCCAACTATCTTTGAAAAAATGTCAGTGGCTGCCTTCTCCGGATTAGTATCAAAGGGTGTATATTCAAGCACAATGAGAAAGCAATGATTGAAAAAAAAAACAACTTTAAATGATATCTAACTGAATAAATGTTGAAAACAAGTAGATGATATAAATGATACCTACCAGGAAAACTTTCCATCAATGATAATCACTTATCTGAATTGTTTGCTCATTACCTATTAAATAATATTAAGTTGAATGCCCAATAAGAAAATGAGAAATAATGATCTCATAATGTTTAAATCATATAAACCAAACAGAACTTTGTCTTCTGAATTGTGAGTCTTATTATCATCGAACATTTCTCACAACCATTATGAACTCTTAGAGTTTGTGCCATTAAGGTGATTTAAGTTAGGGAGTCCTTCAGTGAGAGAATATTTAAGCTATATCAAACTATGTTTTGTACTGTTTTTATACAAATACAAAGAAAAGTAAGTTATGAAATGATACCAGTTTCTCATGGTTCTCTTAACTCCCCTGTGACGTCATAAGATTCTTTCAAGTGATCTTCCTTTTTATGCTTGCCCCTTAAATGATAATATTGTCTGGACTATATAATTGCGTTTCTTTTCCTTCTTCTGTAATAATATCTTTACAAAATTTCATTCACAAAAAAAAAAAGGATTCAATTACTGCCAAAGTATCTATCTTGCTTGAACTCTCTTTTGTAAAACAGACTTCATTTTTGATCGCCTCTAAGCTTTTTCACCTGCATGGCCTGTAGATATCTCAAAATTACGAAGTCAACTTGACTTCATTTTTTTTTTTCTCTCCCAATACAACTTAAACCAGGTCCTTTTTCTCTCAGTTATCCCATTTTAGTGAAGGTCACCACCATTCATCCAGTCACTGTCACTCAGTTGTCAACCTGATTCTTTCTCCCTCATACCCAATTAGTAACAAATTCTGTCACTTTTATCTCTTAAATATCTCTTAAGTTATCTCTCTTTTTCCTATGTCCACCACCATTGTCTTGGTGCGTGCACTACTTTATCCTCTATCACCTGCACTATTGCAATCGAAAGGAAACTGTAACTATGCCAGTTCATTCATTTATATACCAAATATTCATGAGTACCCATGCTGTTTCAGATTTTGAACAAAGTCTGAGAATAAAAGAAGGAAATGAACCCTGTACCTATTGTCAATACTGGAGTTTTCTATATGAAAATAATAAGTAGGATTAACTGCCACATAGTAAAAGCCAGGCTTATCCCATTTAGGATCACTAATCACAATGACTTGACAAGATAGGTGTGATTATTAATCCCTTTTTTCAGGGGACATTAAATAGTGTTCTCTGTTTCAAAGATGCTGTTCAGACGCTTGTCTGTCTCCAGTACTTTTTTGCTTTTCCATTACATCACTCAAGCTCAAATTGCAGTGCTTTCCTATGACTTTGTACATTTGAACAAACCCTTGACACAGCCTGGAATAGGCTTCATTTCATTACATTGACCAATGTAATGACGAACTCTTCTTTGTTCTTCAAAGCTCAGCCTATGTATTATGTGCTCTATTTAGCCTCCCATGACTGCACCAGGAAAATTTATATACATTCTTCTAAGTCTGCCCTAGCAACTTGAGCTTATACCTAGGGAAAAAAAAGGAATCACAGTGCATTGCAATTATGTTCTTATTTGTCTAACTTTTGATATGGTAAACTCCAGGAAGGCAGAGGCATATACCCATTTATCTGTGAGTGTGGAGTAGATATGTAGTAAATTATTTCAACAGAACCTGAGCCAAGAAAGCTGTTCTAAAATGTACATTATCTGCTTTGGGCCACTCCATTGTGCCTCTCTGATCTCATTTCCTACCTCTTTCCTCAGCTCACTCAACCCAGCTACCTTAGTCTTGTTCTTCAAATAAATTCACTCCTTCTCCATTTATGGCCATCATACTTTTCTCACTGCCTAGAATATCCTTTTCTCATTTGTTTGCATGTTTTCTTTTTATCACTCATTCAGATATGTTCACATGTCTCTTTGTCAGAAAAACTTCTCTGAAGACCTTATATACTAGATCACACTCATGCTTGTCCCTTTCACCCTTATTTTGCTATAATTTTATTCCTAGAACTTAATATTATCTGGTATGGAGCATATTTATTTATTTTATATTTTTAGTTATTCTTTGCTTTTCCAAATAGAATGTAAGCCCCATGGGGCAGGGACATTGCCTCCTTGGTGCACTGCTTATTTCCAAAGTCTAGAAGAGAGTCTGCTACAAAGGAGACCCTCAGTAATATTTGTTCAAAGAATGTTGAATAAACATGCATGATAGACCGTGAACACACATTATACCATATACAGTTTTTTTTTTAAACATCACAAATATGATTTTTTATTTGTCACCATTAAATGTCTGACTTTTAAACAGATTCTTGGACTGGTGGCTCATATCCATCAGCTCGTTCAACTTTAGCACCGGTCTAATCCCCAGTAGCTTTTCCAGAACTACTACCTTCACCATGAAGCTCCATGCGCTTTCCCAATTCAAACTTGGGCTTCTTCAGCATTTTTACTTTTCTAACGAACATATCATGGAGTGGATAAATATACTGACAAGCCTTTTCTATATCTTTTCCAGTGCTGTCTGGAATCAATTTATTGACCACTTCTTTCAAGTCATTTGTTTGCACCTCTTGGGTCATGATTTCCATCATCTTTTTCCGAATTTGACGGACCTCTTGGTGCTGAGCATAAGAGGTCTTCTAAATCTGATTATTGCATTTTTTAGTAAAACAAACACAAAATAGGCGAAGCAAACAACCATCGGTAGTCTTGACATCAACATGAGCTTCAGTCATGGTCTGCCATTTTTTGACCATGGAGCACATTTTGTCACAGGTAAGATCCATGCCATGGAAATTAGTCAGGCATTTTTTGCCCTGAACATCCTCAGTAATTAGCTTGAATTTTCTAAACGCAACTTCATCGTTCTGCAAATCAGCAAGGCTTACTTCAAAAACACGACCCTTGAGGCCATCAGATGCGATTTTGGTTCCTTGAGTTCTTGTGACTAATGTTTTTCCAATATTTCTTATATTGAACATAGCTGGTGCTTTCACATCATACCAATCTTTCTTAGAAAATGGATCAACCACTTTCTTCTTGGCTCCCTTTTGCCGCCTTTCGTAAGGCGCTTGTTTTTGCCGACCGCCATAGCGCTGCTCAGGGAGCCAAAAGGCTATACCCTATACAGTTTATATGGAGGGCTCCACTGCCTTCATCTGCTGACATTATAGTGCTCCCTTATGTTTATCTGGCTTTTTTTTTTTTTAAGATTTTATTTATTTGAGAAAGAGAGAGCACATGAGAGGGGGGAGGGTCAGAGGGAGAAGCAGACTCCCTGCCAGCAGGGAGCCTGATGCGGGACTCGATCCAGGGACTCCAGGATCATGACCTGAGCCGAAGGCAGTCGCTTAACCAACTGAGCCCACCCAGGCACCCTGTTTATCCAGCTTTTGCAGATATTCCAGTATTTGCTCTCCCTCATTCTTCCACCCATATGTGCGATTCTCCTCTGACAAGTAGGTACTTAGCTGTGAGGTCCAGGAAAGCTTTCCTACAAGACCAAACGTGTTCATCTTATCATGGGCTATGAGGACTCAGTTTTACTCAAAAGGCTGACTCAGTGGGAATTTCAGAGGAGGTGAAACATTAATAAAGGCCACTGAAAGAGCTGAAAGAAGGTAAGTCACACCTTTCTCTTATATTAACCAGATATCACACCAGAAGTAGCACTAAATTCAGAGAAAGGGGACATGGGGGAAGATTGTTAGGCTGCATGCTACCCTTTGGTCCTTGTTGATCTTCCTATAGAATATTCCTTCCTCAAAAATATTTATGATTCCAAAGCCCTTTGAAGTACAAACGTGCTGGGACCCCAAGCAGTGTTTTTTAAATCTATATGTATGACCGGTGCCTTGATAGCCTTTAATTAAAAACAAAGCAAAATAAAAATCTTTACAACTCTAAATGCTATAGAATTTATAATTTCAGTTTACTACTGATAGTCATATACAGCCATTGTGTTTTTTGTTACATTTTAGCATGTGTCTTATTTACTTCACTAGATTATACTTCAGAAGGGAAAAATTTGCAGCTCAAACCTCCTTTGCCAGGTGCCTTATAGTCCAACAAATACAGTGACTTTATACCTTGTGCATCTCCTCCCAGGTGGTTTCTAATTCTACTTCTGGCATAAAGGAGTTGTCAGAAAAGTTTATGAATACAGCCTTGGGTTTACAATATTTTATTTAGTTCATGAAAAGGCCACACATTACTGTTTTTAAAGTAAATGTTTATAGCAACACATTTGTTAGTTAATCCAGTTGCCATTCTTGACAATTATATATAATTATCACTTAACCCTATCTATATCCTTTTCTCAATTGTTTGTAAACAGGTTTTGGTGATCCTTTATTTGTTTAAAATTATTTTTTGAGTTATATAACTATTCAGAGTGGACATAACTGCAAGTCACTTGGTCAGTTTCACAGAATAGTTAGCCTCTCTCTGATCTTTCCAGGAAAACAAATCCAATTCCGGATAGCCCCAAACAAATATCCTGTGGCACAAAATTACCTTCTTTTTGAACAGTGTCTCATGTTGGATGCTTCTTCAGGTACAGACCTGTAATAATTATTTTATTTTATTTTTTTAAGTTTTATTTTTCATTTTTTTTTTAAGATTTTATTTATTTGACAGAGGGAGAGAACAAGTAGGCAGAGAGGCAGGCAGAGGAAGAGGGAGAGGGAGAAGCAGACTCCCTGCCGAGCAGGGAGCCCGATGCGGGACTCGATCCCCGGACTCCAGGATCATGACCTGAGCCGAAGGCAGTCGCCCAACCAACTGAGCCACCCAGGCGCCCCCAGACCTGTAATAATTATAAGGAATGATCATCAACATATTTCTCCACATCTTAGACAATATTCTCTATTGATAACTACAACACAAATCGGTCATTAATAATAGATTGTCATAGTGCTCTTCGAATTGCCTTTGCTGGAACAACTAAAGAGATAGGTTACCACTTGGCAATACCATTTCATTCACCCTCCTGTTGTTAGCACTGTGTAGATGAGGTTTTTTGTTTTTTGTTTTTTTTGAGTTCTAAAATGTTGGGTGAGATAAAAGGAGGCTGACAGAGCTTCTTTGTGATAAAACAAATGCAATACATAGATCCTCTACAATAGATACAATGCTGAAAGCAAAGATGAATAGCCCACATATATAACTCTATCTCAAATGTATATCATGGCACAATGCAGTACCATGATTGAGAGACTTCACTCAGGAGAGAGAAATGACAGAGGGGACAGTGAAAGTACTGGTCTATCCTTGGTGATAACTTCCCCTGGAGCAAGTAGAACTCACATGAGGGAGCCTTCCTCTAAAACACAGCACCTTCTCTTTGCAGCCAGAGTTGGAGAGCACTAATCATGCTGGGTTGAAAAGCATTCACACTGGCTGCTTTCTTTTTGTTCCTGAAAGTGCTATTCATTTTGCTCCACAAGCAATGAATTCCCTCGACTTGATTTACAAGGAAAATCTAAGTGCCTAAAATTGTCTTGAGTATTAAAAAATAAAAATAAAAAAAATGAGTAAAACTAACTTGTCTTTTCTGATTTCAAAAAATCTTTTTACTTGGCATAAAAAAAAAAAAGATGCCTCAGAAATCTATTTTGTTTGTCAAGGGTGGATGCAGTTTTTAAATGTTTCAAAACAGCTGTTTTCATTTTTGTTAAAAAATAAAAGAAAAAAGCTTAATCATGGAGGCCTGATACAACAGAATCACTCCTTGCCTCCTCCATGTTCACATGCACACCTGGGTACACTGGAAGATCTGTTAGAGACTTGAAATAAAGTCTAGGTTGAAAGTAACATATATACATGGACCATTCTAATTTCCTGTTCACCACTACTTGGTTCCCTATGATGGATCTAGAAATTGACATTTTATGGAAACAGTTTTATGGACATTTAGGTAATGTCCTAAAAAATATGCCCTGCATTTTTCCAGGCTTGTTGACCATTCTTTGTATGATATTGGATCATTCTTGGGAGATCTCCTGTACCATAATGACCATTTTCTATCCATAATGAATATCATAGTTTAAATATAGTGAAAATAGTATCACAAAAGAAATGTCATTTGCAAATATCTTCTCCCATTCTGTAGATTGCCTTTTTGTTTTATTGATTGTTTCCTTCACTGTGCAGAAGCTTTTTATTTTTATGGAGTCCCAATAGTTTGTTTTTGCTTTTGTTTTCCTTGCCTCAGGAGACATATCTAATAAGAAGTTGCCGTGGCTAATGTCAAAGAGGTTACTGCCTGTTTTCTTCTCTAGGATTTTGATGGTTTCCTGTCTCATATTTAGGTCTTTCATCCATTGAATTTATATTTGTGTATGGTGTAAGAATGTAGTCCAGTTTCATTCTTTTGCATGTTGCTATCCAGTTTTCCCAACACCATTTATTAAATAGACTTTTTTCCATTGGATATTCTTTCCTGCTTTGTTGAAGATTGGTTGACCATATATTTGTGGATTCATTTCTGTGTTTTTTATTAGGTTCCATGGATCTATGTGTCTGTTTCTGTGCTAGTACCATACTGTCTTGATCACTATAGCTTTATAAGATAATTTGAAGTCCAGAATTGTAATGCCTCCAGCTTTGCTTTTCTTTTTCAGGATTGCTTTAGCTATTTGAGGTCTTTTGTAGTATCCAAAATATATACAGAATTTGTAAGACTCAACACCCAAAAAACAAATAATCCAGTTAAAAATGGGCAGAAGATATGAATAGGTATTTTTCTAAAGAAGATGTACAGATGGCTGACTGACACATGAAACAATGCTCAATATCATTCATCATCAGGGAAATGCAAATCAAAACTACAATGAGATATCACCTCACACCAATCAGAATGGCTAAAATTAACAACACAGGAAACAACAGGTGTTGACAAGGATGTGGAGAAAGGGGAACCCTCTTACACTGTTGGTGGGAATGAAAACTGGTGCAGCTACTCTGGAAAACCATATGGCAATTCTTTGAGAAGTTAAAAACAGAACTACCCTAGGATTCAACAATTGCACTACTAGGTATTTACCCAAAGGATACAAAAATACTTGTTTGAAGAGAAACATGAACCTTGATGTTTATAGCAGCATTATCAACAACAGCTAAATTATGAAAAGAGCCCAAATGTTTATCAACTGATGAATGGATAAAGAACAGATAATATATATGTGTGTGTGTGTGTGTGTGTGTGTGTGTCTATACACACACACAATGGAGTATTACTCAGCCGTAAAGAAGAAGGAAATCTTTTTTGCAATGACATGGAGGGAGGTAGAGAGTATTATGCTAAGCAAAATAAGTCAGTCAGAGAAAGACAGATACAATATGGTCTCACTTATATGTGGAATTTAAGAAACAAAACAAACGAATGTACAGGGGGGAAAAGAGAGAGGTAAACCAAGAAACAGACTCTTAACTATAGAGAACAAACTGATGGTTACTGGAGGGGAGGTGGGCAGCGGGATGGGTTAAATAAGTGAAGAGTATTAAGAAGGACACTTGTGATGAGCACTGGATGTATGTAAGTGATGAATCACTAAATTCTATACCTGAAACTAATATTACAGTGTATGTTAACTAACTGGAATTTAAATAAAAACTTGAGAAAAAAGAAAAACGCAAAAACAACAACAAAATGTTCTGTAAACAATGTAAAGAGTGAGGTCATGAGGCTAGTCCACCACAGGTGCAAGCGATAAGGGAATGGATTGAATGTAGAAAATGTAAAAACAATAATAAAACTGACTAAAATTTGTATTTTTTAATTATTAACATTCACCAACAGTTCTAAACAATATAAATGATAAAATTCTCATTCTTCTGAAGTTTTATTGTTGTTGATGATGGTCGAAGTTCTAAAAATTTGCCCACCGCCAGAATGAGCTGCTTCCACTGCTCCACTACCACACTCCTGCGAGAACCCTAATAAACCACTAAATAAAGGATCGAGTTACTAAGGTCACTCTTGCTTTTTAACTTTCAAACTTTGAGTTATCAAGGTCAGTGCTTCTCACACTTTAATGTACATACAGATCATCTGTTGTTAATATGTAATTTCTGATTTAGTTGGACTGAAGTGGGAACAGTTCTGCGTTTCTAACAAGTTTCCAGATTATGTCACTGCTGCTAGTCAATGGACTACGGTTCCAGTAGCCAGTGTCTGGAAAACATTCACCAGGACCATTAGTGGAAGAACAATTTAAAGCTTTAAAAAACAATGAAAGAAAACATAGGTGTTAATATCCTCACAGTTCCTTGACTTTTTAAATGAAAATGTATGTTATTATTAGTTTTTTCAGACCATGTTAATCTAATATTTTGCATTAGATCGTACTATTATGTAAGATTTTTTCCAGCTTTATTGAGATATACTTGACAAATAACATCATTTTGTAAAGTTAAAGTGTAAAACATGATTTGATGTACATTTATATTGTCAAATGATCACCATGGATCACCTGACATAGTTATCTTTTTTTGTGTGTGTGTGAGAACATTTAAGGTCTACTCTCTTAGCCAGTTCCAAGTATACAATATAGTATTGATAACCATAGGTAACTATAGTTGCCATGCAACTATAAGTTCTGGATTCCCAGAACTTATTCATTTTATTACTAAGAATGTGTCCCCTTTGACCAATATCTCATTTTCCCCACCCCAAATCTTCATTAACCACCAATCTACTCTCAGTTTCCATGAGTTCAACTTTTATAGATTCCACACTTATGTTTTTAGGTTGTTTCCATGTCTTGGCTATTGTGAATAATGCTGCAGTGATCATGGGAGTGCAAATACCTTCGAGATCCTGTTTCATTTCCTTCAGAGATATAACCAGAAGTGGGATTGCTGGATCACATGGTAGCTCTAGTTTTAGCTTATACTACTTTCCTTAGTGGCTCTACCAATTTACTTTTCCACCACAGCGCACAAAGTTTTCCTTTCCTCCACATGTTCTCTCTTATCTTTTTGTAAAAGACATTCTAAGAGGTGTGAGGTGGTATTTCACTCTGGTTTTGGTTTGCATTTCTCTGATGATTAATGACATTCGGCACTTTTTCATGTACCTGTTGGCCATTTGTCTGTCTTTTGTGAAAAAAATAGCTACTCGGCTCCTCTGCCTATTTTTAAAACTTTGATGGTTTGGGGGTTTTGCTGTTGAATTTTGGATATTAACCCCATATAAAATGTGCAAATATTTCTCCCAATCAGTAGATTGCCTTTTCATTGTATTGATTATTTTGGTGTTACTGTTATTTTCTGTGCAGAGCTTTTTTGGTTTAATGCAACCCCACTTGTTGAATTTTGCTTTTGTTGCTTATGCTTTTGATGTCATATCCAAAAATATTTCTCAAAATATCCAAAAAATCATTGCCCAGATCAATATCAAAGAGTTTTTCACCATGTTTTCTTCAAGGAGTTTTAAAGCTTTCAAATTTTACATTTAAGCCTTTAATCCATTTTGAACTACTTTTCCTAGTGGTGTAAGATAGGGGTCCAGTTTTGTTCTTTTAAATGTAAATGGGCTGTTTTTCTAGCAAAATTTATGAAAGAGACTATCCTTTTCCCATTGAGTATTCTTAGCTACCTTGTCAAATATTAGTTGACTAGATATGGATGGGTTTTCTTCGGTGTTCTTAATTTGGTTTCATTAGAATTTTTATAGGGATTGCATTAAATCTATAGGTTGCTTTGGGTAAAATGGACATTTTAACAATATTAATTCTGCTGCTCCATGAGTTCAGGTTATCCTTCTACTTATTTGTGTCTTCTTCAATTTCTTTCATTAATGTCTTACAGTTTTCAGTGTACAGATCTTTTACCTCTTGAGGTAAATTTATTCCTAAGTATTTTATTGTTTTTGATACTATTGTAAATGGTGTGTTTCTTTATTTTATTTTCAGATAGTTCGTTGTTAGTTATAGAAACACAATTGACTTTTTTATGTTAATTTTGTATCCTGCTACTTCACTGAATTTATTTATTAGTTTTCAATTTTTGGGGGGGTTCTATATGAGATTATGTCATCTACAACAGAGATAATTTTACTTTTTCTTTTCCAATTTATAAGACTTTTATTTCTTTTTCTTGCCTAGTTGTTCTGGCTAGGACTTCCAATTAATAGGAGTGATGAGAGTGAGCACCCTTGTCTTATTCTTGATGTTTGAGGAAAAGCTTTCAGTTTTTCACCATTAAGTATGATAGCTGTGGGCTTGTCACATATGGCATTTATTATGTTGAAGTGGTTTCTGCTGCACCCAATTTGTGGTGAGGTTTCATCATGAAAGGATGTTGAATTTTGTTAAGTGCTTTTTCTACATCTATTAAGATTTTTGGGCGCCTGGGTGGCTCAGTTGGTTGAGCGACTGCCTTCGGCTCAGGTCATGATCCTGGAGTCCCTGGATCGAGTCCCACATCGGGCTCCCTGCTCGGCAGGGAGTCTGCTTCTCCCTCTGACCCTCTTCCCTCTCATGCTCTCTGTATCTCATTCTCTCTGTCTCAAATAAATAAATAAAATCTTTTAAAAAAAAAAAAAAGATTTTTATCCTTCATTCTTGTAATGTGGTATATACCCATAGATTTGTGTATATTGAACCACCCTTTAGTCCCAGGGATAAATTACACTTTTTCAGGGGTATGATCCTTTTAATTGAATTCAGGGGAATTTAGTTGAATTAAGTTTGCTAGTATTTTGTTTAGAATTTGTACATCTATATTCATCAGAGATACTGACCTCTAATTTTATTTTCTTATAGTGTCCTAATTTGGCCATGGTATTAGTATAATGCTGACCTCAGAAAAAGAGATTTGAATCTTCCTTGTTCTTTAATATTTTGGAAGAGCTTAAAAAAGATTGGCATTAGTTCTTCTTTAAAATGTTTGGTGGAATTCACCAGTGAAGCTGTCTGGTTCTGATCTTTTATTTGTTGGGAGGTATTTGATTACTGATTCCATCTCCTTACTAGTAATTAGTCTATTCAGATTTTCTATTTCTTCATGGTTCAGTCTTGGTAGATCGTATGCTTCTAGGAATTTATCCATCTCTCCTAGGTTATCTAATTTGTTGGTGCATAATTGTTCATAGTAATTTCTTATGATCCTTTGTATTTTTGTGGTATTATTTACAATGTCTCCTCTTTCACTTCTAATTTTATTTATTTGAATCCTCTCTTTATGTTTTAATAAGTCTAGCTAAAACTTTGTCAATGAGAAGAAAAAAATCAACTTAAGAACATTGCCAAAATAAAAGAAACTATATATTGGTACTATTAAAAGAATAACACTGAATTAAATATGCAACTTTTTTTTTAAAAGATTTATTTATTTATTTGAGAGAGCAAGAATGAGAGAGAGTACATGAGAGGGGGGAGGGTCAGAGGGAGAAGCAGGCTCCTCGCTGAGCAGGGAGCCCGATGCGGGACTCGATCCCAGGACTCCAGGACCATGACCTGAGCCGAAGGCAGTTGCTTAACCAACTGAGCCACCCAGGTGCCCCATTAAATATGCAACTCTTAACAAGTAACATTTGCAACAAATAAGAAATATTTCTATGACACATTAATTAAGAAAGCATTTTGAGTATTTAGGATTTAAAAAGCTATTTATATAACAGAAAATATGCAAAAGTAAAATTTGAAGTGGTTTATAATCTTTTAATCTGTCAGAATATGTAAACCATGTCTCTTTCTTGCACCTTAGTTCCTTGTCTGCCACACAGGAAAAAGTGACACTTGGGCTCTACATTTTTACATAAAGATACTTCAGGAAGTTAATAAGAAGAACATAAATGTAGATTACTGATATAATTAATTGGTAATTTGTATATTTTCAATCAATTGAAGTTACCATTTATTCTTCTAGTCAATCAATTTTTCAGCAGTTATTGAGGATATGCTTTGTGCTAGCCATTGCATTGTGTGTATGGGAATAAATATAAATTAATAATTTATCCAAAGAACTAGCTGATAAAATATAGACAACAAACATATAATAGAGTAATAACGGTAATAGTAACATTCAGCCTGGGCGGCTGGTAGAACATGTAGTAATGGTACCTATCAAAGTAAAGCATCAAGGAAGCCTTCTCTGACTTGAAAATTATAGAATTTAATTCAAACAGTAGATAAAGATGAGGTACAGGAGAATGATAACCAGGGTATTTCAGGCTGAGCAAGTAGCATGTTTAAAGGCAGTAAAGTATGTGAGGCTGGGGTAGTGCACTGAAGTGTAGGGTACAGGAACGTTTTGATGAGTATGAGGCTGGAGACAGGCAGGGACAATTTTAATAGTCTTAAAAGTCATCATAAGAATCTTGGGCTTTCTGCTGAAAATAATCAAGAACATCCGTGATGTGAGTGTGGATTGGGTGATGTATGAGATTACCTATGGGGACATCAGGAAGCTCTGTAAGAAATTAAACAAATGATAGTTATAGACTGAAGCCATGAAGATTACCATGCAGATTAAAAGCAATACTGACTTTGAATGTCAGTGAAATTGACAGGATTTGAGGATTGATGTGGAAAGTAAGGGAGAGGAAGTGTACAGGAATATTTTCGTCTGCAAATAACAAAGAAATAACGAATAACAATTTCCAAAAGAAGTAAAAATTTCTTTTCTTCATACAGTGTGCCCTGGGGTAAGGATTGGAGAAGCTCAACCTACGACATTAGGGTTCCATTTTTCTCTACCCTTCTGCTTCACAATTCTTGATGTCGTTCCTTTTTGCACTTGCGTGTGGCCTCATAATCATGTGTCCTAACAACACACTGCAATATTTGCCTACATTGGTTATCTACAGCATTTTATTGACTATTAGTAATATCATGACTAAAAAAAAGGACTTAATTGCAATGGTTATCCCTAGTTCCATTTTTCTCTTTATCTCTTTCCCTATGTGTACAGTAAGGGAGCTACTCTTAGCATAGTACGCTAATGTAAAACCATTTTTCTTCACCTCATTGCACGTGTGTAGATAATTCTTCTAATATATAGCATTCAATTTACATAAAATCACCTGCATGCAAACTGTTGCATAAAGCACATAAAATGGATTTAGAGATGTGGGAAATTTTTGCATTATGTAAAGAAAACGAAGTAACAAAAGAGTACAAGCTGAATGCAATGTGAATCATGTCTCCTGGTGATGTGTAACATGGCGGCTCTGAGCACAATACATACAGTGGCTCCTCACAGGAATAAGACCCTAGTTTTGTTGTTTTTGTTTTTTTTT
>NC_138376.1:91934509-91989752 GCF_054177405.1 Leptonychotes weddellii | reverse complement strand
TCCTCATATCAGTGAGATCATATGATACATGTCTTTCTCTGTTTGACTTATTTCACTCAACATAATACCCTCCAGTTCCATCCACGTCGTTGCAAATGGCAAGATCTCATTCCTTTTGATGGCTGCATAATATTCCATTGTATAAGGACCCTAGCTTTTAATTTCAAGAATTTCTAAGTTTCCTTGGTTCAGCTCAAGCCATTTGGAATTATTTTTGTTATTCCCTTTTTTATTATATGATAATTAGAACCGGAAAGGAAAGGTTAGTAATCTTTTCAAACACATAAAAGAAAGCATAGTAATGCTAACATGATGTTTGTGGTTGGCCATGGGTTATTCTAAAGATTTAGAACTCATGCCAGTTTTTGTAATATAAAAGTGTGTAGTGATATTGGTAGTGCAAATAGATTTAGGGAAGGCATACTTCTGAAGTGTGCATCTTTGAAAATGTCTTTCAGCCACTTTCATATATAGCAAATGTTGCTTCTTTTTCAGCATCAAGGAATATTTAGAAGATTCTATTTGGGAGCACAAAGAAACTTAGAAAATTTCAAAAATCTGAAAATGAATAAGACATAGTCTCTGCACAATGGATTTAAAAAAATGTATATAAAAATTGACCTTACATAAATAGATATCTTCAAAGAAGAAATAAAAAATATACAATTAGGGGCTGAAAGCATAGGGGCAATAAACTGAAAAAAAAAAGTTAAAAAAATTAAAGTCAATAGAATCATTATTATCCCATTTTTATTTTATATTGTTGTTTTTAATATTCCCAGTCTGTAATATACTGTTAGGAGTAAGTGAATATCACCCTATCTCCTTATAAATATTTATCTTCACAAATTATAAGCTTTATTTGGTTATAGTTTTGAAACTGTTACAAAGTTCATGAGCAATTCCCATTATTTTACATCATTTATTCATTTAACAGAAGTTTTTTAGCTCTGTTTTGGATTGGGATTCCTGGAAAACAGACTCTGAGATGGAGATTTTTGTGCAGAAAGTTACTGAAGAGTTATTTCAGGTTCAGTACCTGTTGGGGAATGAAAGAAGTGGGATTGGCAGATTAAATTTGGCTGGAGTGCAGTTACAACAGCAGAGTTGGCTGATCTTGTGTAGAGCTGTGGACTGTGATAGCTTTTGTTGTTCTGAATAGAGGTGAAAACGTAGGATATTTATATCCTCACCTCAACTGGTCATTTGTCTGGATGCACCAGGGAAGATGCATGACCTTAGGCAAAGTGGCTCTCTTCGGTTGAGAGCTAGTTGTGTTGAGGAAATCAGCTATGCTGCTAAGGCTCCCAGCTTCTGGGGGTTGAGGACGGAGTCTGGCATGCAGTTCTGGGATCTGGGCGATACACCACAACGTTTATTACAAGAACCAGGTTTGTGACAGAAACACTTTTAGGTACTTGGGATAGTCAGTATAAGCATAATAAAGGGTAGTAATTTGAAAAAAAAGAAGTATAGGAAAAGGGACATAGATTCCTGCACCTTTGTAGATTACAGTCTTACATACTTTTCACATTCCTTAATATAAATTTGCCCTACTTCGGAGCAATTTGTCTTGGATATTGTTTTGTATACTAACACCACAGCTGGATTGCTCAATTAATTTATTATATTTATAAAGTATACCTTTTCTGTTTTTCCACTTTTATGTTCTGGATTATTTTATTTGAAGCCAGTTTTTAGAGAAACACCATGAGAAGATTTAATTTCAAAGTAAGAATATTCTGTACAGAATTACTTTATATTTTAATTCATATTTTTTGTTACATGGGATCTTATTAAACTTATTTTCTGCTTTTTTTTTCTTTTGGGTGTTTTCCTGGTTTATATATTTTATGTGTGTTTATCATCTGTAGGGGATAGAATTTCTGTAGTCCTGATAGAAGAGTCCTAATTCTATTTGTGACTGTCATTGAGTTTATAAAATCCTTTTTAAACTTACATTTCTTTCATTATTAGAGACAGATAAAATCTATTAAGTGATTTATGATAATCCCATGCCTTTATCTTTCTCCTCCATATTCTAGTCTTTGATAAATCAGTATCTGTTGATAAACTTAGATTATTTTTGCACATTATTAAGAACAGATATCTGATTTTAAATAATTTTGCCTGAATTCCATTTATAGCTATATTTACAGTTACTTAAATAGTTATATATATACATTTCACTTTTATGAGCACCTCCCATGTGCCAGGCATTATGTCCCTACTGAGGAAAAACCACTCAGCAAAAAGGACACAGTGCTTAACTATCATGTAATTTGCAGTCTATTCTGATCTTGTTATATATTTAGTTTTGGCTTTCTTAATTTATAATTTTGACTTACTCCTGGAATAGATGAATATTGCTCTGAGTAGTTTTCTTAAGAATTTAAATTTTAGAAATTCTTATACTTCTGGGAATCCTTTCTTGCTTTATATGTCAGTGACAAACCAGTATATCATAAAATTCTTGATTACCATGTTTTTGTCATAGTGCTCTGTAGACTTTCTTTTAATATTTAGAGTTGCAGAAAGAATGTCTCAGATTAGTCTCAATTTTGCTTCTTGGTTGTTCTTGCTGGGCTACTTGCAGGAAGGTATTTTATATTTGAAATGAGCCTTAAACATATTGAAACAAAATCTTTGATCTTGAAGAAATAAAGAAATATTTGTAGCCCAAGCTTATCCTTCAATTTGAGACAGTTTCTTTAAATATGTTTTATTTTTATTTTGTTCTTATTACCCTATGGTTTCTTTCCTCCACTTTTTAGGACAGTCATCTCTACTTACAGTTTTCTTTTTTCTTTTTTTTTTTTTTTTTGGCATTTGGAATAGTTTCTCCCAACATCTCATATTTAATTGTATACAAAGGTAAGCCTGACTCTTTGCTATCTGGAATATAGATTTTGATTTTTCTTTTCCAATTTGGGTTTTCTTACATTTTTTTTTCTTTTTTTGTTCTACATTTTTACATTTCAGCCTGTTCACTTAATATAACTCTTCAGTCTCATTTTAGATAATTTATCTAAGCTTTTGGTGGACTCAAATACGTGTTCACTAAAATTTTCATCTGTTCCTTATAGAAACATAAGTTATATAACTATGCTCTTTTTTTAATGTATCAGTGTGTGGTTTTATTTTCTTTATGTTTCACACTTTTTGTGAGGTTTATGATTTTTTTTGTTTGTTGAGCAGAGAGATCTATTAAAATTTGATAGTTTTTAATTTCCAGTGCCCAAAAGCCATTTGTCTACTGTGGCCAATTATTTTCTGGCTAAACTATAGTGTTGCTAGAGATATAGTTTAGAGTTCTCTATGAAGATAAATGAATGCTTTCTCTGTACTTTTTCAGGTTTCAATACATTTCCTTAAGCAAGTTGATGTCCCAAGGAGTAAAGTTTGGAATTGTCATGAATTGAAAGGATGGATGGTTTAGGGAGAGGAACGACTGAACAGAGCTTTCATCCTTGCTTATTCAAACAAAAGAAAGAAGAGAATATACCTGTATTCTCGACTTGGATCAAGACACTGAGGGAGTTAAAGTCATTCCTTTCCTTTTCTAATATTACTTGTGAAAGTCTGTGAAATTCTACATAGACTTTGCCATAGGGCCTTTAATCTTTATTTAACAGGTTTTTTTTTAAAGATTTTATTTATTTATTTGACAGAGAGAGACACAGCGAAAGAGGGAACACAAGCAGGGGGAGAGGAGAGGGAGAAGCAGGCTTCCCGCTGAGCAGGGAGCCCGATGCGGAACTCGATCCCAGGACCCTGGGATCATGACCTGAGCTGAAGGCAGACGCTTAATGACTGAGCCACCCAGGTGCCCCTTAACATTTTTTTTTTTTATTATTCCCTTAGATTTGGGGGAGAAAAACACATGGTTGGCTAAAAAAGTTATGCAAATGAAGGAACATTTTTTATGGCCTGATTAGTGTTAACTATAGATATACTTTCTAGCCTCTTCCCTTAATTTAATTTAATTTAATTTTTTAAGATTTATTTATTTATTTTTCAGAGAGAGAGCGAGTGTAGGGGAAGGGAGAGAGAAACCCAAGGAGACTCCCCACTGAGTGTGGCATCCCATGCACAGCTCCATCTCATAACCCTGAGATCACCACCAGAGCCAAAACTAAGAGTCAGACTCTTAACTGACTGTGTCACCCAGGCATCCCATAGCTTCTTCCCTTAATTTTAATGATACATAACATTCTTAGATTTTTTCCCTCTAAAATATTAAGGGAGGGGGCTAGAATGTATCTCTATGGTATACATAGGTACATGTATGGTATGCATACATACATTAAGGGCACCCACCATATGAAATGTTTTTCCTTTATGTAACTTGCTGAGCCAACAATGTGTTTCTCTCATCAGACAGGTATTTGTATCAAAATTAGAACATCTGTCCACACAGAATTTAAACCAAGCATTGGATACTTTATTGACCACAGACACAGTTTAAATTCATGTATCATATACTGTATTCAGTTATAATTAATTTATAGCTTTATTTTATCCTCAAGCAGAGTAAGTTCCTAGCAGACAGGGGACTATAGGTAATATTATTTATGTCCTTCAGTGTTGACCATTGAACCTTATATATATACAGTAGTTTTCTTAATAAATATATATTACATGAAATCATATATTAATGTGCTTCTCAATTATATTTTATAAATAATTATTAGAAAAAGTAGTAAATATTTGAAGAAAAAAAGAGTTTTAATAAATTGCACATTAAAGAATAATATATTTTTGAACACTTTTCCAATTATTGCTTCTGGATTTGTTAGTATAATGTTAGCTACTAAAACAGACTTGTTTCTTGGTCATACTGCATTCCAATTCAGTACTGGGGGCAGAGCTGGAATAAGGAAGGGCTTTGTTCCATGCAATTTTTCAGTAACCCAGAGTGATGGATATTGCCATTTTCAACACAGTGTTTCTAAAATTTCTTGGGAGTTGGCCTGGGGCTAGTGGAAAAGGAAAGGGAATGGAAGAACATAACTTGGAGGAAATTTGTATAGGTCAAATCTAGAAGTGGTATGCACAAATGCTGCTCACATTCCATTGCCCCAGGCTCAATCACAAGGCTACACCTAACTGCCAGGAGGTGTGACAGATGTAGTCCCTTTCTGGGAATTTACCTACAGAAGAAGGTCTATACTTAAGTAACAGGGAACCTGAATTTTTGACAGATGACTCTTTTCTCTGCTACAGCACCCATCCAAAATTTACATTAAAATAGTGTATATTTACATATATGGGAATAATTATTCGAAGATTGGGATTTTTTTTAATAATGCAAGAGATGTAAATACATTAATTTTGTATTAAGACAGAGCATTCTGTTCTTGTTGGTGCAAAAAACAAAAACAAATGAAAAACCTTGAGAGCACTGTTTTTTTTTCCCAGCAGTTTCTCAAGTTACTATTTTATAATAGGTCTTTAAAATTATGAGAAATATTTTAAATATTTAATAAGCCAAGTATGCAATTAAGAGTATCTTTAACCTGTTTCACAAATTTAAAATGGGATCGGATAGTTCTATGGACTTTGCTAAAATATATTTATTTTCAAGTGTATTTGTTTATTAAAAGATATAAAGTGCATAACCCCCCACCTGGGATTAGCCCAGCTCCCTGGAAATCAGACCAAATGCTCTGTAAACAGCCAACTCCTTTCTATACTCAGTGCAATCTCATTTCTTAGCTTCTCAGGAAATTACCTTTTTGTTTTACCCTGGCTTCTTAAGCTCTGCTAAACTTAAAATAGTGTAGAGTTTCTTTAGAAAAGGAAGGTGAAAGTACAAATGGAACTAACACCTAAGACATACTTAATTAGCTTTCATAAAGATGAGTTGATATACTTGGCAAATAAAGTGAGATAAATTGTTTATGCTTGTGACTAATCAAAGCTCACCAAGTACATAGCCTTGTTCAACAATAAAGGAAGCCTGCTCTTTAATATGTAACACTGTCCTCAACACACAATTAAAGATAACTGCTGAACTATAAATTTAGTCTTGCTATTCATACTGGACAATAAACATAAGTATATCTTTTTTGAATCTTCCAAATAACTGAGATACTCAAATCTTAGGTTGAAACTTTTTGGGAAGAAGCTAAATTAAACTGAAAAGGATCAGGTGAGAAAGATTTGACTGGAGATTGTCTATAGTCAGAAAAAAAGAAAAAAAAATACTTATCCTTTGAGATATTCTTATATATGAATTCTCTGTATAAAAATAAGTGCTGACCACAACATGATAAAAATTCTAATAGATTTATTATTAAGTTCAAGGCTGAATAATGCAATTTTACTTCTTTTACTTACCACCTTTACATATAAAAACACAAAAATCTGTTTATATTCATAATGCCATAGTGTCAGGTATGTTAGTCAAATTTTAGTTCTGCAAATTACAGCTTTTGTGTCTTTAGGCAGTTTACTTACACTTTCTGTGCCTCAGTTTCTGAATCTGGAAAATAGGAATAACATTTATATTACATCGTAGGTTTACTATGTGAATAAAATGAATTCAAATACATAGAGTATTTAGACTTATTTCATAAACATTCTCTGTTAATGTTAACTGACACTGGTTCTATGGTAAATTTTCTATAATGTAGAACACAATTTATCCCAATTTCCTGGACAGAGAACTAACAGTCCTCCTTTTTGGCTGAGATTTATGTCCCCTTCCTTCTTTCCTTTTTTTTTTTTTTAAAGATTTATTTATTTATTTGAGAGAGAGAGAGAGCGAGTGAGCACAAGCAGGGGTAAGAGCAGTGGGAGAGAGAAAGAGAGCATCCCAAGCAGACTCCCCACTGAGCACAGAGCCTGACGTGGTGCTTGATCCCACGACCTTGAGATGATGACCTGAGCTGAAATCAAGAGTTGGACAAGTAAACCGACTGAGCAATTAATGGATAGAGCTACCCAGGTGCCCCCCTTCTTTCATTTGATCTCTAATAATGATATGAATAATTTGACACATACCCAGCTCCATCCCTGCCTCCATCACTGTTCCCAAATCCCTTTCCTTGAAATATGTAATCAGAAATAGAAGACTAGTTTAAATCTGTAATGGTATTTGAAAGGGAAATCTTAAAAAAATAGAGTAAACTTTTGCCATGTATACTGATTGAGGACAGAGTCAGGCTTATTGAGTAGTTATTCAGTGAAAAGAGATAGGAAGAAGAATAACAACAAAAATCCCTGAATAGGAGTTTTAATATTCTGGTTCCTAGTTTATCTGAAGTTGGGCTTCATTTTTTTTCTTCATTTCTTCCCCACATAACATAACTTGAAGAATTTGTTCCTGTAATTTACAAAATAAGAGCTCTATGCTATATCATTCAGCAAGGGTGGGAAATGGGTTAAGTAAAAGTACAAATGTCCTTTGAGCATTTAATAATCTAACATATTTTATAAATCCCAAAAAAGAGGATTAGCCTTGCTGTTCATTCCAAACATAATTGTCCATGGAATTTTATTTTCCCCACCAAAGGACATCTCCAAAGAAACAATGGTCCTTGGCATGATCATGGTTAACATCACTATATAAAGTATATATTTGTGACGTTTCTCTTTGACGTAACTCAGACAGCTATGCTATGGTACTGGATATGCCAAGTCTTAGAAGGTCTGCCATGCCTGCTGGGGAAATCTGCCTCTAATCCAACTGCTGATGCCTAAGCAATAGTGTGTTGTGCCTCAAGACTCTGGCACAAGGGCTGTCAAATCATAGACAGGCTAGTGATGCACTGCCTAGCAGACTATAAGAAATGAATGTTTTGAAACGGTATTCACTCTCTCTGGAATTTGAACTATAAAGTACCAATTTAATTGTTGTAGACTAAGAGATCCCAAGCTGAGGATGCCTCAAGAAAAAGTTGCTGCCATTGGAGTCATTCTGTGTTGATAGCTGCAACTCTTGGCATTTCTGCTCGGTCCCTGTCCCCTAAAATTGCCTACCCCGCCTCAGACAAGATTTTCTAGCAGCCTTGTTTCACTGGGAAGCTCTGCTCTGTGACCATATTTGCAATTGGACATTTTTTCCAAGATGGAATTAGAACAAAGAGAAAGGCAGGTTATTTATATTACTGGACTCTGAATGTGGGCTTAGGAACTCTGGGTGGACATGTTTCATCAATCAAACTAGAGAACTAGAGAAAATGGGTCTATAGAAAAGGAAGAAGAATGAAGGAAACATCCAACGAGAAACAGATGAATGTTCAAGGAAAATTACTCCTGGTTCCTTTTTTGAAAACCACCTGGGGCGCCTGGGTGGCTCAGTTGGTTAAGCGACTGCCTTCAGCTCAGGTCATGATCCTGGAGTCCCGGGATCGAGTTCCGCATTGGGCTCCCTGCTCAGCAGGGGGTCTGCTTCTCCCTCTGCCCTCTTCCCTCTCGTGCTCTCTGTCTCTCATTCTCTCTCTCTCTCAAATAAATAAATAAAATCTTAAAAAAAAAAAAAAAGAAAACCACCTGTATGTCTTCCCTTGCAGTCTTACCTGTGCATATCTTTAATATCCCTCTCCCCCTTAAAATTAAGCTGGTTTTAGTTGACTCTTGTTATATGCAATCAAGAACCCTAATATAAGCAAATTAGTTTTGTAGGGAACGGAGATTTTCAGAAAAAAAATGTAGGAGACATAGACCAGAAAAAAAATGGGAAATTATCAATATTTAGAAGAGAATGGAGATTTTGTGCCTAGAAACAGGATTACTATGAGACACCCCACGGAGCAGAAGAGAAAAAGAATAATTGGTCCCCAGAGCTGTCTCATTCCATCCAGTTTCTGATCGCAATTCCAGTCCAGAGGTTTTCTTAAAATGTTTGTCACCCTCTTCTTGAGGTAATTTTAGGAGGGAACTGTCTTACCCAGTGCAGTGAGATTAACTAAGAAGTTATTGACCACGAGATGTTTAAAGAGGGGGAAAGCTTGCTCAAGTGTATTGATGCCTTTACATTTGCCTGAGTGGGTAAATCAAATTGAATATATAAACCACAAGAGCATGCATGCCTGATTAGCAATCTCGAAATAAATACTGTGCTCCGAGACTCTCTGGGCAAAGCATGTCAAAAAATGTGGGAACATTCTTATAAGAAGAAATATTTTCAGCTTAACATAAAAGGAACATACAAAATGTATATTTCAAACCTTATTCACTAGGGATTTATTTTATGTATTTACTTCCCAGTTTCCGTCTAATAAGTGTGTGAGATAATACTTCAGATATTAGAAAAGACTACAGGATAGAATTTTTCAGAGGAATCTGAATTCATTTACCAAGAGTCTATATTTACAAATAAGTAAAAAATAAGAATTTTCAATGAGGTATATCTTTTTTGCCCATATAAGTTTAACATTTTAAAATGTCAGTTATCTGACAAAAGAATAATGCTTTGTATCTGAGGGCACAGATAATTGCATCCAATTGTATTAAAACACAGAGCTAATTAGATTTCTAATTGTTGCAGTATCTATTTCTCTCCCACTCTATAAGTCTATTTTTTCCCCTCCATTATCAGTTTAAATCTTGCCAAGGAGGAAACCATTTATTGGTAGAACTGCTTGAAGTGATAGATACACATTTAGGCTGGACTAGACTCGTCTGGGTTCAAGATTTCATACAAAAATTTTTAACTTGTTTTATTGATGCGTAAGACACACACACAATCATCAGTGTACCACTCAATGGATTTTTAGAAATTGAGCATTCATGTAACTACAACCTAGATCAAAGATAGAATATTATGCCCCAAACCCTTCTAAGGTTTACCCCACTCCCCAGGGTTAAGAACTATCCTGACTAAACACCATGGGTTAGTTCTGTCTGGTTTGTTGTTACATAAATACAGCCATAGAATATGTACCTGTTTGTATCTGGCTTCTTCTCCTGAATATTGTGTTTGTTAGATTCATCCATGTTCTTGTATGTAGTGTAGCTTGTTAATTCTCATTGCAACTACTCATGATGTAACTACTGTTCATGTGAATATGCTATAATTTATCAATCTACTGATGATGGACATCTCTATTATTCAGGTTTTAAATCTATGTGGCTGTGCATGAATTTTTATTATATAACATAAGCCAGAATCTCCCATTTCAGCTCTAGCTAGAGCTTTTCAAATTTTCTGAGTGGATAACAATTGAGTGCCATATCGTAGGATTTTGATCAGATCCGGTACAGATAGATATATCAATGCACATAGTTCAGGACTAACTCACAAACCACCTCCCTAAGGCTGCCTTTTCAAACTATTAGTTTCTTAAAAACAAACAAAACAAAATTCTCTTCTGGAATTAAAAGTTTGATCTGAAAATTATTGATTTTGTATTTGAAAATTGCTGGTGTACTTTTTTTTTTTTTAATCCGGAGTTTGGGCTTTCTTCCTCTTTCAAAGAAGACTTTCCTCTTGCTTTCTAGGATTAAACATTTGATTCATTTCGAGCCTGTGTACTTTAGAGTATTTCCTTAGCAATGAGATCATCTCCTCACTAAATCCCGGTATCTCCATATGCTGCCCTTCTACTCCAGTGCTCACTACCAGCAACTGCGTACCGTGCACTCTAAGCTTTTGCCACCTTGCTCTGGAGCTTGTAAGAAGAAAGTGTAGTTAAAGTCCCCTTTCCCTACTGCACTTTTTCTCTAGGCCACTCCTACCAACAAGTGAAGTTTTCCTATGGCAACAGTAGGTTAGTTTCAGAGAGAAATTATAATGTATAAAGGAAATTTATAATTTGAAGAGGAAAGGTTGAGTCCAAAGTGGCCAGGGAAGTAAATCCTAATTCAGACTACTTTGATTTGAAACCACACTCAATGCTGCATGAGTAATTTTACCTCTCTGTGCCTCTGTGCAATTCCAGTTTACAGGAGAAGGCAGCTAAAGGTTAATTGGTCAAGAGAGTTTTCTCTCCCAGGTGTCCCTACTCTTTATGAGGCAGGCCGGCCCTCAGTTTCCTATCTTCTTCCTTGTGGAAACCTTTCTTCATCAGTTATTTTGCTAAAAATATTTACCCTTTCTAACCCCGTAGGAAAATGACACAGTTATCAACTAACCACAACATTCCCCAGAAGGAGGGGCTCACTGGCTAGAGATCTATTTGTGCCCTATGATATGTTGTGATTCATTCAGTCTGAAGGAGTTACTTTTAGAAATCACCTGGAGGTCATGATCCCAGGGTCCTGGGATTGAGCCCTGCATTGGGCTCCTTGCTCAGTGGGGAGCCTGCTTCTCCCTCTGCTGGCCGCTCCCCTTGCTTGTGCTCTCTCTCTCTGAAAAAATAAAATCTTAAAAAAGAGAAAGAAAGAAAGGAAGGAAGGAAGGAAGGAAGGAAGGAAGAAGAAAGAAAAGGAAGGAAGGAAGGAAGAAATCACCTGGAGGGACGCCTGGGTGGCTCAGTTGGTTAAGCATCTGCCTTCAGCTCAGGTCATGATCTCAGGGTCTTGGGATCCAGCCTCAGCAGAGAGTCTGTTTCTCTCTCTCTCTTCCTCTGCCCCTCCTCCCTGCTTGTTCTTCCTCTCTCTTTCAAATAAATAAATAAAATCTTAAAAAAAAAATAAAGAAAGAAATCACCCAGAGGGCCAGGGATGAGTAGTACCAGGGAGGGGTGTATGGTATCCAGGTTCCAATGAATGGCTCTTGGGTCAAGGGCAGATGTGACACCTTGTTGGATTTCATTATTGGTACTACCATCACTATGTACTTCAGGCAAATTGATTCTTTAGCGGGTTGGTGATCTGTTAAATTAAGATGTGTAGTCCCGGGCGCCTGGGTGGCTCAGATGGTTAAGCGTCTGCCTTCGGCTCAGGTCATGATCCTGGAGTCCCGGGATTGAGTCCCGCGTCGGGCTCCCTGCTCGGCGGGGAGTCTGCTTCTCCCTCTGACCCTCCTCCCTCTCCTGCTCTCTGTCTCTCATTCTCTCTCTCTCAAATAAATAAATAAAATCTTAAAAAAAAAAAAGATTCTTTCTCTAAAAAAAAAAAAAGATGTGTAGTCCCCACACAAATACTACTTTTGACATAGTTGTTTAGTTTAAATCCATTTGGAAAAGGGAAAATTTCCTCTTTTAATAGGTGATCCATACTTTCCATTGAGTTAATTAACCCTCATGTATTGGAAAAAATTAGTATATTTTCTGCTTTGCTTAAGGTATAGGTGTCTACCAGAATAATAAATGCATCAAACTATGTTTTCATTTCTTTCCCCAAGAAGAGCATTAGACTCTTATGTTTAAAGTTCTGCAGCTTTCTTTGGTTGCCAATTTTTCTGATTGCATTCTAAACCATGTTACTATTAATCTCTTATATTATCTGGTATTTCAAATACTGATGATTAAATATCCATAAAATTTATAAGTTGTGACTCATTTGTAATTCTCTATTTACTAAGGCCATATACAATGTAGGTACTCGATACCCATTGGCTAGTTGACCTATTCAATTTCCTTTTCTTACTAATTCAGTAAAAACTTGCATCAAAATGCACAAAATGGGAGCCTGAGTGGCTCCACCGGTTAAGTGTCAGCCTTAGGCTCAGGTCATGATCCCGGGGTCCTGAGATGGAGTGCTACTTTGAGTCAGGCTCCCTGCTCAGCAGGGAGTTTGCTTCTCCCTCCCCCTCTGCCCCTTCCCCTGCTCATGCTCTCTCTCTCAAATAAATAAATAAAATTTTAAGAAAAAAACAAAATGAAAAAAAAAAGAAAAGAAAAAACCAAAATGCACAAAGTTCTCTTATTTGCATGACTTTAAAATTCTTTTTTTTTTAATTTATTTATTTATGAGAGAAAGTGAGCACACAAGCGAGGGGAGATGCAGAAGGAGAAGGAGAAGCAGCCTCTCCTCTGAGCAGGGAGCCCGACGCTGGGCTCCCTCCCAGGACCCTGGGACCATGACCTGAGCCGAAGGCAGATGCTTAGCAGACTGAGCCACCCAGGCGGCCCTTCATGACTTTAAAAAATATTAGAGGATCAATAATCAAAATACTTTGTAAATCCAATAAAATTATAAATATGCAAAAACTTAAATAAATAATAAACAAATTAAAAACTTAAGCAAATGTTTCTAATATTAATCTCACTTATGGTTTATTAGATTGTACCACATACATGTGGATGATTTCCTTTCCTGCATGCAGTAGTCTCCCCTTTGGATCAAAAAATAGAAATATTTCCACAGAACATCCTAAGCAACAAACACTTCTTTTTTAAACATCTACTCTGGGCCGTCCATTGTGGTGGTTGCAGAGACATAAAAAGATTAAAAGTCTAGATTCCTGACATCAACAACATGGGATAGAGGACAAGTAATCAGTTTAATTAATTAGGTAAATCTATATGATGTCAGCCTGGTCAGTAAACACCTGTATTTGTTGGAAGAATAGAGAAGTCTCACAACATAGATGGACCTTTGGCAGGTGAAATGGGGGGAGAGTGCATTCCAGGCAGAGGAAGAATATAGGAATGCATATGGGTATGAGAGAATATGGTGTCCTCAAGGGACCACATGAACTTCATTAGCACTAGTTATTAATATCCAAGATGTAATCCCATGATGATTTTTATGTAGCTTCTTGGGTTTATAGGCTCAGAGAAGATTCTGGCTGAGAGTGTGAAGCTTTAATTTGGCTTCAGTCTACATTATCCACTGTAGTATTTGGAAAGTATACTATTTGGGGTTATACCTACATTGTTTGAATAATTGATTTAAGTGGTGGGGTGTCGGAGTGATGGGGTGGCTGGGTGATAGACATTGGGGAGGGTATGTGCTATGGTGAGCGCTGTGAATTGTGTAGGGCTGATGAATCACAGACCTGTACCTCTGAAACAAATAATATATTATATGTTTAAAAAAAAAAAAAGAAGATAGTAGGAAGGGAAAAATGAAAGAGGGAAAATAGGAGGGGGAGATGAACCATGAGAGATGATGGACTCTGAGAAACAAACTGAGGGTTCTAGAGGGGAAGGGGGTGGGGGGATGGGTTAGCCCAGTGATGGGTATTAAGGAGGGCACGTACTGCATGGAGCACTGGGTGTTATACGCAAACAATGAATCATGGAACACTACATCAAAAACTAATGATGTAATGTATGGTGATTAACATAACATAGTAAAAAAAATACTAGAATCCCATTTGGCTAGTCAACTTTGCACTTATTCTTCCTCTATCACAATTGTGGTGGAGAAAGATACTGCTGATAGTATACAGACACTCTGATCTGGGGGGAAAGACAAAAACAAAAAACTGAGCTTGGTTCCAGACCTGAGAGAGGAAGAGTTTGTAAAGGTAATTGTCAGGGCCCAATTCAATCTGCTGGTGACAACCAATTGGCTCTACCCCCAGGAGCAGTTCTTCATGGCAGAGATTTGCAGTGAGGCCATAATATGAAGGTGTAAGTACCTAATGCACTTACCCAGTATGGTGAGCTCTATTTTGTGCAGCAAATCTAAAAGCCCCATCAGCTTACCATAGAGCCCTAGTATTGCTGATAGATATATGCTGAGTAAACCGTACTACATATCTGCTAGCTTCCAAACGATGTCCATCTTTGGATACCTATCAGCTAGTCTCTTCCTTATGTATCCTTTAAAAACCTGCACTATCTCTGGTTGCCTATGTGAGTTTTGCTTACTTGCATCTCAAAGTATCCAACATAATAAATATAGTCAAGTTCCACTGATGAAGAGTGGGTGGCTGTTTCTGCAACTAGGGCTTGTTTCAGTGCTGAGAGGCAGAACAGGGCAAGAATATCTTTTGAACCATGCTCATTTAAGACATACAAGTCTAAGGTACATTGGAGCCAAGTGAATTATCCACTGGAATATGTAATAGTACGGCAAGAGCATAAACCCATTTCCTAGGTTCCTTGGTCATTATATCATACTGACTGTCATTTTTCGAGTTTCTGGTGCTGTTTATTAATGTTGTCACTCTTGTTTGTTTAGTTGTTGTTGTTGCTACATTTATAGAGCACTTTTCATATTCCAAGATCAGTGTTTTACTGCTTTGCCTACTTTATTTCAATTGGTAACTACAAAACCTTGAGGAAAGATGATTATTGGATATTTACTATTTTAGATTTTATACCACATGCTTGTTGAAAGTAAATTATATTTATAATTTTAGCTTTCTGTTCGGAAACAATTCTTTCTTATACTTTTCCATACCCCATCCCTCCCCACTTAATAGTTAAGCAGCATGATGTTTTAGAAAAATATCTCAGGTATTACAATAATTTGTTCATATATGACATAGAGTATTTTGGCAAACATACTACTACCTCCTTAGACATTATTTCAACTCATCTTAGGCACCACAAATACAAAACTGCATCAATGATATGGCTTTAATATCCCTTTTCCCAAAGGTAATGAAAGTAGCAATCCATCACCTACTCCCATTTGCCACCCTCAGTAACTTAATTTCCCACTCCAACTTAGAATGGTTTAATTTCTTTCTTCATTGATCCCTTATTCTTAAAGAAAATGAATTTAACTTCACTGGGAGATAACTTAATATTTCAATTGTTGTTTATTAACTAGTTACAATTTTAACTTTTTTTTTTCATTCTGAACTCAAAATAAGCTCTTACTCTTTTATGGTCTCGTGTTGTTGTTGTTGTTTTATTTCCTAGAACTCATTATTTTATTTCATTTTTCTTTACCACTTTCCTAGTTGAGTCAAAATCTGCAGTAAACACACACAAGCACAATAACACACATATGGGTTATGCTATAGTTTTGTTCAGCATCTTAACTCTTACTGAAAGAAACCAGTTTTTTCCTTTTAAGTTGAAACACCTTTTATTCTTTTCAGTGTATATGTTCAATTTATCAACACTTGACTTTACTTGTCTTCAAGGTTGATCTTTCTTAAGTTATAAGATTTGTTTTGGTGCTAACTAGTTTGCAGTTTTGATTTCTAGATTACTGTATGTCAGATTTAATCATAACACTGTCAGCTGGTCGAATGGCTCAACTCCATTTTTCTACTTCACTGATTTTTCCTTCATTCTGACTTAAGTCATCATTCCCTGTAGGGGATTTGACAGACTAATTCTAGAAGTAAGCATTTGCCCAAGCTATTATTTCTGTGTCTGTTTCATGATGTGCCTCAAATGGTTTTAAATTAATATTTAGATGATTTTTATTACTCATAATTTTGTCTTTATATTGTTGCTTGCTCTAACGTATAAAATCATTTAAAAAAATAAAAATTATTTGGTAAACTTGTCAATAAACTTTAAATCCTTATCTGATATATTAGTTTTGAGGAAAGTAATTTGGGGTGTCGAAGAGAAATTTGTAGATTTTTCTGTTAAATAGCATTTGCAAAAAAAATTGCATTTGCTTTTATGTAATGAATATTAAGGGAAGCATAATCGTGCATTTATTGCAATTTTGTATAAATTTTAAATGGTACATTCAATGATATTTGTTATTGAATTATGAAAAAACTTTTTCTAATAAAGGAGCAGCAGATACAATAATTTCTCTCTCATTGAAGCATCATTAAAGTTTTGGACTGATAGGAGGAAAATTCTGATTTGCTGGCTCTTCAGAATATGTGCATGTTGTGTGTATGTGGTGCATGTGGCAAAGTGGGTATGCAGTAAAGCTTTGGTGGCTCTGCTGCTCCTGTGTGACCTTGTCTTGAACAGGTAGACTGCTATTCCTTGCTCAGAGGAGATCTATCTGAAAGAATGTTAATGGAGTCATTGTTGGGCGCCTGGGTGGCTCAGTTGGTTAAGCGACTGCCTTCGGCTCAGGTCATGATCCTGGAGTCCCGGGATCGAGTCCCACATCGGGCTTCCTGCTCAACAGGGAGTCTGCTTCTCCCTCTGACCCTCCCCCCTCTCATGAGCTCTCTCTCTCTCAAATAAATAAATAAAATCTTAAAAAAAAAAATGGAGTCATTGTTTATAACCTGAGGCTTTGAACTTAAAGGAAGTTAGGACTGGCTTCCGACATCTGTGAGATGTACAAGTACGATTCTGGTCCACCGGTAGACACTGGAAATACCCAGAGAGAAGGCAGGCTGGAACTAAATTCTATTGCTGTGGCCATAGAGTCAAGCAAGGAAGAAATTCCTAATTTCATATGCTTTCCACAGGTAACACAATAAGAATTGGTAGGTGGGAGGTCCCTGAATTGGATCAGGTTAACTCAGCATTGCACTAGGAAAGTAAAATATTACACAGGAACTAGCATTCTCAATAGAAAAAAAAGTATGTGAATGTGTGTGTGTGTGTGTGTGTGTGTGTGTGTGTTGCATGTGATGAATTACATTCAAACACATTGAAGATGCTGAAAGGAGGCTGAAAAATCTCAATATCCTGGCATGTGAAGCATGATCAGATGCTCAGTGTATTCAGATGTTCAGTCAGCTGTATGCTGAGGAATATAGAGAGATATCGAGACAGAACAGAGAAAATACAGAGGAATATAGAGAAGTACAGATGGCAAAGATTTTTGACATAGCAGTAGCAGTAGAGGTGAGAATCCAGCAGCCTAGCAGCCTGTGTCTGGTGGTGAAGGTGCCCATGGTGGGGGCTGCCTGACTACACTGGTCCTGGGTGAAGATCTGGTGTACACTAAGCTGCCCAGCCGCTCTGAACACCAACCGTTTCCTCTAGCCCTTTTGTGGTTCTGTGAACTACCCAATACTTTATAATAAATCCTTTTCTACTTGGATTATCAAAGTTGATTTTGGTTGTTTTCTAATAAAAACAACTGACTTGTCATCCCATTACCCTGCTCCCCTACATGCGTAAATAACCTTCTGAATTTTCCCCTTATTCCCTCTCATGGGCTGGCCTGGCTATCTTATTTCTATCCCTGTCCTTCTGTTTTAAATGCCTATAACAGATGCTCTAATTATACAGCATATATGTTTTGTTTTGTGCTTTTTTTGTTTGCTTCTAATTCTCTCTCTTAGTTTTAGGAGCATAATGTTTCAGCCAGGTACACAGATATCCACAATAAAGACCAGATTTCTCAGATTCCATATACAGCTAAGAGTGGTCATGTGTCTAAAGTGTGGCCAAGAAGATGTGAGTGGAAGTGATGTGTGCAACTTGTGGTTCCTTCCCATAAGGAGTGCCTTTCACTTCACCTTGTTCCCTTTCCCCACCTGCTAGAATTCATGTATGGTAGTGAGTCATCTTGGAAATGTTTGAACCTAACATACTAAGAATAGTGAAACAACAATTTCAACAAGGCTGGGCCTTATTGACTTAGTAGAACAGAGTTCCCCTACCTACTCAATTTTTGAAGGAATAGAATAATCTCTTTGATTTAGAAGGACACATAAGTGTAACTCAACCTTATCAAAATTATTTCACTACCACTTACCTGTGATGAAGACTTTTAACCCTCCTCTACTGGTAAATGCTATCTTCTTGGCAGTAAAATACACTTTCTTATGTGTTTTTGTTTGTGGTACCTTTTAGACAATAAAGTTCTAAATGGAAGAAGTCAGTGATTTGTAAGTTATCAAGAATTGCACAAGAGCTTAAAGAGTTATGACAAACATACATGTGTGTCTGATATTATTTACTCCCACTCATACCGACTACATATTCTGCCATATCCCAGGTGTATCATTTCCTAGGATGAGCAGCAGGGTAACTATCACAAGAAAAATCTAAATCTCTCTGCAAAGAGAAGGTGTGGACTCATTGATTCTAATAGGCTTCTTATTGGCTAAGAATCACTGAGATTGTCTTCTTAGGACCTTTAGCAGATACTTCCCCCAGATAACATGTATTCTGTCCGAAGCTTTTGGCCTGATTACTGATGAGAACCATCCCCAGACTGAATAGGTTTTAATGCTTAATTATAATGCCTAGTCATTATTACAGTAATCTGGTTCTGGGTGATCAGTCGATATTATGTACATAAATGTAAATGGTTCTGGTTACATGCATGCAGATGGAGGAAATGGTATACACAAATACTTGTTTTCTACTGGAAGTGAAAAGTCACTTTTTAACAAGAGGCAATCTTATTTAATTCAGGTAAGATTTCCTGAATATTTAAGGATCATTATCTAATGAACATTTAAAAATGAAAAGCTCTGACAGTTTGAAAAAAACCCATAGTTATTTTGGTGACAGACTCTGATGAAGTTTGAATGTGGCAGAGAGGTTTAATTTTTCAAGATAATAGTTAGCATGGATAATTCATAATAAGTCTAACAATTCAGGGCTCAAAACTGTTAAATAATTGCAAATGGATTGCCAATTGGCTTTACTCAAACCTAAAAGGGACCTTTAATGTACTTAATATTTTGCTGAAACATAATTCAGTCTCAATGACTTTGAAAGGGACATTAATAGTTTTCTGAAAATATAACCTTGAAAATTAAATCCATTATATATTTCCAAGATTATGGATGAAGCTACTCTGTTAAATAAGTCATTAAATTATCATAACGAGGTATGAGGGGAGATATAAGTGAGAAACAGCAAGTAAAAGGTACTTTGTACCACAATTTGCTTACATTTAACCAAAATGACCTTTAAAAGCAGGGCTGAAGGGTCAGGTTTATCATCACTTTTCCAGCCTTCAGGTAATATATTTCTATTTAGCAGAACAATTTGCTGAAAATTGCTGTCGTAAGAATTATGCTTGGTCCAGCTTCCTACCTGTGATACACAGGGTTTGAGTGGAAGCCACCTCTGAGAACAGCAGTTAGCCAACCATCCCTTCCCTGAAGCAAAACACCTGGTGTACATAGCTATCGCTTCCCTCTATAAAGCAAGCAAATCAAAAAGCAGACAAATCATTAAAAACCTATTCTGAATATATATATATGCTAAAGAAGAAAATAGCAAAATCTCAAAATGCTGAAGAAGTATGATATGACTATGTCTGTTATGCTGAGGCTGGCAAATGTCAATTTGGTGGGTCATCCAGCTGCGTATGTGATTTTTAAACGTTTGCCCAAAGAAGAGTATGTATACAAAATCACATTAAAAGTCTTGATTGAGGGGCACCTGGGTGGCTCAGTTGGTTAAGCGTCTGCCTTCGGCTCAGATCGTGATCCCAGGGTCCTGGGATCGAGCCCCGCGTTGGGCTCCCTGCTCCCTGCTCCCTGCTCAACGGAGAACCTGCTTCATCCTCTCCCTCTGCTGCTCCCCCTGCTTGTGCTCTCTCTCTCTGTCAAATAAATAAGTAAAATCTTTAAATTTTTTTTTATTGAGAGTAATAAAATTTTCAGGTGCATTTCTTCATTTTTTGTATTCAAATGAGGATTTTTTTTCCCCCCTAACTGCCTGGATATCCTCTGACCTGAGAAATTTTCAGCTCAAAGATAGCAGAGGGATATAATGCCCAGCAGAGTATCTGACACAGCAGGCATAAGTAAATATTTGTTGAATGAATATCGAATGTATGAGTACTGATTAACTTAAAAAGCAAGCATTTATGTTCACATATGACATTGGTTAAACAAATGATTGACAGAATCCTTTTGGGCAATGATTTAAAATTTTAAGATTTTCTCATTCTATAAAAATGATATTTGGAGTGTCTTTCCCCCTGTTTGGTAGCTCTAATGTGTTATGCTTGTCAAAACATTAGTTTCTTTGCTGTGTCAGTGACTTTTAAAAGAGGACAAAATTGAAACTGATTCAGCACACCATAATGGTGTTGATGATAGGGACAAAAGAGATCCAGTGAAGCTGTTCTCCTTGACCTTTATTGGCAGGCTTTTCAGTTAAGAGGTAGTCACTATGGGAAGCAATATTATCTAAGTGCTCATATAGTCAGGGACAGTAAAACCTACATTGTTCATAGATACATTATACTGACATAGGGTGGGGGCTTCAAATTCTTATTTAATTTGTCCTGGAATTCAACATTAGTCCTGAAGAGGTGGATTAAAAAAGCTAAATGAAATTTTTAAAAATACAATACAAACTGGGTGATGATACAAGTACTTCAGGATCTAACTGAATATATCATTCAAAAGAGTTGTCATACTAGATGCCATTCTTTTCAATAGGTAGTAGAGCTCAACCGTCTGAATGGCTTTAGGCACATGAGATGTAATACAATCAGAGTGATAATTCTGTAAGTTATAAATATGCTGCTATTTATATACTATAGTAAACAATAATGATGAAATGAAATAATACAAAAAATAGGATTTTAAAATTATATGACACTTACTATGTATGCCTCTGTCCTTTAAAAAGTAGTGCTTAGCTGTGTTATCACACTCCATTGTGGATTTGATAAATAATATTGTAATAATTACAGTTAAATTATTGAACTGTGTAAATACTTTGTTTTTATTACTTCTAATGTGGTCCCTGTAATAACCCCACTTACTATCATGCACACTTCTATGAAATTTCTCTGATGGAAGCGAAAAAGAGAGAGAACAAGAGACTGACATAACCTGTGGTACTTTTTACCTCTTTAACATCTTGTAATCTGGTGAATTCATAGGACTATTTCATTCATGCATGTGAATATTTGTTATGTGTATTGTAATGGAAAAAAGTTTAAAGACTTTCTGATGCTTTACATACTCATTATTTCTATACTATTATGTTCAGTGAAGAAGTGGACAGTCCCAAGTTCAATTTGGAACTCACTGGCAAGTCAGTTTAAGGTTTATCAGCTTCTTTATGTCTGTGCTACATTCCTCCTCAAATCACTTCCTTTCCTATTGAATATTGCCAGCTTCTTGTAGGGTGAGCCATTGTGATCCTGAATCCAAATTATCATAGCACTCGTTGCACTTTTAGTGACTATTTTGTTGAGTACTATTAAATGAAACACAAATGTTATGAATTAACCTGATGCTTTAAAAAAATTATTTGCTCCATTCTAGACTCTTCCAGTGCTTTCAGCCACTTTTTAAACCAGTGTAATGACCATATGAGGTAAATACTATTATACTAGCTTTTAGTTGAAAAAACTGAAATTTAGATTTATCCAAGGTCACAAACAACTAACAAACTTGGTATTGAAATTCATTTCTATGTGGATTGTAGAGGCCAAGCTCTTTCAACAAACACAATGTCAGGAATAAAATGCCCTTTGAACTTTTCTCTCAGATTACTTCTTTAGAGAGCTTTTCCCCTCTGGTCAGGAATAAGACAAGGATGTCCACTCTCACCACCTTTATTCAACATAGTCCTGGCAATCCTAGCCAGGATCCTAGACAGCAATCAGACAAGAAAAAGGAATAAAAGGCATCCAAATTGGTAAGGTAGAAGTAAAACTTTCACTATTTGCAGATGACATAATACTATATAAAGGAAACCCTAAAGAATCTGCCAAGCAACTACTAGAAGTGATAAATGAATTCAGTAAGGTTGCAGATACAAAATCAGTATACAGAAATCCGTTGTATTTTTCCACACTAAAAAAGAAGCAGCAGAAAGAAAAAGTAAGAAAACTATCTCATTCACAGTTGCACCAAAAATAATAAAATAACTAAGAATAAACTTAACCAAGGAGGTGAAAGACCTCTACTCTGAAAAGTATAATACACTGATGAAATAAATTGAAGATGACACGAACAAATGGAAAGATATGCCCATGCTCATGGATTGGAAGAAAAAATATTGTTAAAATATCCATACTACTGGGGTGCCTGGGTGGCTCAGTCGTTAAGCGTCTACCTTTGGCTCAGGTCATGATCCCAGGGTCCTGGGATCCAACCCCGCATCTGGCTCCCTGCTCCGTGGGAAGCCTGCTTCTCCCTCTCCCACTCCCCCTGCTTGTGTTCCTTCTCTCGCTGTCTCTCTC
Organism: Leptonychotes weddellii; assembly: GCF_054177405.1. NCBI lineage: Eukaryota > Metazoa > Chordata > Mammalia > Carnivora > Phocidae > Leptonychotes > Leptonychotes weddellii. The sequence continues at coordinate 91,966,961 of NC_138376.1, read as the reverse complement.
TCTCTGTCAAATAAATAAATAAAATCTTAAAAAAAAAAATCCATACTACCCAAAGCAATCTATAGGTTTAATGCAATCCCTATCAAAATATCAACAGCATTGGGGCACCTGGGTGGCCCATTTGGTTAGGCATTTTACTCTTGATCTCAGCTCAGGTCTTTATCTCAAGGTTGTGAGGTCAAGGGGCACATGGGTGGCTCAGTTGGTTAAGCGACTGCCTTCGGCTCAGGTCATGATCTCAGGGTCCTAGGATCCAGCCCCACATCGGGCTCCCTGCTCAGCGGGAAGCCTGCTTCTCCCTCTCCCACTACCCCTGCTTGTGGTTCCCTCTCTCGCTCTCTCTCTCTCTCTGTCAAATAAATAAATAAAATCTTTAAAAAAAAAAATATTGTGAGGTCAAGCCCCGTTTTGGACTCCTTGCCCAGTGTGAAGCCTACTTAAAACAAAAAACACCATTTTTCACAGAACTAGAACAAACAATCCTAAAATTTCTGTGGAACCACAGAAGACCCTGAATAGCCAAAGCAATCTTGAAAATGAAAAACAAAGCTGGAGGTATCACATTTCCAGATTTTAAGTTATATTACAAAGCTATGGTAATCAAAATAGTATGGTACTGGCACAAAGATAGATTCACAGATCAATGGAACAGAATAGAAAGCCCAGAAATAAACCCACAGCTATATGGTCAATTAATCTTCAACAAAGGAGGCAAGAATATGGAATGGTAAAAAGACAGTCACTTCAATAAATGGTGTTGGGAAAACTGGAAGCAACATGCAAAAGACTGAAACTAGACCACATTCTTACACCATACCCCAAAATAAACTCAAAATGGATTAATAACCTAAATATGAAACCTGAAACCAGAAAAATCCTAAAAGAGCACAGGCGTGACTTCTCTGATATTGGCTGTGGCGGCATTTTTCTAGATATGTCTCCTAAAGCAAGGGAAATTAAAGCAAAAATAAACTATGGAGACTGCATCAAAATAAAAAGTTTCTGCTAAGCAAAATAAACAGTCAACAAAACTAAAACACAACCTATGGGATGGGAGACAATACTTGCAAATAACATATCCAATCAAGGGTTAGTATCCAAAATGTATAAAGAACTTACACAGCCCAACACCAAAAAACCCCACAAATAATCTAATTAAAAAATGAGTAGAAAACATGAACAGACATTTCTCCAAAGAAGACATACAGATGGCCAACAGACACATGAAAAGATGTGTCTTTTCACTTATCATCAGGGAAATTCAAATCAAAACAACAATGCGATATCACCTCACATCTGTCAGAATGGCTAAAATAAAAAAATATAAGAAAGAACAACCGTGGGCGCCTGGGTGGCTCAGTTGGTTAAGCGACTGCCTTCGGCTCAGGTCATGATCCTGGAGTCCCGGGATCGAGTCCCGCATCGGGCTCCCTGCTCGGCAAGGAGTCTGCTTCTCCCTCTGACCCTCCTCCCTCTCATGCTCTCTGTCTCTCATTCTCTCTGTCTCAAATAAATAAATAAAATCTTTAAAAAAAAAAAAAGAAAGAACAACCGTTGGTGAGGATGTGGAGAAGACAGAACCACAGTGCCCTGTTGGTGATAATGCATACTGGTGTCATGATATGGAAGACAGTATGGAGGTTCCTCAAAAAATTAAAAACAGAGCTACCATATTATCCAGTGATCACACTATTGGGTATTTACCCAAAGAACACAAAAATACTGATTTGAGAGGATATATGCACCCCTATGTTTATTGAAGCATTATTTACAATAGTCAATTATGGATGAAGACCAAGTGTCTATTAATAGATGAACAGATGAAGAAGGGTTGGCATATATATACAATGGGATATTATTCAGCCATAAAAAAATTAAATCTTACCATTTGCAATATGGATGGATCTAAAGAGTATAGTGCTAAGCAAAGTAAGTCAGTCAGAGAAAGATAAATACCATATGATTTCACTCATATTTGAAATTTAAGAAACAAAACAAATAAAGGGAAAAAAAAAAGAGATAAACCAAAGAACAGTCTCAACTATACAGAACAAAAAGATGGTTACCAGAGGGGATGTCAGTTGGGGGAGTGGCTGAAATAGGTGAAGGGGATTAGGAACACACTTATCTTGATGAGCACTGAATAATATATGGAATTTTGAATCACTAATTGTACACCTGAAACCAATATAACACCATATGTTAACTACACTGGAATAAAAATAAAATTAAAAAACAAAAACTATAAAAATGAAACTACGAATCTTAAGCATTTTCTGTAAAAGTAAGTAAAAACAGGCAGAAAGTTGTGGATTACCCATGGTGTCCCTGTGTCTCTTCTTTTCTCATACCTGTAAGATCTATAACCTCCTGCTTTATCTGCCAGACCCAAAATGTATTATTCACAATGGAGACTCTTTTTATTGTTGTTTTTTTTTAATCTAGTAGAATGTGCCAGCTTTTAGACTGGTTATAACTGACAACTATCAACAACCTAAAAATGTTTAATTATTTTTTTTCTTCTCTCTCTCTATATTGTACTAAACATTATTCAAACTTGTATTATGAAGCAATTCAAAATGAAAGGCTGCTAACTTATTTATTTTCACCTGCAGTCAGTTATTTTACCTCACCATCTAGAATGTGCTAAGAAATAAAGTAGGTTCACACTCTTCAAAAGATCTATAAACAGAACTTCATTATATATCTGCTAACTCCTTCACAGATATTAAACTAATCCAACATTATACCTGCAGTGGTTGTAAGAGGATATTACTTGCTAGAAATCTAGAAAAAAATCACAAAGAGATCAATAGAAACTTTTTAAAGAATTGTGTGGGTATTTTATTTTTATTACCTAAAGATATAGATTTAGTAAGGGTTTACTTCTTTTTGGCAAAAAAATGGAGTGTTAAAAAAAAAGACAATTTATAAAGTCCTCAAAATAAATTTGAGCAAACCCTGAACAAAGTAGCTACCCACTTAAAAACATCTTATATTTAGAGATCTGGAGACCATTCTAATACAATGTAAAAAGTTGAACATTTGGTTTCATTATAAGAACTTTTTTGACTTTATTTCCATAATTTGTCAAATTAATTCAACAAATTTTAAATTTATTTGTGTGTGGATATGCCCAAATATCAATTGTCCAATTTTTATTTTAATGATAGGCAATAAATCTAATCACCTAAGTCTCTAAGGTTAAAGTCACTGATATAAGTTCTCTTATGAAAGAAGCAATTTTCTTTAGTTTTAATTTACAATTTCAATTTTATTTTAGTTTAGGATGTTATGATGCAAATAGAAAAAATCCAAAACAAATATATTCAGAAAAGAAAAAAAATATTATAACATTTAGACTAATTGCCTTAAAGTTCTACTTTTGCTATCAGTCTTGTTCAACTCTTAAGAAAAAAACTAACCCTCATTAAAAAAGTAAAAAATCTCTTGCTTTTTATATGTAGATCTTCACTAATTAGGAATGTAGGAATTATATTGGAAACCATCTAATATTTCTCTTGTCTTGATACATAGAAAGTTGTATTTTAACAAACACCATGTATATTTAAAACTTTGAAAAAATAACTTGAGCTTGAAAATTTTAAATCAAAAACTTATTATGTCATTATCTTATTAAATAATTATCCCTTTATTTGTTTATAAGAATATTGCCAAGAAAGTGGGGGAAAAACTAGCACAGATCACTACTACTAGTAGACTGACCACGGTTCTGGTGGACTGATTATAATATAATGAACAACAGTCACATTTCTATTATATGCAACAAAAAGATTGGTTAACTAAAATATACTTATGGAATAATGTAATTTCATCTATGAAAACAAGGGAGCAAAGAAATAATTGCTCATCCAAACCTATAATTTGAATTTATTTTTATTATATGATCCTTGCAGAAAATGTGTTACAGGATATCACAAAGTTCCATCAAGCTATTTCAAATGGTTTAGTTTTTTATTAGTGTTAAGTTTAGTTTTTTATTAGTGTTAAGTGTTTTACTAGTGTTAAGATAGGAAAGAATTATTAGATAAGACATTGTAAACTGGGGCACCTGGGTGGCTCAGTCAATTAAGTGTCTGTTCTGCTCAGGTTATCATCAGGGTCCTGGGATCAGGCTGTGGTGCAGGAAGTCTGCTTCTTTCTCTCCCTCAGACCCTCCCCCTTGCTCATGCTCTCACTCTCTCTCTCAAATGAATAAATAAAAAAATCTTTTTTTAAAAAAAATGACATTGTGGGGTGCCTGGGTGGCTCAGATGGTTAAGCGTCTGCCTTCGGCTCAGGTCATGATCTCAGGGTCCTGGGATCGAGTCCCGCATCAGGTTCCCTGCTCAGTGCAGAGCCTGCTTCTCCCTCTCCCTCTGCCACTGCCTCTGCTTATGCTCTTCTGTCTATCTCTCTGTCAAATAAATAAATAAAATCTTTAAAAAAAAATGACATTGTAAACTAAAAGGTAATATACAAATAATACAAATAGAAGTAATTTTTATCAATAGAATATAGCTGAAATATGATAAAATCCTCCAAAATAACATTTTCTTGGTTTTCATTATGTTTTCTTAATTTCATTAGCAAATAAATTTTATTCTGTAGAAACTTAATCATGTTCTCAATGTGTGGAGTGGGGTGTGTGATAAAATGATTAAGGGCATCCCATCCTTTCTCACTGAATGCAAATATAATCCTGGCCGGGATGTATACAATAGCTTTTGGGGGACTCCAAAAAACAAATAGTAGTAGGCATGTTGGGGAAGAAAATCAGAATTCAAAGTAACACCAAATCAACAGCAAATTCACCACTTTTTTCCTTCAATATTCTCCAACTTGAACACACTATAATAGGAAGCCCAGAAGTGGCACTTGGTGCAGACAAAGAGATTTCTAGGAATGCACTCTAGTTTTGGCTCAGGATGTGGCAAAAGGACCTCTTAACATTTAGGAAGAGTGCAGAATTCACCCTCCTCCCCTGTTAATTATTTTCTCCATTTTTCTCTTGTTCCAGCTTCCAACAAACTGCAAAACATGGCAGCAAAAGTGGCAGTAGTCATAGGAACCAAAACTCTGAGGGAGACGAACTTTCCTCTGATTCGTGGAGTTGTGTTCCAAAAAGTGTGGCTATAAACCCACATGGCATTTTTTCTTTCTGTCTTCCAATGATGGCTTGCTTCAGATGTGGTGAATCCATAGAACTATGTGACAAAGCCGGGTAAATAAAGCTCCAGCTTTCTCTCTGAGGAAGGTAAAGGGGATTCCCAAGGAACCTAAAATACCAAGGAGAGCATTAATGAAGGTGGAGCTCAGGCAGTTAACCCCATAAAGTTGTCTATAAACTCCTGGGTGGAGCCCCAACATGCACATGCATGGATTTGATTCTAATCAACAAACCGAAGATATAAGAATCCTAAATGTGAATGCATAAATTTCCTTCAAAATATTTTTAAAAAATTCCCAGAACTGAGAGAAATAGAACAATCTTTAATTATAGACAGAGAAATCAATACTCCTCTTTCAGTTATCTATAGAACTAGAGGACAGGAAATCAAGGAGAATATAGAAGAAATGAGCAATACCACCAACAACTGGAAATGAATTGACATTTAAAGAAAGATAACCAACAACCACAGAATGTGCATTCTTTTCAAGTACACATCAGACATTCATCAAGATAGACCATATCCTGCATCATAAAAAAAAAAAAAAGTTTTAAAAGAATGAAAATGTATATCTCTGACCGTAATGGAATTAAATTAGAAAACAATAACAGGAAAAGAGTCAATAATTTGGAAATTAATCAACACACTTCTACATAATTTATACAAAGAGAAAAATCTCAAGGGAAATAAAAAGTATTTTAAACTAAACAGAAATGCAATATATCAGAATTTGTGGGGTGCAATTAAAGCAGTGCATAGAGAGAAACTTATAGTATTAAATGTTTATATTAGAATAGATTTCAAATCAATAATCTAAGCTTCTACTTAGAATAAAGGAGAAAAAGAATAAAATAAATCCAGATTATCAGAAGAGAGGAAATAATAAAGAGATCAATGAAATTTAAGACAGACTTACATTAATGAAAAAACAGTGAAACCAAAAGCTGCTTCTTTGAAAAGATCAATATAATTGACATGCTTTTAGCAAGATTAAGAAAGAAGAAAGAGAAGACACATATCTCCAATACCAGTGATGAAAAGACTGTCACAATAGATTGTAAAGATATTTAAAGGATAACAAGGGAATATGTAAACTCTAGGCATGTGCATTTGGCAACCCAGATGAAATGGACCCATGTCTTATCAAGCACAATTGAATAAAATGCACCCAGAATAAAAGAGAAGTTCTATAGCCATTATAGAAATTTAATTCATAACATCTTCCTAAAAAGAAATCACCAGCTCTTATTTCACTGGCAAAGTCAACCAACTACTTCAAGAAGACATCATTTCTATGCAACATTGTTATCATTAGGGAGAATGCAAATTAACAGCATGATTAGATAAATTATATGTTTATTAAAATAGATAAAATAAAGGATGTTGAGCAAACAGATTTATCGCCCATTACTAAAGCGAATGCAAAATGGTACAGACACTCTAGAAAACAGTTTGGCAGTTGCTTAAACATACGTTTACTATATGACTCAGCAACATTACCACTATTTAATCTAGAGGAGTAAAAGCTTATGATCCCTAAAAAAACTGTACATAAATGTCTATAGTAGCCCTATTTGTAATTATACCAAACTAAGCAATTAAAAACAACAGCAACAAAACTCAACAAATTATTGATACATGCAACAACTTGAACGAGTCTAAAAAGCATTATGCTGGATGGGAGAAGTCTGTCTCAAATGCTTGCACGATATATGAATATGATTTCATTTGATTTGATTATATGACACCCATGAATAAATAAAACTATAGTGATGGAGGATATATCACTGGGGTATGTGTAACCATAAATGGCTAAAACAAAGTAGTTTTGAGGGTTATGAAGTCATTTGATGTCCTGATTTTGGAGTTGTACCAAAAAAGAGAGAATTTTACTGTATAAAAATTAAAATTAATAGGAAACCAGTGCCTACAAGGTACCACCTACCGGAAACACATTTTTGAAAACAACAACAACAAACTATTATTTTAGAGCTACTTTAGATTAATCAGGACTTAAGGTACAAATAAACGTGGCTAATTTTCTATTATTTTTCATAAGCTGATACATATGGGATCATTGTAGAAATTGTTGCAGATAAATCTCAAATTGATACTTGAAAAGTAACACCAATATTTGGTAAATCCTAGAGAAGGAGGATTCTGGATTGCTGTTTTTCTCAGTGTCTTTCTTCCCTATATCCTGATTTATAAGCCCAAAGCCAATATTTAGATGTTTTATCAGTAGTTTTTACAGTTTGATTCCACCTATTTTGTGGTCTGAGACTGTTTCTTACCAAGACCATGGAGATTATTCATACCATCATTTTACAAAAGGATGCATGCTAAATAAGCATCATTTAAAGAACTGGTTGGGATATGTAAGAACTGTAATATGTGAGCTTCATTGCTATGATAGGATTTATTTTATTTCGTATTTTATTGCTGACCCAATTGTATTAATGTGAAACTTTTTCTCTAAGTCTTCTCATCTTAATTTTAATTAATTTGAGAAGAGAAATTATGTTTAACATTTCTACTTCCAATAGACCATTATATGCCCTTCAGGCAGTAATAAACTTATTGAAAGTAAGTAAAGGTGAGATGCCTGTTCTGAAGTATCGGGGAAATTTAGTGTGTTAATATTGAGATCTCTATAATTCCAATATAGGTATCTGTGCATTTGTTTCCTATTTTCATTGCTGTAACACTTAAGGATGAAAGACAAATAAAATATCAGTTGAATTGCTCATTTTTATAAGTATCATAACAAGGAATTTTAAAGTGAATAAAAGTGCCAGTCTGGTTCTTTGATATGGGGCCAACTTCTGTTATTCCAATATCTCATAGTAAGAATATATAATTAATAAGCCAGGGGGCTAAAATCAAAATGGCAGTCTCTGTTTATAATTATCAGAGGACATCTTAGTATCAATAATATGTAGAGAAAATAAAATAATGTAATTATTAACATAATGATTTCATTTAAATAGAGAGAACCTCTTAGTTTATCTTTTTCCATAGAACTATTTATTTTCTTCAAAGGATTCTCATCTTGGCAGACCTCTGTTTCCTGACTTCTGTCCAGAAAGTGTCAAGGACGCTGAAAAACAAAAAGTATGGGTGTTCAATTTCGAAGAAGGTAAATATATGGCTACTGGTTTTGCTCTATTTCCCCATGGATCAATTTTCTATTCTTTTGTGCCCACTTTGGAGGTCAAAAATTCTAATCTTTAATGCTGCCTTTCACTCTTGCTTCCCATTTACTCTATTCAATAGAAGGTACCGTTGGGATATCACAGGGAGAAAAGAAAGAACATTTAGTTCTTATTTTCCCCCCAGCTGTTCACTGGCCATGGTTTGACAGTGGTGGTGTTCCTTTACTTGTAGCCAGAGCTCCTAAGATTACAGCTTTTGCCCAGTTTTAGTTCTATTACTCCATCTTCTTATCCCTTTAAACCCAAAGATGTTAATGGTTTCCCACTGTCCTTAGTCCCTGCGTACTTTGTAATATCTTACTGATTCTCTTATTCTTGGCTGCACTGTGGAAATGTTTGTTTGTTTGGTTGGTTGGTTGGTTTGGTTTATAGTCACTTCAGCTAACACTTTGAGTGTGCTGTTTCCTGTCTGAATATAGAATGATACAAACTGTCATTTCTACCCTGTTTAATTATTCCTTCCTTCAAAACTACATTATTTTAAAGGAAGTATTTTAAATATTTAAATGAAATATTTAATATAAGAATATGTGTCATTTACTTGTGAATATACCTCTACACTATTATTTGGTATTCCAAATCTACTTGATGGGCAAATTGTTGCAACAAATCTTGAAATAAAGATACTTCTAAGCAGCAAGAAGTGACTTTACATGAATTGCCAACATTTTCTTTTGCACTGGGGTAAAACTGACCTTTTCTCAAACCTTTCTCTAATGGATGACATTATGAAGAAAGGCATCTTCAGCCTCAAAGGGGACTGTTTGGTCTGGGCTTCATTCAAACAGTATAGAATCCAAGATGAAAGTAAACCTGGCACTTTCACCTGAGTCAACTGGGGGAAGATGTCATTTAATCTCTTGGATAATAAGGGGAAGAAGTCCCACAGTCATTTCCTAGAATTAACGAGAAAAGAGCATGAGGCACAAGTTCCTCCCTTTTTTATATTGCTTAATTGGCTTACATATTTGTTCAGGGGACTTAAAAAAGAAACTTGGCAATAGATATATGACCACATCAAAAGGTTGGAGTTAGCACTGCCTACTCTTCCCTGAGAGTTAAAGCTGGCCAAGTACTGGGTTTATTTTAATGTAATTAGTTGGAGCTCAACAGCAAAATAAATAAATAAACAAACTTCCTTTCTATCTTTCCAGTTTTGTGTGTTCTCCTGCTAATGAACCTCAAAGAGTACCACTACCCTCAGGGTAATAACATAAATGTTTAATTTATGTTATTAATTAAACTGCTTAATTTAAATAACATTTAAATTCTGTATGAGGCATATAATAATATTTCTGAGAGTGTGACCTTAATGTGATTTTTCAATGTGTTTTCTTATTTAAGTGGCACCCATTTACTAAGGAAAATATATAATATGGTATTGATGCTCAGCTCTTCAGGAGAAATCAGGTGTAAATTTGCAGAGAAAGTAATATAACATAATATAATATGGCATAACATAAATTTATATTCCTAATATATATGTACAAATAATCAATGTTTTTTAAATTATTCTGTTAGCATTATATTTAATTATTTAATTATGAGCATATTCAGGTATATTGTTAAAAAATAGGCAAGAATTTAAATAATTATCAAGAAATTCTCTTTAATGGCTAAAGTTTCTCTGCTATATATCTAACCATGCTAATTAAACTCATAAATATGAGACTGGAATAGTAATATTACTGGTTGAGTTCTCTACTGATGTGATTAAAAGGTTCTATGAGAGACTAACCTTCAGATATTAAGACAGCCTTTCAAAGAAATGATAATGATAGGCTTTGAGAGAGAGAGAGACAACACAAGAATGAAAGTTCAACATGCCCCAAAGGATTATGCAGTGCACGATGACTGGAGGCCTAAAAGCTAATAAAAGATAAACTTTCTACAAAAGTGCTGTCAAAAAGAAAAAAAAAGATGACTAAGAAATAGCCCCAAGAAAGAAAACTTGGGCAAGCTCTCTTTTTACAGCAATACAGAGAAAAGATTAGAATGAAGATACATTCAACTATCATACAATTTTCTGCCTTTTAAAATGCATTTCCTGGAACTGACCTTTACAAAGTTTATTTCTAGTTTCTGGCAAAGTAGAAGAATGAAAGATCACTGATAGAGCTGTCTTAATCCTTCAGTCTTTTGTGAAGGAAGGAATAATGGAAAAGGTTTTTCTCTACCATATTTGGAAAATAAGTTTTTTTATGAGACCATAGAGAATGATAAGAGGGTGGGTCAGCTGAAGATTGGATTATTTTCTCTTTCAGTACCTTTAGGACAAGCCAGCCTAAGACTAAGAAGGAACGGGCTGCTGGCCCGTCTCTTCTATATACATAATCGGAACAATCAACTCCAGATCAGTGTGCAGGAGACATAGATGGGAAGGAGAATGTTTCTCTGATCGCAAATCGTGAAAGTATCACTTCCACAGGAGAAGGATGTGTCCTGTGCTATTCGAATGGAGGAACAGACAGGATTTTAGGAAAAGCTGCATTAGAATTGAGTGAGTGGGGGGCGCCTGGGTGGCTCAGTCGTTAGGCGTCTGCCTTCGGCTCAGGTCATGATCCCAGAGTCCTGGGATCGAGCCCCCACATTGGGCTCCCTGCTCCGCGGGAGGCCTGCTTCTCCCTCTCCCACTCCCCCTGCTTGTGTTCCCTCTCTCGCTGTATCTCTCTCTGTCAAATAAATAAAAAATCTTTAAAAAAAAAAAAAAAAGAATTGAGTGAGTGAGGCCAGTGTGCCACTCTCAGATTACTGAAAATCAACATTAAGAAATGGTAGGGAGTCAGGCCAGCTTCACGGGTATGTGACCTGTGCAGTCACATAAGACCCCATGCTGAGGAGGGCCCATGCTTGGTTTACTGGTCTGCTCTTACTGTTTTGCAGTTCTTAATGTTCCTTGAACAAGAGGTCCTACATTTTTTATTCTGCCCTTGGCTCTACAAATAATGAGGTTCTGTGAGGGAGAAGTTATAAGCTTTTGTTAGTTTATCATATGCTAAGCATCTCTAACAGTTTTAAGAGGTTATTCCTTCCTCTTCTCAAATGCAAGCTGCTCTGAACCCCAGAAAATTGGGAGAATGTTCCCCAAAACATTTACTCACATCTCTTTCCTCTATACTTCACTCAGAGCTCCAGCGTCTACTTAATGCCGCACTGGCCAGAGATACATTGGAAGATATAATCTTTAAACACTTACAACTAAACCCTAGGACCTAAGCTATTTGCCTTTTCTTTATCACATTGCAGTGGGTATGTGATGAGAATCTGGTAAATCATAACATCTGCAGTGGAAAGTCACATTCCTTTTAAAGCTAAATGAGAGAAGGCAGTCAATAAGAAATTATTGATCCCCATGAGCTCTTCAGTAGTGTAGTAAGTGCCGTCTCTACCTGTTTATTTTCTTTTTTACTATGGCTCTTTTCCCATGAATTTTTTATGGTTCCATAAAGATCCCAATTGCAAGGAGACAGTGCATTGTTTAGGAGGATGAACTCTAAGCTAGATGATTTAAGTACAATTCCTTGAGTTAGCACTTCCTCACTGGGTAACTTTGAGGAAATACTCTCTACTCTGCCTCAGTTTCCACAGGTATCAAAGAGAGTAAATATTAGTACCCACTTTGTACGTTTACTGTGAGAACTGAATGCATTAATACATTAACTGTATTAAGAAAATGTAAGTTTCACCTGCTCTTATTATTCTGTTACAGAAAATTCAAATAGAAGCTTTGTGTGTTCTTGATGCACAAGAACATGTGAAAATATGCCTACTCATAAAAAACCAACTTCCAATGATGAAAATTAGAGTTAGGAAACATCACAATCCTTAGCAGCTTATTACAATAATAAAGACAACCATATATCTTGAACTTCTTAGTAACTTCAGGCCCAGAAATTGAAGTTATAGTTTGACTATAAAGTTAATTCATAGGCCTCTGTAAGAAAGAAAAAAAAGTGTCTTTTTCACTCTGTGGCCTATAATTGATTGTAATTACCAGTTTGCACAGGACTGTATTGGTAGGAGGGTCAAAGATTACAAAGAACTTTCCCATTGCTCAGTAGCTAATGGGACACAGCTGCAAAGGAAATAAAACAGTATAATTAAACTCCAGTCTCTTTTGTTCCTTTCTTTAAGCAACATAGTTACAATTTTCATGTCACCAAAGAACTAAAGAAGAAATCTTCATATGCTATAGGGAGAAAAGGTCTTTTGTATGATAAAATCTTACTGATCTTAGACACTCTGACTAGTTTCTACCATCCTCTTGTTAATTAAAATCTGACCCTAGCTAACTGTTACTTGATTGGGAGAAGCTCCTTAAATACATTAATATTTTAAGAGACTATGAAAAAGATAAAGAAGTAAAGGAAAATCTTACTATTCCAACAGATATTCTCTTTTCCTCACTGTTTATCATGCAAACTGTATCTGGTTTCCATATTTTTTATGATTTACAGAATGAAGGACAAAGGCCTATATATGTGCTAGTTTCTAAGTGTTGTCCTATTTTTATTTTTCTTAACTTTTATAGCTCTTCCCACATCAGAGAAATTTTTTTTCAGAAAATAATATAAAATTACATCACATTTATTATTAATGAAAACACAAACTCAAGCAGATTATTCAATTCCCCAGTAATCTTTCCAGGTATATCTTCTTAATCAAACATAAGATTACAGAAAAAAATCAGTTAACATCTAAACTATTATTTCCTACAGAGTTAACTAGTTGAGAACAAATATTTTCTGTAATAAATTACAGTTGTTATTGAATGTTCACTTTATAACTTTTTTCCTAATTTTAATAGTAAAATATAAACATTGTAGTAAATTTAGAAGTTCTCCACCTCAAAAAAAAAAAAAAGAATAAGAAAAATCACTGACAATTCACCCACCCGAAAACCATTTTTATTGTTGAATATATTTCCTTACATACACACTTTCACACAAATACATACCTACAAATGCACACTCACAAGGGTTTATAGTGTATCATTCATCTCAAGTGGGCCATGAATACCACTTAGCATTAGACTGTATTTTCCTAGTTCGTTAACTTTCCCTCTCCCCTTACTGCATGTACAATACCTGCTCTTCAAACCTCAAATTCTGCTCCTCCATATAAATATGGCTGCCTTTAAATTGAGAAAATATAGAAGAGAATTTCCACAGGTTATAAAAACTACTACAACTAGCTCTCTAACTAAATCTTATATTGTAAAATGTGCTTTCTCTTATTAATATGAATTAAATAAATTAATTCATTTACTTGAATTAATGTTTTTGGTTCTAGCCTTGGCCAAACACTTCACTTACTAATAAAATCCCATCTCAAGGCACCTGGGTGGCTGAGAGTCCGACTCGTGGTTTCAGCTCAGGTCATGATCTCATGGGTTGTGGGATCGAGCCCTACGTGGGGCTCCCTGCTCAGCATGGAGTCTGCTTGAGGATTCTCTCTCTCCCTCTCCCTCGCCCCACTTGCACGCTCTCTCTCTCTCTCTGAAATAAATAAATAAATCTTAAAAAAACAAATAAAATAAAATCCTATTTCCTCTCTCCTCTTGAAGATATTGCTCCTTTAATTCTTCCCTCTCTCCCCTGCATTATCAATTTTTACTTCTGTGATGAATCACCCTAATCTAGTATGCAAACATATTATTTCTTTCCATCTTTAAAACAAACTAACTAAAACAAAACACCTCTCCTCATCCCAAATCACCTTGTATATACTTCTTTCTTTTATAGCAAAACTCCTAAAAAATTTGCTTGGACTTGCTTTATTTACATTCAGTCCTGCAATTGTGTTTTCCACTTACTAAAATAAGGCTTACACCATCAAAACTGTTTAAAAACTGATGACCTCCATGTTGCTAAATCCTGCAGTTGTTAATCATTTCTCATCTTCTTGATCTTTTAGCAGCTTTTGCCTTAGATCAATGCTTTTTTCTTCTTCACCTGCACACTCATTCTCTTGGTGAGCTCATCTAGCCCAAGGTTTTGAAGATCATTTGTATAGTCACATCTCCCAAATTCTTATCTCTAGCCTGCATTTGTACACTGAATTACAGATTTGCATACTAACTTCCTATTCTCTTTTCATTTGGAGACCTATTAGGTACTTCAAGTGTAACATATTCACAACTGACTTCCAGATATCTCCCTTCGTGCCTGTTTATATTCACTATCTTCCCATCTTAGTTAGTGGAAACTCTATCCTTCTTTTTGTAAGGCCCAAATCCTCCTCTTTTATACTTTTTTTTTTATTCACAAGTCATATTTAATATGACTGAAGCTTATTGATTTTAGCTTCAACATCTATGCAGAATCTCCCCTATGCTTATTCCATTTCAAACCATAAACACAGAAGGCTGGTGCACTCGCCTCAGAGCCTTTCCAATTTGTACTAATTCTTCCTGGCATATTCTTCTCCTACATAAACATATGGTCCACTTTCTCACAATCTCAAATTTTTACTCAAATGCTATTTACTCCAAGATGTTTCCCTTATCTCTATAATTAAAATTGCAACATTTTATTTTCTTTCCCCTTCTCAGCATTATTTTCCTTGATAGTAATTAACATCATCTAACATGCTATAGTGAATGGAAATTATTTGATCAAACTTTTATATACAAAAGAAGAAAATGTGTATTATAGAATATAAATTTAATCTCAGAACTATGTTCGACTCAGGTCTAGAGTTAATACATATAGGAAGATGGTTGAACATAGACGGTAGTTGAATATAAACTGGAAAAGGGGAGTTAAACTTGGATTAAAGGAATCTAAAAGAATTTGATTTCATTTGTAGTCACTAAGGCACAATTACATTTTGGAAAACAGAGATAAAGAAGGAGACCTTCACTAATATGCTACTGTAGGAATATGAACACTTATTTCCACTAATATATCAACAGTTACAAAATAATGTAATGTCATTCTTCCAGAATTGATTTAAAGAAAATATTAGAAATGGACTGGTGGCAGTTTTTGAGCTATTTTTATGAGCCAAGGTGAGAAAGACAGTTTGAGAAAGAGGCTTTCTGACATTCTTCAAGTCATATTCTACTTGAGAAAAATGACAGAATAATTTAATTCTGATGGTGACAGAGAGAGCAGGGAATTCACCTCTGAGTATAGAACAGTGTACTGAATCACTTAAAGTTCATCTTCGCACTTATGCCCTTATATGTGAATTATTCCAAATGTGTTGAGTAGATCAGGCACTAATTCCTGGAGGTATGGAAAGCACACTACAAATTCTGTAAGCACAATGCCATGTTTAGCACCACTCATCCTTGATGTGATTTGCCTTATAGATGTCAGCAGGACCGATTTTCATAACCTGTATATTTCTTCTTGTTTATACAAACTGGCAACTTGCTCATTCTTAGCAACTTGTCTGAGTTATTCTGCTCATTTGTAGCCATGACTTCTGCAAAGGGTAAATCACCTCTGAGTAGCTGATATAAATAATCTGTTTCATTAAAGTGAAATTGAGGGAATGAGGTAGGTAATGAGGGGGTTGGGGCTCTTACGGTTAGCATTCTGCCATGAGCCTTAGACTTTGTGTTACTTATATCACCAAGCAGCAAGTCTTAACAAAGACCATAATGCAAATAATCATAGAATATTGGATTTGAAAGGATTTTAGAGATCGTCTACTCCAGCATTTCATTTAGGCCCCGAGAAGTGGAATGATGTTCCAGGTGAGTGATGACTTGGCTTCTTAAAAGGGAGAACTGAAAACAATGGTTTATTTCTATTCAGACCCTATTTTTTCTGACCCCAACAGATCTGTCCTTGAGATCCACAAAACTTTTCTGGAAAGGCTTGATATATTTTTGTAGTATCAGAATAAATAGGGGGTATGAATGAAGTAAAATATTCAGGTTTTAGGGACTGGTTTATTGTATTAGTCTCCTATTGGAATAACAAACCATTCCAAATCTTAGCGGCTTGCCAGAACAACCATTTATTTTTATTATATGTGCATCTGTGGCAATTGGGGCAAATCTGCTTCAGCATGGGGCCCAGGTGGGCTTTTTGGGAAATATATTGGTCTTTTCCATGTATCTCTTCATTCTTTTAGGACCAGAAATATGAGGTACGTAGCCTTCCCATGGCAATACTCCTTACTTCATTCATATTGTTTCTCCCTTTCCCCCATTCTGCAATTTGAGTTAATTTTACAATTAAAATAAATAGATTTATAATGTAACTTTAGAAAATGCACATATAACATGTTGTCTACTGAAAGACCGGTGACTGGGTATAAATTTTTAGAAATCTACACAAATTTTCACATCATGTTGAGAGAATATTTCAATTTTCTACTAAATGTGTCTTTTATTCAGTGTTTAACAAGGAGGAGTGCCTATTTTCTAGGCCCTCATTTTTTTCCAATTTGATTATTTACCTTTTTAAAATTTTCTCCTGAAGAAACCTACCCTTGGCCGTGCCTACCTTCATCCCCCATCTAGTTTTCTCAGAAAGTTATTTACTAAATGGCTTAGTGCATAGAATTAATGAGTCCAGAATTGTATTAAGCCTTCACATTAAAGGACAAAAACAATCTATTCTACAGCTGCAGTTTGCATACCAAAACCCAGCTGTTTGCACTAATCACTCACACTTTTGCTTGTTAAGTCATGAATGGCTTATTTTAACACAAACCCATCAAAACAACTGGAAAAGCACATATTCAATTGAAAATAGATTAAAACTATCACCTGTGGAACAAATTGGCAGTGTATTTATTATTCCTATGATCATCTCTTGGAACTTGTAATAGAAATTTACCTCACTCTGAATGCAGGAGTAATTTTCCTATATGAACCACGGAGCATAATAAAAAAGGCCTTGTGGCTGATACTGTCAACGCTCTGCACGTATACCCTTGAATCTCTAGAAAACTTTTATGCACAACACACACTGGGGCTTTTATTTCAGAAGCCAACATCAGTGTGTGTGTGTGTGTGTGTGTGTGTGTGTTTTATTTTAATTAATTAACTAATTTTTATTTATTTATTTATTTATTTATTTATTTATTTATTTATTTTTGGTCAGGCTGTTAGAAAGTACTTTACCTTTGCCCACAGAGAGCTAGATTTGCCTGGAATTTCCAGATTCTCTTTGATTAAAAGGGGCAACTTTTAATCAACACCCGAGGGGCATAGGATTATAAATAATCCATACTTCTTCCTCTGAGCAGACCATTTGGAGGTGAGATCTATACTGTTTCCATAGCTCTTCTCTCAAATTGAGCCAGAGTTGATTTTAGCAGGACTGTGCATGATAATACAGCCTTACTTACCCCCTTCTTTTCCTGGTCCTACTTCCCTGTTCCTCAGTAAGAAAGACACCCTCAAGATGCCTTCTCAGGAATGCTTTATTATTCTTTCTATCACATATTTGTCCTGTAGCCCTTTTGGTTAATAATTCCTTTATTCCTTTAGTAAAACCTATCTTTCCCACCTGGTCTTGCTGCAGCTTGACCTAGTTATTAGTTTAATAGCCAGGAAAGGTGGATGTCAGATCGCGAGGAAGAAAATTATCAGTTTGCAAGGCCTGTAGCACCGTTGAATCTTCCGTATGGTCCTCAGTCTATCCTATCCTTGCTGTCCCATAGCAGTTCATTCTGGCAGACCAAGAGTGCTCTGGGATTCAGTGTTCTTTAGTGAATCTGCTCAGATGTCCCTATCCCAAGTCTCGGAGTCCTACTTCCTCTTTATCTGGCCTGCATATTTAGCATTGGAGATTTGCCAGGGCTCTCAATTAAGCCCTTTTTGAAGTTCTGTAACTATAACCACCAAGCCTATGCTGGAGATTATTGATCTGGTTGTAATAATTGACTGTAATTAGGATGACTCTTCTAAATTTTGAAAACATAATGGTCCATATTGAGAGTAAAGCAATACTGCTAGAAATGCCCTAGCAGAGTGTTATGGAAGGGATATAAAGGTGGCCCAAGAGAGGTGGCTATTCTCAATGGATCAATTATGAAAGACCCAGTGACTTCAATGTCCTCTTCCAGTTGTCTTTTTTCTCTAATAGGGTTAATGATAGAGGTTGCATTTATGAAACTGGGCTCTCTAGAGATAATGAGTATAATGAGATTCTACAACAGCACAGACTAAGTAGAGTATTAAACTTTTAGAGAAAAAGAACATTGAATTACTATAACACATAAGACATTAACCCCTAGGTAGTTTCAAGAAAAAGGGCCTAGACATTAAAAGAGAATATAAATGTGTATCAGAAAGGACCCTATAACATCATGGTGAGTATACATCGTAGTAATTCCTCTGATCTTTCCACAAAGGATTCTATGGCCATCTGTTGACACTCTTACCTTATATGTGGTATCTTTATTAGACTAGATCAACGGGACCTTTGGCACTTCATATGCAAATTAATCAACAAATGTGTGTTCTCTTTTATACTCATTAGGAAAGGGAATCAGAAGTAGTTTGAATTCATGTGGAACAGACACCATACATACTTAAAAACTATGCTTGGTATTATACTCTTACTTGGCCTTCTTTTCCTAGTCCCAATTTTCCTCTTTCCTACTATCTTTCTTTCTTTCTTTTTTTTTTCTTGAGAACACTTTCTAATATTTCACCTTCATATGAATATTCATCTCAGAATCTGTTTCTGAGGACCCCAACTTAAGGCATGTCCCACTGCATTTAGGTATTTTTACAAATTGACCTAAATCAATTTTGAAAGAAGTTGAGCAATGATGAATAAGTGAAAAATGAAAGAGATCAAACATCATCCCATATCATGGGATATTTCTGCTCACACAAAATGTATTCATTGTGGCTTTTTAATGGAAACTTCATGTTTTGCTTCTTATTTTACCATATAAAATATCTCTAAATATAGTCCTTGAGAACCAAGGAAATATCTCCCAATGTACTATACCTTAAAGTAGAAGGAGGTTTCCTTTTCTCCCATGTATGCAAACAAACAAAGAAAAAACCAAAAATTTAAATTCTCTGTGAGTTCTTTTAAGAAGCAATAAAATTCCCTAATTTGAGAGAGGCCATCTTTGCTTCATGCATGAGCTGGTAGTGCATCCCTAGAGCACTTCAGAGCTCATCAAGCTTCATTTGTCAATCCAGATGTCGGCCCTCTGAAGATTGTTAATTCTAAGGCAAAAGCAAAAGACATAATACAGAAGGGGGAATGAATGGCAATGGCATTATTGTGGCCTACAACCATTTTTCCTGTATTTGAGTAGGACTTCAACAGTTCATTAAAAGTTAGCTGACTAGGCCTAGAAACATCTTGAATGCCTCCAGCAGAGTCTTGAGCAAAGGCTACTGTCCAGCAAGGGTCAAGAACTCAGTAAATGTAAATAAGACCACCTTTCCTTCCTGATCCCTCCTCATCATTTCCTTCTGTGTTGACTTCATACACCCCCAGAAATACCTTATTTCCTTTCATTTGACCTATCAAAAGAGATTACAAAGGAAGATAAAGCATTATGTAAATGGCCTTGCATTTAGAGGACTTTATGAAGAGATCATTAAACCAGGCTTTTTATGTAAAGCTATCATTTAGTTCAGAATTTTCTCTCTCCCTCCTTCAGAATACCTTGTATATTATAACTGGTATTAACTGACATCATTCAGCTGGGTGACTGATGAGCATTAAAATAAAGTAGAAGTTATACTGCTTTCCAGAAGTGTCAGGAGAAGAATGAGATTGCAGTAATTTTTAAGAACTAAAACAAGTTGGGATGCCTGGGTGGCTCAGTCGGTTAAGTATCTGCCTTCGGCTCAGGTCATGATCCCAGGGTCCTGGGATTGAGCCCAACATCAGGCTCCTTGCTCAGCGGGGAGCCTGCTTCTCCCTCTGCCTGCAGCTCCCCCTGCTTGTGTCTGCGCTCTCTCTCTGATAAATAAATAAATAAAATTTAAAAAATAAAAATAAATAAAAACTAAAACAAGTTGTAAAGATTGGGCATTATCACATTGTGCCTGAATGTACTCTTGGTAATATGTAATGACTTTGCTAGATTCCAAAGAATGTTTTCTCGAAAGAAGAGGAATGTTTTCTTGAAAGAAGAGGCATGCTTTTTTTATTTTCTTTCCCTTTTGTTTTATTAGCTTCTTATGAACCTCCAGATCCAGTGTACACAGATTTTCATATTCTTGTTCATAGAATTTGTGGATACATTTCTACTGAATCAGACCTCAAGCTGGTATAAAAGGGCTCACTCACTCCTTCTGTGACTTGATGGTTTCTCTTTAGTTCAAAAGTAAAATGAGAAGATTTACCAGGACAACAATGGGAGTAGTAAATCCACATTAAAGCTGTTTCACCCTTTTTCTCATAAAGAATTATTTTCTCAAAGAAAAGAAAATCCCAGTGTATTTCCAACATTGATGCACAAATGAATTTGGATCACACTTCATATTTTCTTGTGTTCAAAAATAAGAAATACTGGTAACTGGGCATGTGGCATTCTTGACAGTAGTAGTGCTAGCTTCCTAGAACTATTTGTTTTTATTTCATTCCACTGTAAACCCTAGAAAGGAGAGGTTTCATGTTTTTTATTTCTTTAGTTTTGAGGGTAATGGTCAGCAGAGGGAAAGTAAAAAACAAACAAAAACTTGTTTATTGGTTGCTGATGTAACTTCAGCTACCGCCTTTATCTGACTATGCGTTCATTTTGTCAGAACACACACAAAATAGCAACTTCTGATATTTAATCAAGAGATATTAAATACTTTGATTTTGTATCATGCAATATTTACATTCAGACTTAGCTTGGTTTTTGCTTATGGTAAGGAATACTCCTTTGCCTGCATTAACTTGGTCTTATCACCTTGTATAGAAGGTAGTTACATCCATATACCAGATGTGTTTGTGGAAGGCATGCTAATCAGTCACGAAGCACAAATAAGAATGTGGCGGAGCATGTGATGCACACAGCATCCGTCTCCCCAAAGCAATGCTGTGCTTCACTATGGGGTAGAGCATCTGCCTCCACCACAAAATGAGTAAAAATATCCAAGCAAAGACTCATCTTTGTTTTCCTTGCAGATTGCACAATTTATCTCCAATAACACACACATTCATCGTCACCAAAGCTCAGTGGAATAATTATGAGTATTTACTGAATAGACCATGCAAAGCCATATGCTGTTGGTGGAAAGAATGTGGAAGAGAAACTGAAAACTGGCACAAATAATAAGACTGCAAAGTCAGCCACTTACAGTTGAGCAGCACTAGAAAATCATATATGCAACGAGAGTGGCCTATGGCTGTAAATAGAGTCCGGATTTCCATGAGGCAGAACTAGTTGGATAGTAGAAGATAGGAACTCCAGAATTTCTGGTACAAGTTATAGAACTTTTTAAAAAGAAGTTATTAAAGGGAAGTGTTACTATAAGTTAGGGCATTTTTAATCTATGTCATTGTAACTCATTTAATATGCAATGCCCAGAAATTTAAAAGAAAGCAGGAGTCTGGGGAGAAAAGCAAAATGAATCTTACTCAGTCACATTAGTGTTAAGAAGGCCTGGAGAGCCACTACAAGGTAACATAGTAAAAAATAATACTCTATTTGTAGGGAATTTTGCAGTTTAAAAAATACTTTTCTACATAACTTTTCATTTGATTCTTTCAATGGTTCTTTTTTTGTTTTTAAATTTTATTTATTTATTCATGAGAGACAGAGAGAGAGAGAGAGGCAGAGGCAGAGGGAGAAGCAGGCTCCCCACTGAGCAGGGAGCCCGATGCAGGTCTCGATCCCAGGACCCCAGGATCATGACCTGAGCCGAAAGCAGATGCTTAACCGTCTGAGCCACCCAGGCGCCGCATGGTTCTTTCAATGGTTCTTATTAGGTACTATTATTCCCATTTTACATATAACAAAATAGATTCAGTGCTTGCATAATTTGTCCAAACTTACAAATATGTAAGTGGCAAAATAGGACAGGAGTCACATCTCCTGACTTTTGCCCAGATTTGGCAAATGCACAGTAGCTGGGATACAAAAAGAAATCAAGACTGTTACAATCACAGACCTGTGTTTAATGCAAATCAAAACTCTTTGAGGAACCAAGCTAAAAGGAAATGATTGAGGACACGATACAACACGCTACAGAGAAAACAAAAATTTCCAAGACCTAATATCGGGATTGGTAGCCCAGAGAATCAGATATAATGGAGGGGAACACACATAGCCTGAAGTAATACCATTGTTAGGAGACTAACTTTCCCTGTTCATTCTGTCTATTATCTGTTCCTTCAACCATGATGTAAACTCTATAAAGGTAAGGAATTTTTATTTTACTTTTATTTACTTTTTATTTACTTTTTAAATTTTTATTTACTTTTTATTTTACTTATTTATTTTTTTAGAGAGAGCGAGAATGAGAGCACAAGCGGAGGGAGGGGCAGAGGAAGAGGGACAGAGAGCATCTTAAGCAGGCTCCCCACTGAGTGCAGAGCCCCATGTGGGACTTGATCTCATGACTCTGAGATTGTGAACTTAGCTGAAATCAAGAGTCTGGACACTTAACTGACTGAGCTCCTGTCTTTTTATTTTTTAATCCCTGCTAGAGCCTCGACCCCTAGAGGTGTGCCTGGTATGAAATAGGATCTCATTAAATATTTCTTTAATTTATTAATAAGTGTGTAATTACAGTTGGCCCTTGAACAACATGGATTTGAACTGAGTGGGTCCACTTGTACATGATTTTTTTCAATAAATACAGTACAACACAGTAAATATATTTTCTCTTCTTTATGATTTTCTTAATAGCATTTTCTTTTCTCTAGCTTACTTTATTATAAGAATATAGGGCATAATACATATAACATACAAAATATGTGTTAATAGATGTTGTTATTGGTAAGGCTTCTGGTCAACAGTAGGCTATGAGTTAAGTTTTGGAGAGTCAAAAGTTACACATGGATTTTCGACCTCCCTGGGGGCCCCTAAGTGCCCCCTCCCTTCCACACAATTTAGGGGTCAACTATAGTTGAATTGTGATTTCTTCCTTTTTATTTTTTAAACTAGTTCTTTCTTTTCCTTCTTCAGCTCCTGTCTGTGGAATACTTAATAGTTTGGACTTTATACTCAGGATTTTCTTTATTTTTCATTGCCTCAGTGTTAATTCATGATTAATTCTACTGCATTTTATTTGAAGTATCTTTTCCATTCCCACTGCCTACTCTTAGTCAAAATACATACCCCATGATAGCAAATTTCTTATTTCTTTTCCAACCTAACATTAATTTCTCTGATTATTCAATGCAGCCTGCAATTTATTTCCATATCATTATTTCTAGAGTACCATTTTAATCAACCCACTCCATTTTTTCGGGAATGACTATTGGCTTCTTATTTTTATCAGATGGATTATAACCAGGGAAAGAGAACATGCCATGCCCTATAACCTGCCAACGCACAACCTTTAAAACATTAGTTTACTTTCTTGATTTATCAACATAAGGATATATCGGTTTATCAGAATCAGCCAGGGGCAGATTCAGCATAGATCCTATTCCTTTCCAACCTCAAGACACAAAACAAAAACATATGCAGCTTTTGGTCACATTATTCACCCAATATAGGGTCTTATCAAAACTGGAAATTTCAATTATTCTGTGACCACATGAAATTTACATCATTTAAAGGCTCTTTTAGTTCTTAAATGAAAGTTAAGTGCCAGCAAGTGCAAATACATAGGATTCTCCTAGATTTACTAAATAATATATCTGCTTTCAGCTTTTCTGCTCATGGAAAATATATTTTCCTGCAGTTCCATCCTCAATTCTGCTATAATACCCTTGAATCATAATGGTTTTTATACTGAGTTTTATCCCAATAAATCCATTTCCACAACATCTATTCCCTTGAAATTTGGTGGGTCATATATCTAGGTATCATAGATCCTGGGAGAAATGGGGTAGCATGGCCTGTTAGTTAAGTACCCAGACTCTCAAGTGAGGCTTGTTACTAGTTAATAGCTGTGTAACTTCAGGCATACCTCACCACTCTCAGCTTCAATTTCTCTATCTATAAAATGGTAATGATAATGACTCCATATTATAATACAGTTGTATTCTTTTTAATTCATATTTATTCATTGAGATCAGTAGTAATAACTTCTCTAACACCTTTTCTATTATGTATCCCTTTCCATCATCATATGATTGTTTTCCTATTGAACATCCACAGTTTCAGAATGTACCATCATCAAAATCACTCTCTGACCATGATGGGACAATTAAAAAATAAAACCATTCCATAAACATGTTTGAGCACAGACAAAAACAAGATGTTTCAAGCAACAGTCGTGTTCTTTCCCTGGCTCACATAAGAGACATCTCTCATGAGATCCTTTTTTTTTTTTTCTTTTTTTAAGCTTCACTCTGTGTCTTCTATCTCTGAGATTTAAAATAAGGATACACATAAACACACACACGCATACACACACACACACGAACCCATCCATAGATTTTTCTCTCTTCTTAACTACCCAAACCACAAGAAAATCACATTTCACTGAACTCTCTCCCAAAACACCTAACACAAACCTAAACCCTATACCAAGTCCCCTGTAAAGAACAAACAAACAAAAAAAACCCTCTTGTTTTCATATGCCATGTTCCATATTATATGCAGTCATCCTCATTACAAGAAGTCATAAAAAAAACTTTGTTTGACTATAGATATGGTCTGGTGGTCTTTGGTCAGCAGTAACTAGAGTTTGAAAAAGAAATTACTTTCTTTTCCTTTCTTTCTTTCTTTCTTTTTTTTTTTTTTTACCACATTATGGTCTGTAATGTAGAAAAACAGTATTCCACCTGAGTAAGGAAAATCCAGTTCTTCCTGACTATTTCTCTCCTGTGTGTCTCCTTTATTACTCACACAGAACACTTCTAACATTTCTGGTTACTAAATGTGTGATGCTTTTCTCATGCCAAGCAATTCTATGCAATATCAGCTGGGTCTCCTACAATTTAACTCATTTCTGACACTCTCTATCCGGATACTCTCCTCCCCACCAATTTTAGATGCCAGTCATAAGCCCGGGTTATCACAAGTGCTTATGACCAACAGGGTATATATTGGAGCTTCCAATGACCCCTTCCTTAGGTTCATTTAATTTGCTAGAGGAGCTCATAGAATTCAGGGAAACACATATATTTACCAGTTTATTAAAGGATACAAATGAAAAGCCAGATGAAGAGATAAATAGGGCAAGGTCTGGGAAAATACTGAGCACAGGAGCTTCTGTCCCCATGGAGTTGGAGTACATCACCCTGATGTCAAAGTGTTTGCCACTCTGGAGAATGGAGAGTGAGACTGAAAACTCCAAGCTTCTAATCATAGCTTACTTAGTCTTTTTTTGTGACCAGCCCTCATCCAGAGCCCATCCAGGAACCCATTCAGAGTTGTCTCAATAGAACAAAAGATGCTCCTAATGCTCTTATCACTTAGGAATTTTTAAGCATTTTAGGAGCCCTGTGTCAGGGACAGGTTAAAGACAAATATTAGAAAAAGAGATGCTCCTAGTGCTACTAATATTCAGGAAATTACAAGGGTTTTAGGAACTCTGTGCCAGGGACCAGGGGAGGAAACCAATGTATGTATTTTTCTATTATCTCACAGGTCCTATATGATTAAACTCTGATCCCACTGAACACTAATTTTAACCCAACCTCTCTGTATTGTACATTCTCAAGTAGACATTGTGTGAGGGGAAATTTAACACACAGATTTTAAAAACAGTATTATTTTAAGATAAAATAAATTAACAACAACACACTTTACATTGGAACCAGATTCTTCCTTGCTGCAGAATCAAACAGGAACAATAGACTCAATCAGAGGGGCAGAATTTTTTTAGTTCTACTCATCTTCTGCCACATTTAAAACCTCCAGATCGATCCCATTTCTGCCTTATATGTGAAAGACTACCCATCCCTTTGGATTTTCAACTCCTTTGGAGATACTTGATAGCCTTTACTGCTTAGAGAGACTCACACAATTAAGTTTATTGTCCACTAACCCTACAGTCAGAAGGAGGTGAATGGTGCCAAATTCCACTAAATACTATTTTCCACAAAACCTTCCTCAAAAACTCAGTGTCTTAAAGGACTCTGTCAGCTGGACTCGAAGAGATATTCTTAACTCACCATTCTCTCCTATAGCTTTCTGAGTCCCTTAAAACCAAATTATAGGAGTCATGCTTGTCATGTCAAACCCATTTCTGTTATCACCTGCAGAATGTCAGGTAGTTATGGATTAATAAGTAGAGCAGTACTCACTCACATCCCTTAATTTTAGATGCTTAATCTGATTAGCCTGAGATAGAAAATCTTATCAGAAATGTGGTAGCCACACAAGACAAAAACATATACATAGTATCTTCAAATAGCTTTCTTGGTCCCTAGAATCTCTGACAAGATCACACATCTGAAAGCTAATTCTTTTATGTCACTGCTATTTTACAGTCATGTTACATCAGTGGTCCTAAAAATATCTTATACTAACCACCTCCCTTTTGTGGGAATGTATACAAATATTAGATTCATATTATCATCAGGAAGAAAAAACAGAAGATACAATGCCAGCTGTCCTTCAAAAATACATTTTTGTTATCATAAGAAGCAGTTTGCCTGAAGATTCTTATTATGTTATACACAAATCTTTATTATCCACAAATTTGACACTATTCTGTCTCTCACTTAAAACCTTAATTTTTATCAATTAAACAAGAGCTAGACATATAGCATAACCTACTTAATAACTGATTGACTAATTAGCCACTTTCTTTTTCTTACAGATTTCAAATATATTTGAATGGGGAACTGATCTAAGATTTTGAGAAAACCTAAATAAATAATATTTTAAAATGCAAGTAAAAATTATATATTTGACTTATTTACTATAAGTAGAATATTATATATTTAATTTCTTTTTTAAATAACATGGAAGTGCATTCTGCTTTAAGTATATTGGCATATTAGCCATTCTGTCTTCTTACTTAAACAACAACATCACCAGACAAAAATATTTGTTTAAAAAAACACCCAAATCAAAAAAAAATTATATACTCACATTTTTTTTTTTAACTTCTGTAACTAATGGTAATATGCTGACATGGCAGGAAAGTGAGGAAAATCCTTAGAGCCCCCAAAATGACAAAAATGTACAAATGCAAAGCACTAACTGAAATTTGAAGTGCACTGTAGCCTTTGTTCATCTGATCCTGAAGGCTCAGAGCAAAGGTCTTCAAACTACATGATATGCATCCAGATTATACTAAATCTTTCCAGTGGATATGGGCACAGACTACAGCTTTGAGAAAATCAGACTGCACATTAACTTCTACCTGTATGTTTTTAAAAAAATTCATCTGCCTGAAAATTTGCCTTGTGGCTAAAGTTCCCAGCAGCGTTTTCATTTCTAGTTTTCCTTTTGCCCTTTCTTATTATAATTTTCCCATTTTCCAAAAAAAAAAGTTTTTTAAAAGTCAAAATTTTAATGTATCTAAAATTGATTGCATTTCATTTTCCCAGTATGTAAACAAAAACTTTTGAAGTGTTTATAAAAAGGAGAAAGGAAGGGGAAAAGCAAAAGAAAAAAGAAAAGATCTAAAACAGAACAAATATTAAAAAAGAACAATCCAAAACAATTTTGTCTGTAGTCTCTGTAATCAAAGAACTGCCTCGGCTGGTTCTTGTGCATGATTTCAAAATAATGTACTTAACAACAACCATTAATTCATGTTCTGTAGGCCCTGGATTTATTACTGGTGGTCCATATAGTTTCTTACCATTTCCTGTTAATTTCCATTGAAACTTTACTCTACCAAAAAGTCATATTCATCTATGAGTACATGAATTAATTTTAAGAGACCTAGCCATCTCATTAAGTAATACATTTCCAGTAAAATTTTATTTTTCTTGTTTTAATCAGTTGTGTACTATTAATAATTATGTAGTAATTTAATACAAAGGAACTTTGTTAGCATTTAGAACTTTAGAGGAATTGAAAAATCAATTTCAATTTATAAATATAATTTAGTTGAAGAGAATATGATAGGGCCACAAAAAAGTTTGTGCATAAAATATAGCTTAATAGGATAAATTTCTGTGTAGGAGATGCCATGTAAATATGAGCTAGTAAAGGAAGGCACAGGGTTGACTGAAAGGATTCAAGGTACTCTCACAGGATTGCTTGGATCATGAGCTGAGTAGGATTCTTTCTTTCTTTTCTCAGAAGCAGAGGCTATATTAGAAATGAGTTTCCAGTGGGATCAGTGGCTTTTCCACCCCTTATAAGGGTCTACAATTCTTCCAGGAGATGAGCAGCTGGTATTCCAGATATCTTTTTTTTTTTTTTACGATTTATTTATTTACCTGAGAGTGAGAGAGAGAGAGCAAGAAGAGCACAAGTAGGAGGAGGGGCAGAGAGAGAGAATCTCAAGAAGACTCCCTGCTGAGTGCAAGCCTGATGTGGGGCTCCAGCTCACAACCCTTGAGATTATGACCTGAGTTGAAACCAAGAGTCGGAGGCTTAACTGACTGAGCCACCCAGGTGCCCCTCCGATATTTTTTTTAAATGCTGCCATTTAAATACAGACTTAGAGGTACGCATGTTATTCATGTGACTTTTCACTCATAATGTTGCATTTTCCCTGTTAGGAAAGAAATGAGAGAGAATGTCCATCAACTGGAATACGGTACACATTGCATGTCCAGCACAGCACCCTGTCTTAGACTCAGTTGGACAATGGGTCTTTTCTGTTGCTGACTCTGGACATGGTAGCTTCCTCCAAATAAAATTCATTGCTAACCCACAGCATAGATCATGGAATCTTTGTGCAACAGGTGGGGCTACTCATGGCTCATCTTAGCATAGAAAATAATATAAAATTTATGAATGTTAAAATATAACATTATCATACACTTTTACATGAATGATGGTGGGTATTGACTCAGTCTATTGAACACATTGAGAAGAGTGAAGTAACAGTTTTATTCTGAAATTTCAATATTAAAACACAACAGATAATGTATTTTGTGAACATCCAAAATTTAGGTTGAAAAATTTTAGATATAGATTTACACCTTATCAAAATTCTTTTAGGGGGCGTACAACCGAAAGTAAAACTTGATGACCAATAATCCAGATATTTAAATTTAATTGATCATGCAAGTCAGGTGGCACAGATATGGGAGCTTTATACACCCTGCAGAAAGCCAGAACCATGACGGACCAGATGGTCAGTGAAAAGATGAATCAAGACAAAATAGGCACCAAAAAAGAAGACTCGAAGGGAACTTGTCTGATTTAGTTTTGTTGCTTTGTATAAAGAATTTATCTTTTCTTGAATTCATAACCACAGACTACCTCTCATGTAGTTTTGGGACTATAATCATACTACCAATGTAATCCCCAAATCTCCAAGCTAAGTATAATGAAAGTGGTTTCGGTTTGGTGGTACTCTAGTCACCCAGCAGAAGCAAATTGAAACACTCTCTAGTGGAGCAGAGCATACTTTAAAACCAGTCTCAAAGAATTTTATCTTATAAATCTCTAAGGAATGCAAACTTTCAATATGAAGAGGCAAGATACCAAGATCAGATAGTACTAGACAGCACTGTCCTGGTCCCACATTTCATGTACACAATGAAAACTATTAGTTCATATTCATATATTCACAATGTCCACTATGAAAACTATTAGTTACCTATTATCACATAACAAACTGCATGACAAATTCAGTGCTAAAAACAGCTTCTGTGCATGAGTAATCTGAGCACGGGTTAACTAGGGACTCTACTTCAGGTTCTCTCATAGGCTTAGAAGGTATCTGCTGGGCTCCAATTATTTTAAGGCTCAACTAGGGAAAAATTCATTTCCAAGGTCACATGATTATTGGCAAGATCCAGTACAATACCTTACAGGAAACTGTTGAACTGGTGGCCTCAGCGCCTCACTGTCTTGACCAGAACCGGCCATCAGTTTCTTGCCACATGGGTTTGTACAGTATTGTAGCTTGTTTCTTCAATGCTTGCAAGCTAAGAAGGCAGTAGAATAGGCCAGCAAGATAGATGTTACAATCTCTCGTAATCTAATGAAAGACGTGACATTCTATCACTGGTGCCATATTTTTGTTAGAAGCAAGACATTAAACTAGCACACACTCACGGGGGAGGGATTAGATGAGGACATAAATAATGGAGGCAGAGATCTTTGGGGGCCATCTTAAGATCTGCCTACTACACAAACTAAATTTACCAAATATATAAAGGATCAGGGAAATGTGACCTAAAAGAGGGGGAAAAAAATATCAATCAATCAAAACTGATCCAGAACAGAGACAATAGCAGAAAAGGAGGAGGAAGAGCAGGAGATATCAGGGAGTTCACTCGCTCTCTCCCTGACAGAGAAGGACATTAAAACAGCTCTGTGGGGACAGCACAAAAGCAATTGTCTGTAGGCCGAAAAGAAAGTTCTCCCTGGAAACTGAATCAGCTGGAGCCTTGATCTTGGACTCCTCAATTCCCATAACTGTGAGAAATAAATTTCTATTGTTTAAGCCTCCCAGTCTAAGGTGTCTTGCTATATGGCAGCCAAGCAGGATAAGACAGATGGAAAATCAGCCCATCAAGACATGCTTAACATTAATTTGTCATTAGGGAAATGAAAATTAGAACTATGAGAGATATCAGCATATAACACCAAAATGACTAAAATTAAAACTTTGACCACACCAAGTGCAGAAAAGATTGTGAAATACCTAGAACTCTCCTGTACCGCTGGTGGGAACACAAAATACTACAACCACTTTGGTATACAGCTTGGAAACTGCTTAAAATGGCAAACATATGCCTAGGATATAATTCAGCCCCATTCCTCTTCTACTTTTTACTCAAGAGAAATAAAAGGATACATCCTCACAAAAGCCTAAATGTTCATAGATTTATTTGTAATAGTGAAAACCTGGAAAAAAACACAAAAGTTCACCAACCAGAGAATTGATAAACAAACTGTGATATATCCACACAAATGTATGTTGCTTAGTAGTTAAAAGGAATAAACTATTGACACACATAACAGCATGAATGAATCTCAAAACAATTCTGCTAAACAAAAAGCAGATAAAAAATAGTACACATGACAAAAAGTACAAATGCATAATTCAATTTATACATAATTCTATAAAATGCAAATCAGTGTGGTTAAGGAATCTGAAGCTGAAGTGAAGTAAGGAGCCACAATAAAAAATGGTAAAAGGAAATTTGGGGCAATGATGTGATACTGATTGATTCTGAGTAATTCATATATATGTATGTTAAAATGTATTAAAATATATCATTTATATTTCCAGTCCAGTTTACTGTATATCAATTATAAATAAAGCTGTAAAAAATCAAAGTAAAGAGAAAAAAAGAAAGTTTAAAAACCATGACAAAATCTAAATCTTACTACCCGACAATAACCTTCAACAGCATTTAGAAACATCACTCCAGGCGGCTCTCAATGCATATTATTCAAAATAAATAAAACTTTAAAGCTTTCATTATTTGGGGATTTATTGTGAGCATGATTCTGATGTACTTGTTTAATATTTACTTTTTTACCTTCACAACAAGTCCTATGTAGAGATATAATATTACCACCAGCAGTGTATTAATAAGGATACTGGAGCAAAGATAGGTTAATTAATTTGCCAAAGACTGTCATTTATAATTGATAGATTTTAGTCTATGCCAGAGATACACCACAATTCTTACTATCAAACACTTCATACCGCTGTAATAATACCAGCTTGAAAACTATGGTACCCAAATCAACAGCATCAGTTTTACTGGGGATTTTTTTTTTTAAGATTTTATTTATTTATGACAGAGAGATAGACAGAGAGCACAAGTAGGCAGAGAGGCAGGCAGAAAGAGAGGGAGAAGCAGGCTCTCCGCCGAGCAGGGTGCCTGATGTGTGACTCGATCCCAGGACCCTGGGATCATGATCCCAGCCAAAGGCAGACACTTAACGGACTGAGCCACCCAGGTGCCC
>NC_138376.1:91919887-91934409 GCF_054177405.1 Leptonychotes weddellii | reverse complement strand
GTCCATCGTCTCTCATGGTTCACCAAATCTAGATATTTTAATGTAAAATCTAATTTACATATACTTATATGTTTATATTTATATATACATTTATATTTACTATATATTGTAAATTATATTTTATATAAATGATATTCATATATATTTTTTGTATAAATATATATTTTTCATATTTATTGAGATATAATTGGTAATATTGTAACATATTCCAAGTGTACAAAGTGATAATTTGATATACATAGATATTATGAAAGAATCTCCCCCATTGAGTTAATTAACACATCCATCCCTCCCCCTCCCCCTTTTTTTTCTGGTGAGAATATATAAGTTCTCTCTCAGCAAATTTTGATTATACAATACAGTGTTATCAACTATAGTCACCATGTTATACATTAGACACTCTAAGGCAATTTTATTACTTGATATAATTTTGACTTCAAGTCTTAATTTACCACACCTAACATATTTTTACTCTTTTGACCAATGGAAGAAGAGCAGAGATAAAGACAAGTTAAAAATTGAAGTTATTCAAAAGTGTATTTAGCTTTTTATGGGATTCTGATGTTATCTTTAATACTTATAGTGGAACTTTTTAATATTAGTTCTAGAATTTGCAGTTTCCAAAAAAATCAGAAATCTTCATGGAGTTCTGAGTCAGACAAATGTCGATAATATTTAGCATCCATATCCTTTCCTTCCCAAAACTTTTTCCCCATCTATATTATTTAATGAAGAATGCATAGTTTTGAAATATGAGGTAATTTATGTCTACAAATGAGAGTATGCCATACACTTTGTGAATTATTTTTTGCATGTTATTATTATTCCCCTAGTTGGAAGTAGTTACTAAAACTTTTATTTTTGAGAACCATCAAATTCCAGGCTTTGTGGGAAAATTGCAAAACAAGCAGCAGATGTATCAATTACTAACCTGGTTATTTTTGTTAATTTAATTAGAAAAAAAATTTTACTTAAAAAAGTGGGAGTGTATGTGCTAGAAAGAAATTATAGTTTGGAACTCCAAATGTACTCCTGTCATGATTTCTACTTCTTCAAAAAGGTCAAAGACATAGGGATCTATGTTAAGAATATACAAAGTAATTTAGGTCATGATAGGGAAAATTTTCTATATATGTTCTTTTCAGTACTAATGAATAAAATTTAGCTCAAAGATGTGAATTTAAATGATGCACATTTAATCTTGTTTAGAAATTCTTTCTAGCAATTTAAAATGTTTAAATAGCAAATAAGTCATGTGATCCAACTATGCCAAAGATTAAGCAAGATCACTGGGAATTGCATATTTTCACTTTATGTCAGTGGAGAAAACCATAAAAACTTGAGAAAAGACACTGAATATACATTTGCTGTGTGGAATAAAAAACACTTAAATACACAGAATTTTCAATTGATAAGCATAAAAATTATATTGGATACATTTTGATCATTATAAATCTTTCAGGCAAACAGTTACAAATAAAAATTTATCAAATTCTGCTTTCTATGGAAAACTGTTATTATAATAATGTTAAAATGTATACAAATTTTTATCAGAATGAAAATCATAGGAATGGAATACTGAGCATCAACAATATGTAGTTAAGTTAAAGTTTTAAATAAAATTAAGAATAAAATGAAATCCCCATGTATCTTACTATTTTAAAAGCACCAAAATCAACCAATATACATAACATAAAATTCAATTTAAATTCAGTTTAATGGTGCATTTGACTTTCTAAAGGGATTGGTATGGATCTGGCTTTAGCAGAACACACTTTAAGTGTTAATTTTTTCATAATGCCTAGTTTAATCAGACTAACTCTGGAAATTTTGGTATTTCCCCTTCCCAATCTCATCAACCACCCCAATTAAGAAATTTTTCCCCAAAATGTGTTCATATTAAAGTCTTAGAATGCTTAAATATCTTCACATGCAGTTCTGTTTACACTTCCCAGTCCAAACAGTCATAACTTCACCTTTAATGAGAAAAAGGGTAGTATTTAAGCATCGTGCATTTTAGAGAATTACTCTGTAGTGAGAAACACAATTTCATGTAAAATGGTAGGTAATGATAAAAAGTTTAGCACATATTCATCAGTCAATAATAATCATTGAACTTTAGAAAAATGAAACAAGGAGGAGACAAACCTATTAAAATAAATGCAAATATATAAATTATTTTGAAGTCATTGAGCGAATTATGCAAGTGGTATTAGAATTCAATCAAATCACATTAAAAAACGAGCTGCTAAGTATCTGAATAACTAGAATTAGGTGGATGTTGAGGTAGCATCATAGAAGTGTGTAATGTTTTAGCATCTTCATAAGGTAATTTATTTTTTGAGACAATTTTGCATTGTGGAAGCATGTATCTGTAATCTTTTAATCAGGACTGCTCACTTACTGACAATAAGTCAACTTCGAAGATTTTTTTTCTCTGTCATTAATTACTTTGGGGATGGCTGAAGGCCATTAAAATAGTCACATTTTATATCCCTAGTAAGCTTCCTAATTACCTCTGCTCTTTCAATTGTACTTTTAAAGCATACTGTAGTCCCTTTACTTTTACAGTACTGTCATAGAACTATGTGTCCATGTCTAAAATTCAGTAATGAGGGGGTAGATTCATTACGTTTCATTGAAGCTAGGAATTTTATTTTAAAATTACTGGAACTTACCACATAATTTCTAAGTTGGCTTTTTACACAATTCCAGCAAATGTCATGTCATGGGACCATCTTGTATTTTTAAGTTAAAATAATGCAAATGGCATGTTGAATGTTAAATGAGAGAAACTTTCAGTGTCCATAAACAGTTTGGACTTCCACTGTAATTTATAGTCATACAATTGAGCCATTTGAATTGGGCCTTTTGAACTAAAGCTAAAGCTATTTTATTATATGGTTCCAAATAAGTGACAGGCTATCATTTGTCTCAATAAATTGTTGCAAATTATGACTGACAAGCAGTTAAAATAAAGCCAGAAACAAAAATAGCTAATAAACAAGGACTGTTGCTAATGAATATAATTGTATAGTTTTCAGTTTCTAGTAACCCAAGGATTAGAAGAACAGATAAAGGAGCTTGGTGAGTAAGAAATTCGTCATAAAACCTGTCATTTTGTTATTGCATCTGGAGGCACAAGCCAGTTTTTTCAATGACAATATCTGTATGTGATATGAGCTGTTGTATAATAAAAATAATAAATTGCCCTGTTGTCTTTGTATCACCAGGTCACTTAGCAAGAAATAAAACCAAGGAAGCCTAAGTAAAGAATAGAAACCATATTGTTCCAAAGGTCAGTATAATCTCCTTCATTCTCTTTCTAAACTGCTCATATAAAAATAAAGTTGATTTGTATTACAGTCATAAATTTCCTTTAGAGAAAAGATTAAAGCTACGCTAAGGATGCTTGTTTGAGCATATACAATGCCTTGCTTAAATATAGATTTTTTTCATGAATAAATTCACCTTTTTCCATCATTACCTATGGTGTTTTCTTTTTCTGAAGATAGCTTTAAGAAGGCCAGTAAATACAAAAATCAGTATAACATTTTCTTTTTATTTATTTATTTATTTATTTAAAAGATTTTATTTATTTATTTGACAGAGAGAGACACAGCGAGAGAGGGAACACAAGCAGGGGGAGTGGGAGAGGGAGAAGCAGGCTCTCCACCGAGCAGGGAGCCTGATGCGGGGCTTGATCCCAGGACCCTGGGATCATGACCTGAGCCGAATGCAGTCGCTTAACGACTGAGCCACCCAGGCACCCTCAGTATAACATTTTCATTATGAACTCCTCAAAAACATTCTGTAAAGCTATTAATCATTTACAGAAATAATTTTGAAGCCTAAATATTGTGAATTTCAAACTTCATAATAGAATATATTAAATAATATGAATACATGTCGTGTACATTCATGTATGTGGCCTAAAAAAGATGAAAAATTCACCACAATATTCTCATTACATGACATTGTATGATCGGATCTGTTATTAATATGCCCTCAATAAATACTTATTGAATTAATGAATGAAGAAATAGTTTCTATTTATTGAAGCCTCATTATGAGTAAGCTGACTACTCAGCTCTACCTCTTGGATGTCGGACAATGTATTCTACTTTTTGTGGACACAGTATTATAATATGGTTGTCAATTTACAATGTGCAAAAATTGTACAGGGTCTGGTAATTGCTGAGAATCCACAAGGTATACTCTCATAGACTTCAATAATGGTAAAGGATATGATACAGAATGAGAAGAAAGTTCAGGCAAACATAGAAAGGTTAAAAAACTTTCAGGCACAGCTGCCTGGGTCCTTTGCACAGGATGCACTTCCTTTTTGGATTATGATCTACCAAGATACATGCAAGTTACTTTGTTTCAGGAAAGCCAACATATGAGGGGGTCTGTGTAACAAGTTAAATCAGGTGTAAACTTAGTAAATTTGTAAGAAAGGATGTAAACAGGCAAGTGCAGGATGCCTCCAGGGGACTTCCAGACTTTAGAAGGACCATTATAAATCACCAAATGCTGCATTTTATTCCTTAATTGGCCAGTGGGAAGTATGAAGGCTTCAGGCATCTCTAGAGATAAACATACATCTAAGGCCCAGCTTCCTGGCACCAGGAGTATACTGCATCCTGAAGGATAGCTTCCCATGCTTGCAGAGTGTCATCTCCAAGCTGATCCTTCACAGGGAGACTTCAAAGTCTATTACATTATTCTTAATAGTCTTTCAGCTTCTGGATTGTGTGGTATTTAATAGGACCATTGGGTCCCATGTTCATAAGTGCTTACTGCACCTCATTTGCTATAAAACAAATATTTCCTCCCTTGGTCCAAAATGGTTTTATGTGGTACTTCATTTCATTTTATCAAATACTCTGTAAGTTCTCAAATAGTGGGCCAATTTAATACCTTTGAAATTATTCTCAGATAAATTTGAATTGAGTTTTTGCTTTTTTTCAAAGTCCATTGTCATATTTAGATAATCTTTTGGTTTTGTTTTACTGGACATTATTATTACTTATAAAATAGATTTTGTTCATTTAACTCCAAAAGAAAAATTTTATTTCTCTCATTAATAGGATCTTATTTGCAATGTCCTTTACTAAGGGACATTTTCAGAGTCATTTAGTGAGAAAAATTTCATGTGCCGATGTATGGCCTACCTTTCCCAACAGAAATCATTTAAAGGTATTCTTTGTTTTCTTAATCAATTATTGAGAAGTAATGTGTTGTAAATGTTTCTTTGATTTGTTTTACATTAAACACAAGCTGTACCAGGACTATCTCTTTAACATATGTTATACATCTCCCCACCTTGTTCATTTAGCTCTAGCCACGCTGGAAACATCAAGTATGCTACTATTCCATGGGTTTTGCAGTTGCTCTTGCCTCTGGCTGGAGCATTCTTCCCCCACATAGTTGCCTAACCTGGTCCTTCATTTTACCCAGGCCTCTGCTGGAATGCCATTTTGCTAGAGACAGCCTCCCTGACAATCCTGTCTGAAATAGCACATTGCTATCATTCTTAATCCCTTACTCTGCTGCTTTTTTTCATTGACATTATGTTTTGGGGAGGGTCCCATGACCAGTCATTCATTCAGTGGTTTGCTAAAAGGACTCACAGGATTAGTAGCCATTCTCAAGGTTATAATTTATTACATAAAACAATTATAGAGCAGGATCAACAGGGAAAATGATGACTCAGGTGGAGTAGAGGAGATCAGGTGCAGGCTTCAGAAGTCCTCCCACTTTGGGATCACACAGACATTCTTATTCCTCTGGCAACAAACAGCAACAATGCATGTATGGTGGTTCTGCCCAGGGAAGCCAGCTTGAATCTCAGAGTCCAGGCCTTACAAAGAGGGCTGCTCATATAGACACATACCACCTGTGTAGTAGCCAGCCATGATTACTAAAACTCCAGGACCAGAAGGAAAGCAGGCATCCACATTCACCATATTGTTTCCACAAACTAGCTAGACAAACTGGTACAGTATGATTCAGTGCCGCAGGTGTTGAGAACATCCTTCCCAACCAAGCTGAGTTCTCAGGGCCAACCAAGGATCACCCATACAAGCAGACCCTCCTGAAGATATAGGGAAGAGGTAAGCAACATAGGATCTGCTTGCATTAAGTCTTTTCTGCCCACTTCATCATCACTTGACCTATTTCATGTGTACCAGTTTATTGGTTTGATGTCTACCTCTCCCACTGGCTGTAAACTCCGCAAGGACCAGGACTTTGTCTCCTCTGTTTGATGCCATCTCTTATGCTTAGTGTAGTGACTGGTGTAGAGGCATCATTTCCAAACGTTTGATAAGTGCAAATGCAATGATTAACACCCATTGATCTCTGTTGGGTAGGATTAGAGTATGCAACCATCAAAGGCAGAAATGAGATAAAAAGATTGCAGAAGGATGTGTTGAGAGTGATTTTTTTATAGGTGTAGAGAAGGATATAAGTACTTGTGCCTCATTTTGTCCCAAAAAACTAAAATGAAAATTGAATGCCAGACAGTAACCTAAACAGAGTGGGTGACAATAATGAAATGTTAGAAAATGTAAGGTGATTACTAGAAGAAAGGGGAACAGCTGTTCACCATATTTTCTGAAATGCGAAAATGGGCTTTAATGGTGAGTTAAATTCATATATGACATAAGAAAGATGGTTTGGAATGTCAGGCAGCTAAAGTATTTACTGTGAAAGGCTTTGAAATCTTTATAGAAACCATCACAAAAAGAAAAGATCACTTTTTATCCTGAGTTCTTTAGCTCTGATTTTACCACATTATGGAGTGAACTGATTCTTTTCAAGGCCTCTTCATATCATAGGATTACTGTTAAAATATTCCCATTCCATCCTGCCAACATAGCTGCATGTGGGATAAATATTATTCTGAAATGTATGAAACATAAAAAGCATAAAATGCATATTTTCTCATAGTTTGAGATAAAAAAAAACAATTTTAAAAAATTGCACAGATATTTCTCTGCTGTTTCAAACTCTGATGCTAATTTGAGCTTACTGAAACAAAATTACGATGTCTTTGCCGGATCTCAAGTTTAAGGATGTGGTGAAAGTGATAGAAGAAACTGAATGATGGAAAATAAGAATGGGATAAGAAGGAATTATATGCATCTCCCAAAGAATCACATAACTAAAAAAATAAAAAATGTTAAATTGCAAATGTTAGAAGGAAATAAATAACCCTTATAATTACTATAGTTGAAAAATATGATATATAATACCATATGGCCAATTTACATGTGCTCAGTAAACCTTTATTGATATTGTTATATATTTTTTTAACCTGTAAAAAAGATCTCAATAAAATTTTACCAAGAACTACTTGAAGAAAACTTACACTTAAGGAAAATAATAATAAAAGTAAACTTTTAAAGCATCTTAAGAGTGTCAAGATTTGGGCACCTGGGTGGCTCAGTCCATTAAGCATCTGCCTTGGCTCAGGTCATGATCCTGGGATCCAGGGATTGAGGCCTGCATCAGGATCCCTGCTCAGTGAGGAGTCTGCTTCTTCCTCTCCACCCCTCTTCCCTACTCATGCTCTCTCCTTCGCTTGCTTGCTCTCTCTCTCTCAAGTAAGTAAATAAAATCTTAAAAAAAGAAAAAAGTGTCAAGATTTTATCTACCTGTGTGGATTCTTCCAGAAGTTATTAAAAACAAAACAAAAACTCTGTAAACCTTTGACAAAAACATGCATTAGAGGTGATAAAAAGCAAAAATACCTGAGCTGTTTTGAAGACAACTCTAATCTCTAAATACAACGAAGCAGAACAAATGAACTTTCAGCCTTTCCTTGGAAAGAATGAATGATCAGTGATAAGCAACATTTCACAGAAATACCTGAATAAGAGAGCAAAGAACACAAGTCTCCAATGGCCCTAGAATATTCACGGTTCAGCACTTTTCATCCATTATATCTCCTGTTTCACTTCCTTTAGTCACAAACGCAATTTAAACTCCTTTCCTTAAAAAATAGTCCAGAGTCTAGAAACATACAAAGAGAATGAATATAGATTTCTCAAATTAACAAAATAAAAACTTCTCTTTATACTGTGCAGAATTGTATATTTTATAAAGACAGTGGGAATAAGAATTGGTAGTGTGTACTTTCTAGGTATAGTCTGTCTCTCAAATGTTAATCTGAATGAAAGTGCTGACTTAGAAACATCCAAAAAGGTGTAATGCACATTTTATGCTGCCATGCTCATTAAACCTTGTGGACCACAAGGACCAGCCCTGGTCGGTTTGGGGATAAAATTATGTCAAGAAAAATAGCTAGACTCCTCAGACAAAATGACTGCATGTATTTACATGCTCCTGGAATAGAGGATGCTCTTCTAGGAAAGCAGTTGTATATAGATGATATAGAAAACTCAAGTGTGCTTGAATTGTGATCATTAAAAATACTATCGGGCTTCTCAGGAGAATAAAGGTTTGCCTCCTGGCCTGATTTTAAGGAGGATAATTAAATTCTGCATACCTAAAATCCCACTCTGATTCCAGCCTGGAGAAGTCATTTCTTTTTTATTATGTACTCTTGTTCTAGGCTCTGAAACACTAGCTGTCTTTTGGCCCAGAGATAATTGCATTTCAGTGGTGGGCAAAGTATTGTGCTTCATATGCTATGTAGTAAAATGCTTTCATATGAGAAATTTTATCATAAATTTGCATTATTAATTTGGATATTTTGTTCTATTTTCTGAAATGATATAATTGAAAATATATATTTACCACATCTTGAGGAAATAAAAATCAGCTAAAGTAGCAACATGACAAATATTTTATAACTGTCATGTATATTTGATATAATAAAGTAAATTATATGAAGAACCACATCAAATATGAATCATTTTCCTAAGAATTTAATATATTAATCTATTTTCTTACATTACTTTTTCTACAGCAGTGTTTATTCTCAGATTCTTACCCTTCCTACTTCATTAGTATGGTGTCCAGTCTGCAACGGCCTGTATCCATGTTTTCTTCCTTTATTTAAACTGAGACTGATTTCATAAGAGAAACAAGTTTCTCCTCCCAGCAGGCCTCTCTCTCATTTCTGTTTAAACCAGAAATTACCATTCTCAGCAATGTTAAAGCAAATGAGCAGTGAGACCAAGTGTGGAAAGGCTGTTTCTTTGTTTTTGTATAAAGCAGTTCCTGTTATTAGTGGCTTGCCTGCCATCCACCCTCCTACTGCTATATGCCATCATCTAGTTATGATGCTTCCCTGCCGAAATCCTTGGTATTATTGGGAATGCAGCTTATGTCTGTGAACATTTTAGTGTTGCTCAATTAATTGACCAGCTGCATCTCATAAGGATGATTGGCAGGTATATGATGAAGCTTTGGTGGGAATAGTGGTAAATGAGAAGGCCAGCCACCCAAACAACAGAACAAGTTCTATCTTTCGCACTTTCACCTTACCATCCAGGAGGTACAATGAGCAGACCACTGGCATGTCCACCTTCTGCTGGGAGGAAATTCTGTTTTCAGATTTAGACTACCAAAAGGGATATGAAGTTTGGTTGTTTATATAGCTGTAATTAAATGAAAGATTTGTGATTAAACTTGCTCTTGTCCCCAGTAGTATTATCCCTGTGCTATGGCAATTATGATAAAGGCACCATGGCATGAAAATTACACTATATTCTTAATTCCACAAATGTATGTGTTGTCTAGTTTCAATTCCATTTTGCTTTGAATTTCGGTTTCATCTAAATCATAGGTTAAAGGGGACATTCAAAAGCAGTTTTATTATATTTCTAAGTTTCCAACGAGGTTAATGAAGTTCAACACTTCAGTTGAATCTGAAAATGAAGGAAAAAGTATGATTATTATAGTTACATTCTGAAACGGCTGCATAGAACCAGGCAAAATCATTATAATACCCACATTCTATGAACAAACACATGGTAATTAGGTGAAATTCCTTCCTTTTAAAAAATTTTGGTCTACTTTTATGTAGTGCCTATGGTCCAGGGGCAGAACAGTCTTGAATGTAAAAATGCCTTCTAGTATAAGATGCATGTTCTCAAAAAATTTATTCAGAATAGCAAATAACTGTCCTCTGCTACTTTTATTTAAACCAGTTCCTAATGGGGTCTCTGGAGAGATCTACTTTTTTTCTACTTTATGGTAAAAATATATTTGCACTTAATGTAAATATGATTTTTTTTAAAGATGTTATTTATTTATTCATGAGAGAGAGAGAGAGAGAGGCGCAGAGGGAGAAGCAGACTTCCCACAGAGCGGGGAGCCCGATGCGGGACTCGATCCCAGGACCCCGGGATCATGACCTGAGCCGAAGGCAGACGCTTAACGATCTGAGCCACCCAGGCGCCCTGTAAATATGATTTTTAAAAGAATTAGAAAATTCATGTGCATATAGTGTTTCACAATATGAGTTGGAAATAAGAATGGCTTATACTCAAGTTTCACTTACTCTTTATGGACAACTTTATAAACAGTGGGATTCAGAAGGATATTCATTAAAACTATCACATCCAAAAACCTAATCTCAGGAGCAAAGAAATCACAGAAGGGATAAACTATTTCACATGCTCTAGTTATCAGCTGAGTGAGTGCTCTAAATATCATGGTTTTGTCAGTAGGGTACAAGCAGATGCTTTCCTTCTATCATGAGCTCTGTTCTTGCTCATCTAGATGTCAATACTAGAATTTACAACATTAGTCTCTGACAACTATTATAAATGAGCCAGAATTTGAAATCACAGTGATAAAATTTTTTCGTAAGTTCTACCCAAGATGGTGTACAAATCAACATGCACCCTATTTCATTCTCACTGATATGAGAAGGCAGATGAGACAGGAATCCAAAGTCCAACCACATCATTATTTCTTGCTCTTTAGAATTGTATTGAATTTCTGAGTAATTTGGGGTACCAGTAAGTTTTCTAACTTACGTGATTTATCAGATAAAACAGTGGTGGATCTGTTTTGTTTATGTGACATAGTAGAAATATTCTTTTTGCTGAAAAATATTACCATTCTTTCTTTCCTAAAAACAACTCTAATATAGCCTAAAATATTTACAAATGATGTGATATGATGTTTGGGATTAGCTTCTAAAGAGTACAGGATGGGAGAAGTGGACGGCATGTAGATGGGACAGATCTAGCCACAGACTGATGTTTGCTGGGCACAAGGAAGTTCTTTATACCAGCTTTTCCACTTTGACATATGTTTGAAATTCTCCTTAATACGCATTTTTT
This sequence comes from Leptonychotes weddellii, assembly GCF_054177405.1. Classification (NCBI taxonomy): domain Eukaryota; kingdom Metazoa; phylum Chordata; class Mammalia; order Carnivora; family Phocidae; genus Leptonychotes; species Leptonychotes weddellii. Next base: position 91,923,139 of record NC_138376.1, on the reverse strand, counting down.
TTAAAAAAAATCATCTACCTTAGTGGTTGCAAACTGGCAGTCTGCAAGCTAGAGCCAATCAGTCAACATTTGACCCATGCTGTGCTCTAAAACTGTCCACATAATAATCTGAGTTGCCAGATTTTCTTGAACTGTTAGATGTGGCAACATTGAGACAGCATTCCCTCATAACATGAGTGCAGAATAATAGCTGCTTCCTACAAGAAAAGATGTGGATTTTCTCTAGCCCTGGAACACTCTAATGTGTTATTTCTGGCTGACTTCACTTACTTACTTCGCCTTCCTTACTCTAGCAACAATTTGAAATGTTTAAGTTAGAGAAAGATTTTCACTCTTTTATTGAAAGATGCTGCTACTGAGAACCATTCAGTTCTTTGTTATGAAGGACATGAGCTCAATGTTGCCCTCTTCTGATTTTTCAAGAAAATCTGGAAACTTGGGTTATCTGAAATTTCCCAGTTTACAAATACTGTCTGGATCAAATATCAGTCACAAAAGTGACCAATAAATCAGAATATTTTCCAGTGTTCTCATAGGCATGTCGAAACCAATTTAATTGTGTATGAAAAGGCTAAAAATTAAATATAATGGAGAATGCCAAGAAAATATTTTACATCCTAAAATACAAAAGGGAAAACCTTCCTCCTTATCATCCAAGATTTATACCGCATGCAAGAGGGCTTTTATATCAGTTATTTATTTATTCAAGATTTGTGATAATTGGAGTGTTTTATTCCTGAGCTCAAATGTTAATCTTCCTATGCTCCAGTCAAAATCTAATCAGTTACTCTGATTATGCTGATATAATCACATACATATACACATAACACACACACACACACACACGCACCTTACTGCATATTAAGATATATTTTCCATTTCAAGAAATTGTAAATCAAGCATATAAAAGCGAAAGGAGAAGAAAGAAATACACCAGTGTTGTAGTGAACAGAAGTAAAAGAAGAAAAATGAGTTATGGATGTCATTATATATCATTCATGTTTAAAAGAACTTTTTGTAACATGAATATTCAATTTACAAAGCCTTGTTATAAATCAGCCATCATCGATGAGAGATTTATCTTGCTTGCCTGTGTGATATCATAACTCAACGCTTCATGGGATGAAAACCATAGACTAAATTGCTAAATTCATTAAAAACTTATATATTACTGTCTGAGAAAAGACCAATTGATTGAAAACTGCTAAACCATCTAACACTTGATTCTTTTACATAGGAATACTTTAATGAGCCTTCATTAGAATAGGTATTTCAGGGACACCTGGGTGGCTCAGTCGGCTTTAGGCTCAGGTCATGATCCCAGAGTCCTGGGATGGGGCCGCATCAAGCTCCCTTCTCCGTGGGGAGCCTGCTTCTCCCTCTGCCTGCCACTCCCCTTGCTTGTACTCTCTCTCTCTCTCTCTGACAAATAAATAAGTAAAATCTTTTAAAAAAAAAGAATAGGTATTTCAGATGTAGTTACAAGAGATAAAATAATGCCATGTCAGGTTAACACTTTGTTACAGTTAACAGCAAAAGATTTTGTGAGTTCAACATAAAAATGATTTTTTTTAGGGGCACCTGGGTGGCTCAGTTGGTTAAGTGGCCAACTCTTGATTTCGGCTTTGGTTCTGATCTTGGGGTCTTAGAATTGGCCCTGTGTCTGGCTCTGCACTCAGTGGGGAATCTTCCTGAGGATTCTCCCTCTCCCTCTGTCCCTTTCCCTGCTGGCTCGTTCTCTCCCTGTGTAAAATAAATAAATCTTTAAAAAAAATGATGTTTTTTAGAATTTGATGATGAAGATTTTTTATCCCATCCAAGCTGAGGGACTTTTTACCACTGAGGAGATATAGAATATATAGGGAATTTCAGCACAAGCACTGAACCCCACGCTTACAAGTTTCACATTTGGATTAGGCCTAATAACAGTGTATTTTAAGTTTTGCCCTTTGGTCTTCTGGGTTCATTCTTGAACCTATTAATAACTTGATGTAGGAGGAGAGTAAAAAAAGCTATAGGGTGGGTTTCTATGTATTCATTCAGAGAAATGAATAGAACGCCCACCATGAAAACTTCCCCTCCCTCCCAGTTTAAATAGTACAAATGGCATTTATAGGGAGATGTGTAACTCCTCAGGAATGCCATGTCCATCCCTAACAGATATTTTTAACATCGCCATTCACTTCATAACAGGTAGTCTTCTCTTCTAAACCATTACAGAAAATGGTAAAAATTGACTTAGACTTCACTATAAATGATTATTGTATGTTTAGTTGGAACTAAATCACTAGTACATGTGTGCTATTGCTATCTTTGCCTCTCCTGAAATCTAGGAGTTGGGAAGAGGCCACTGGAAATGTACCTTCCAGGGTTAAATTAATAAAATACGGCTTTGTAATGTAGTAGAGAGTGTCAGTGGGTAGCTTGCTCTTTTGGGTAACAAGGTCAAGGTTTCCTTAGCATATGTATACAAATTTGTTAGATGTATCCTGTAAGAGCAATTGGAAAGCAATTCAACTTTCAGTATTATGTAGTTTCAAAGATGGATTTTTTCCCCCAGAAGTTCCATCTTCCTTCTTTACCCACACCAATACTTACACTTTGAAGGTGATATTTTTATCCTCAGAATCATTAAGAAATAAGCTGCTACTTGGATCTTCTTAACAATTCCTTATGAATTGTCTCATAGAGTTTACCTGCCCAAGCCAATGGCAGGTACCTGAAACATTTTCAGTGGGTATCAGAGTCACAAGATGTATTCGTAGCTTTCTACTTAACTAGAGACATAGTACATTTCATTCTCCTTTCTCCCCCATCCTCTAAAAAGAGCAGCAAATTTCAATGGTCCAAATATGAGTATCATGTTACACTGTTTATAGTTCTCATACATTTTTCTATCACTTTATTTTACAGTTTTGCCCAAAAATAATATTTATGTAATTTTTTTGGTCCCATCCTCATGGAAAATACTGCTTTTTAAAAAAGATTTTATTTATTTATTTGGGGGCAGGGAAGCACGAGGGAGAAGCAGACTCCCCGCTGAGCAGAGAGTCTGACCTGGGGCTCAGTCCCAGGACCCTGAGATCATGACCTGAGCCGAAGACAAACACTTAACCAACTGAGCCACCCAGGTGACCCTGGAAAATACTGTTTTGAAGGGATGTTGTTGGGATAATATATACAGGGATAATAATATCATTGACAGTAACCTTTCTGGGCAGCCTACAAGCATTGAACTGGGAAGACACTAAC
>NC_138376.1:91859777-91919387 GCF_054177405.1 Leptonychotes weddellii | reverse complement strand
CATGATTCAGTTAGCTAAACAATTTAATCAATATATTGTTGATATTCCTATTGATATTGGCATTACATTGTTATTCTTTAAATCTTTTATTTTCTGAGGAAAGAAACTCAACTTGAAGTTAAGTTGTAAAGAATATTAAATCATGATCTCTCTCTTTTTTATTATTATGTTAATCACCATACATTACATCATTAGTTTTTGATGTAGTGTTCCATGATTCATTGTTTGCGTATAACACCCAGTGCTCCATGCCAAACGTTCCCTCTTTAATACCCATCACCAGGCTAACCCATCCCCTCACCCCCCTCCCCTCTAGAACCCTCAGTTTATGTTTCTCAGAGTCCATAGTCTCTCATGGTTCGTCTCCCCCTCTGATTTCCCCCCTTCATTCTTCCCTTCCTGCTATCTTCTTCTTTTTTTTTTTTTTAACATATAATGTATTATTTGTTTCAGAAGTACAGGTCTGTGATTCAACAGTCTTACACAATTCACAGCGCTCACCATAGCACATGATCTCTTTAGATTACCCAGAAAGGGTTTCCAGGAGAACAGAAAGATAAACTGTGATAAGTAATTTAAAACAACTTAGACAATCAGGAAGAGAAAAACTTAAAAAATGTTAATACAAATCATGTAGGAACCTCAAAGCAGTGGTCCTGCTTAACTAGGAAATCTCCTGTTTAATGTGTTTTTTTCCCCTTTCCACAGGATGTTAAGAGGAATCTATTAAGTGGCAGGAGGTAATTAATTTCTAGGCTCGGATCTGGATCCCCATGAAGGTCCAGGCTCCTCTCCAGAATCTGTGTAGTAGCCAAATGATAGAGAAAGAGATAAGGATAAAATTAAAGACTTACTAAGTTTTTCCACGAGTTCTCTAAAGTTTTGTATTCAAATGAATTTGTTTCACTGTGCAATGTGTTATTGTGTGAGTATAATAATGGTAACACGATCTGTTATGTACTGGATAAATGGAAGGACATTGTTGAGAAACAAATAGGTGACACCGCGGCTACACTATTTGAATTTCACACCCAGGATCATGATTGGCTCAAAATCGAAAGTTCTTATCAGCCACAGAGAACTTACTTTCCAAATTTAAAGACATCCCTGATTTCACTAATTGAAAATACACTTGCCACTAGAAAGAAGACAAGGATAGTCCAAGCTTTATGAAGATTGTGAGCAACTCAAACACAGGATCAATATTATGTTGGCTTTTGTAACCTAGCTTTCAAATATTACTTGACTGAATGAGTAAATAGATGAATATATAAATGAATAAATAAGAGAAGGATCATTCTTTAGGGAACACAATTTTATTTTGTCTTGATTTATTTTCAGAGGGTTTTTAACAAAATTTTAAAATTTATTTTCCTCTAATTTTATCTCATTAGTTTCAAGTGATCTTCATACCACTTTAAATACATATATGCACATATAAATGCATATGTGTTCTTTTTTTTGCATGTATGTTTCTAATAAGCATGCCTCATAATTATTTTTCTATACATGCGTTTGCACATTTTTATTACACTAGATATCCATATGAAAAATGAAAAATTCTTTTTGAATGTTCAAATGTTACCAAACTCAAGCTTCTGCTTAGATTGCTCAAGAATATTAAAATTTGGAACTTAATCCTTGGCTCAGATTTCTGTATTTAATATCTTTGATTCAGTCAACTGAACAAGTTCTTGCTGCACTTGTGGTTAACTTTCTTAAGCTAGCTGGAAGCACATTTTTGCATTGATATGGTCTTTTATACTTGGCACCTTCAAAATATCACAAATTTGGCTGTTATTGATAAAGAAAAAAGAGTCTAACCATTTAAAATATCCATTTATGTGATCCATTATGATGCTCAATTGGGAATTTTGTGGCACTTTACTTAAGGTTAATAGACTTGAGGATTCCTTATTCTTAGTTTCTAATATAAATTTGCAAGTCAGATCCATAATCATTAAATATAATGTAATCAAAATTCAAAAATCAAAAAGTTCTAAGACCAAATTAAAAAAAAAACAACAATCATAGCAAATGTGAGCTCAACTGATACGTGGCTATTAGTTTGAGCAGTTGAGTTTGAGCAAATGTTGTGTTTGATTATGTGACACTGTACCAAATTCCACAGGGTGTGTTTCATAATATATGCATATGTAATATATCATCTTCATAAAATTATAAAGCATACTCTAAGTTCTAAAATACAACTAGTGCCAAGAGTTTTGGATAAATCATAATAAAACTAAAGACCATATAACAGCTCCTCCTATTTTGCTTGCTGATATCCAAATAAAGACCCATTTTGATGAGCCTGGAAGCCTGACCACAGCTTTGGATTCCCAGGATCATTATGATTGAATTTTTTAATCAGATCTGATGTTTTAGGATTATATACACAAGGGCTTGAAATATATGGATAGAGATTAGATTGGAAATTTGTATTTTTATTTCCCTAAGGGCCCAAAGGGAGAATCTGTACCTAAGATCAACTTTCCAAGAGACTGGATAATGTGTGGGACATGGAGAAACTCCCTTTGCTTACAAGCCCGATTTCAACTTCACCCAAAGTCATCATATTTAAGCTCAAAATCATCCAAGATACCCAACATCTTTAGGCATACATGGCCTTCACCCCCAGATACCTTGGTGTCTAAACCTTCCTCTGCATAATTCATATTATGCATAATTCATTAGGCATTTCCAACACTTGTATTATAAGAAGATAGAACGCGAGGAAGAATGAGTCCCCATCACTGGGACTCAAAATCTTAGCAATTACATATTCAGCAGCATAGATCTGACCCATTTTCATTCCAAGAACAAGAAAAAGGAGTAGCTGGATCCTTTTATCTGCTCTAGAATGCTCATAGGAACCCCAACTAATCATCACGTTGGATCAATTGACCACACGTAGATATATTTTTACTTCCTTATTATTTTTGCCTTATCTACACTGTCCTATTTAGAAATTTGGAGGGAACCAAGAATAAAAAAAACCCATGCCAGTGCCAACATGTGCTCATAGCTAGGGATCTAGACACAAAATGGACAGCAAGAACTTCTTATTCAGTTGACATAGTCAAAGATACTAAATACCAAGTAGCCATGTGCTTCTCTTTCCACTATGTCTTTTCTCCCAGTAAAACCTGTGTAATCACAGAGTATATACTATGTCTTATTAGACCTGTGTAGGTTTATTAAATCAAACCAAGACATATAGCCCCTTTTGTATTCTTCCATAAGTCATAATTTAGTTAATAAATGTATAATTAATAAATGAATCTACATAATTATATATATAAATTTCGTTAACAAAACTACCATTTATCATTATATCTATATTTTCAAATAAATGGTAACTTTCAAAGAGATCAAGTTTGGAATTAATTCTGCTCTTATATAAAACTTTGTCTTTGTTAAAGAAATGCCTACAGCATTATTTTATAAACTACAGAGCTTTAGTACAATTACTTCATAGTTATACTTATTTTTGTAATAGTATTACCAATTTTAATCACTCATATTGTGATTCATTCGTTAATTTTGGTGAAAAATCAACTTTCCTACAAGGTAAAGAATTTACCCACATTAAGAATATGCTTAAGGAGACTTAGGACATTTACAAATTAGACCAATATCAATACTTCTGTAGCAATTCTGTGAATATTCTCCTTATGAACCATCTAAATGCAATAATAGATATTTCTTTATTACTGCTTCTGCTTTGGGAATTTTTGCCATGCAAGACAGAACGAGGAACCTACCTATTACCTTACAACAAAAAATAAGTTCCTTACTTTTCACTCATTGCAGTCCCCTGCCAGAAACTGTGGGAACAGCCTTGCTATTAGGCCAAAGTCTAGACCTATCCATCCAACCTCTTCCTTCTTTTCTTGCGCTTATCTCTGCCAGTCTTAGAAGGTTTGTCAAACTACATTTGCTGATGTAAGATGCAACTCATACTTGGTCACATTTTATCATCTAACTCTCTACACCAAGTATATTTGAATCTTAGATCTAATCCAACTGTAAATCCTAAAGCACATACATTGATATAAGAAACATTAATCCTATTGACAATGACATCACAATGATGTGACTTTAAGGCATTATATTGAGCTTATATGCCAAAATTATAACAATTCCCCTGCTAGTTACTGTTCTAAGGGTTTTAGACATATTACCATATTTAATATTCACAACACTTTATGGAAAATATCAATATAGCTAGATGAGAAAACTAAATAACAAAGAATTTAAGTAACTCACTCAACTCATGCTAATTGTCACAGCCAAGACTTAAAACAGCATTCTAGTTCTAGAATGTGTACTTTTTGTCACTGCACTATACAAACTTATGATATATGTAAATTGTTATTACAACAAAAATTATAATGAATAATGTAACAGCCATTTCACTGCTCAAAAAGTGTCAGCTCTATATCTTTCAGAAAACATGTTAGGATTGTGTTTTTCTGGTTCTTTTCTAAGTATTTGATGCTTCCGTGTAGTCCAGGTAAATAAGTTCTGTGTATCATTCAGGACTAATATTTAATTGCCTTTGTGGGACTCTGACACAGAGAGGGAAACACTCAATATGGTGGATCCTCCATCTGTCTATATTCTTTAGTAACTACAATGAGTAGAGGTTCCTGTCAATCTGTGAGGAAATATAATTAAACAAAAATCAAAATTGTATTGTTTTAAGGAACATAAACTTGGGAATTGCTTGTTAACAACAGTAAAATCTTAATACAGTACATGTTTCTGATATGAGTATAACAAAAATTATAAACTAAACATCTTAAGCAAAAAATGTTAATCATTCTAAAACTTTTGTCAGAATTAGAAATTGACAAATATTTTTATTATACATAATTTTATATTTATTTCATTATTTCATGTGCCTTAGTACCTTGCTAGCAAATGATTTCTTGCTTTCATCACCATTGTTGAATAAAAATTAAATGTGTAATGGCAAAAAAACTAAGAACATGGAGTCAATAAATGGTTTATTGTCAGAAGACTATCTCACTTAAAATGCAATAAAATTTTTGTACTGTAATGATATAACTTAATCCATCAACAAATATGGATTAGCCACCTAATATATGTCCATTATTGCTGATGTAAGAATTAGAACAGATTAAAAAATAAATTTTAGAAAAGTAACTAAATACTCATAAGACTTTCAAGTCATATTTTATAAATAAATGTTAAATATGATTCATCTAAGTTTGAAACAACAGCTTCTAGAACAAAGAAATTTATCAATAATTCAGTATTGCCTTTTGAAATCTTCTATTATATAGTGGTTTTAAAGAATTTTAAAATTCAATATTTGTTTCTTTAATTTTAATATGTTAGCTTTAGAGGAAGATGGCGGTGGAGTAGGAAGACTTTAGGCTCACCTTGTCGTACAAATACAACTAGACAACTACCAAATCATCTTAAATATACCAGAAATCAACAAAATGAGAAGGCAGAGGAATTTAGCCCAAATTAAAGAACAAGATAAGGGCGTGGCCAGAGATCTAAGTGAAATAGATATAAATAACATGCCTGATGGAGAATTTAAAGCAATGATCAAAACGATACTCAAGGGCTTGAGAAAAGAATTGAAGACATCAATGAGATCCTTACTCCAGAGATAAAAGAGTTAAAAAAAAGAATCAATCAGGGTGCAATAAACGAGATTATAACCATGCTTGATGCAATGAACAGCAGGCTGGAAAGGGCAGAGGAACAAATTAATGACCCAGAAGACAAAGTAATGGAAAGCAAGTAGCTAAAAGAGAGAGAGAGAGAGAAGAATTATGCAAATCGAGAATAGACTTAGGGAACTTAGTGACTCCATCAAATGTCATAACACTCATATTGTAGGAGTCCTAGAAAAAGAAGGGAAAGAAAAGTGAATAGAAAATTTTTGAAAAAATAATAGCTGAAAACTTCACTAATCTGGGAAAGGAAACAGACATCCAGATCCAGGAGGCACAGAGATCTCCCATCAAAATCAACAAAAGCAGGCAGATAACAAGAAATACCATAATTAAATTTGTGAAATATAGTGATAAAGAAAAATCTTAAAAGCAGCAAGACAAAAGAAGTCATTAATTTAAAAAGGAAAACCCATAAAGCTAGCAGGAGCATATATATTCAAAGTGCTGAATGGCAAAAATCTGCATCCAAGAATACTTTATCCAGCAAGACTGTCATTCAGAATATAAGGAGAGATAAAGTTTCCCAGACAAACAAAAACTAAAGGAGTTCATGACCACTAAACCAACCCTACAAGAAATATTAAAGGGACTCTTTGAGTGGAAAGGAGAGACCAAAACTGAAAGTATAAAGGCAGGAAACACAAAAGCAGTAAAAGTGAATATTTCTGTAAAAAATCAGCCAAGAAGTTCACACACAAAAAGAGGATATAAAACATAATAACATATACCTAAAACATGGGGAGGAGAGGAGAAAAGAATGTGTTCAAACTTAAACAACTGTCAACTTAATATAGACTGCTTTTTGCAGAAGAGGTTATATACAAACCTAATGGTAACCATGTATCAAAAACCACTAATAAACGTGCAAAGAACAGAGAGAAAGAAGTTCAATCACATCACTAAAGAAAATCAGCAAAACATGAAAGGGAAGAAAACAAGAAAGGATCAGAAAAAATTTCCAGAAACAACCAAAGAACAAGTAATAAACTGTCAATAAATACATCTATCAATAATTACTTTGTGTTTTTTTTCAATAATTACTTTGAATATAAATGGACTGAATGCTCCAATCAAAAAACATAGGGTGTCAGAATTGATAAAAAAAAAAAAATAAGGTCCATCGATATGCTGCCTACAAGGGACTCATTTTAGACCTAAACACCTTCAGATTGAAAGTGAGGGATTGGAAAAGCATTTATCATGCAAATGGATGTCAAAAAAAGCCAGAGTAGCAATACCTTTATCAGACAAACTAGACTTTAAAACAAAGACTAACAAGAGACAAAGAAGGTCACTATATAATAATAAAGGGGACAATCCAACGAGAAGATGCAACAAATGTAAATCTTTATGCATTCAGCATGGGAACTCCCAAATATATAAAACAATTAGTAAAAACATAAAGGAACTCATTATTATCAATGATATAGTAGGGGACTTTAACATCCCACTTACATTACTTGACAGATCATCTAAACAGAAAATCAAGAAGGAAATAATGGCTTTGAATGACACACTGGATCAGATAGACTCAACGGACATATTCAGAACACTCCAACCTAAAACAGCAGAATATACATTCTTTCCAAGTGCACATGGGACATTCTCCAGAATAGATCACATATTAGGCCACAAAGAGGCCTCAAGAAATACACAAAGACTGAAGTCATGCTATGCACCTTTTCTGACAACAATTCTATGAAACTAAAAGTCAACCACAAGAAAAAAGTCTGGAAAGACCACAAATACATGGAGGCTAAATAACATGCTACTAAACAATGAATGGGTGAACCCAGAAATAAAAGAAGAAATAAAAAATACATGGATACAAATGCAAATGAAAACATAACAATCTGAAACCTTTGGGATGCAGCAAAGTGGTCATAAGAGGGAAGTATATATCAATATAGGCCTACCTCCAGAAGCAAGAAAAATATCAAATAAACCTAAAATTACGCCTAAAGGAGTTAGAAAAAGAATAACAAATAAAACCTAAAGCCAACAGAAGAAGGGAAATAATAAAGATTGAAGCAGAAATAAATGATACAGAAATAAAACAAAGAAACAAACAGTAGAACAGATCAATGAAACCAGAAGCTGGTTCTTTGAAAAAAATAATAAAATTGATAACCCTCTAAACAGACTTATCAAAAAGAAAAGAGAAGTGAACTAAATAAATAAAAGCACAAATGAAAGAGGAGAAATAAATAACATCACAGAAATACAAAAAAATCATAAGAGAATATGCAAACAAATTGGACCACCTAGAAAAAAAAAATGGGTAAATTCCTACAAACATATAAACAACCCAGACTCAAACAGGAAGAATTAGAAAACTTGAACAGACTGATAACCAGCAAAGAAATTGAATCAGTAATCAAAAAACTCCCAGCAAGCAAAAGTCCAGGACCAGATGGCTTCACAGGCAAATTTTACCAAACATTTAAATTTAACATTTAATTTAATTTAAACATTTAATTTAAACCTATTCCTCTCAAACTATTCAAAAAAATAGAAAAGAAAAGAAAACTTCCAAATTCATTCTATGAGGTCAGCATTACCCTGACACCAAAACCAGATAGAGACACCATAAAAAAGAGAACCACAGGCCAATATCTCTGATGAACATAGATACAAAAATCCTCAACAAAATATTAGCAAACCAAATCCAACAATACATTAAAAAAATTATTCACCACTATCAAGTGGGATTTATTCCTGGGTTGCAAGTGTCATTCAATATTCACAGATCAATTGATGCAATATTATCACATTAATAAAAAAAGATAAGAACGATATGATCCGTTTAATAGATGCAGAAAAAGCAGACAAAATACAACATCTATTCATGATAAAAATCTTCAACAAACTAAGTTTAGAGGGAACATACCTCAACATAATAAAGGCCACATATGAAAAACCCACAGCTAAGATCACCCTCAATGGGGAAAAACAGCATTTCTCCTAAGGTCAGGAATAGGTCAAGGATGTCCACTCTTACTATTGTTATTCAACATAGTACTAGAAATCCTAGCCACAGCAATCAGACAACGAATAGAAATAAAAGGTACCCAAATCTGCAAGGAAGAAGTAAAACATTCACAATTTGCAGATGACACGATACTATATACAGAAAACCTAAAATATCCCACCAAAAAACTGCTGGGACTGATAAATGAATTCAGTAAAGGATACAAAATCAACATACAGAAATCTGTTGCATATCTATACACCAATAATGAAGCAGCAGAAAGAGAAATTAAGGAATCAATCCTATTTACAATTGTACCAAAAAAAAAATAAGATACCGAGGAGTAAACCTAACCAAAGAGGTGAAAGACTTGTACTCTGAAAACTATAAAACACTGATGAAAGAAATTGAAGATGACACAAACAAATGGAAAGACATTCCATGCTCATGGATTGGAAAAACAAATATTGTTAAAATGTCCACACTACCCAAAGCAAACTACACGAATTTAATGCAATCCCTATCAAAATACCAACCACGTATTTCACAGAGCTAGAATCATCCTCAAATTTGCATGGAACCACAAAGGACCCCAAATAGCCAAAACAACCTTAAAAAAGAAAAGCAAAGCTGCAGGCATCACAATTCCATTCTTCAAGTTATATTACGAAGCTATAGTGATTAAAACATTATGGTATTGGCACAAAAATAGACACATAGATCAATAGAACAGAATAAAAATCCCAGAAATGAACCCACAATTATATGGTCAATCTTTGACAAAGCAGGAAAGATTATCCAATGGGGAAAAGACAATGTCTTCAACACATGGTGTTGGGAAAACTGAACAGCAACATGCAAAAGAATGAAACTGGACCACCCTCTTATGCCATACACAAAAATAAACTCAAAATGGATTAAAAAAAACTAAATCTGCACTGGCTATTATATAAGACTGATGAATCACAGACCTGTACCCCTGAAACAAGTAAGACATTATATGTTAATTAATTGAATTTAAATTTAAAAAATATAAAAAATAAATAAATTAAAAAAAAAACCAAAAAAACCAACACCTAAATGTGAGACCTGAAACCATAATACTCCTTGAAGAGAATACAGGCAGTAACTTCTTTTACATCAGTTGTTGCAACTTCTTCCTGGATATTTGTCATCTCCAGAGGCAAGGGAAACAAAAGCAGAAATAAACAATTGGGACTACATCAAAACAAAGAATTTCTGCATAGTGAAGGAAGCAATCAACAAAAGTAAAAGGCAACCTATGGAATGGGAGAAGATATTTGCAAATGACATATTCAATAAAGGGTAATATCCAAAATACATAGAGAATTTATAAAACTCAAAACTGAATAATCCAATTAAAAATGGGCAGAAGACATGAATAGACATTTTTCCAAAGAAGATGTACAGATGCCCAACATATACATGAAAAGATGCTCAACTGATCATCAGGAAATGGAAATCAAAACTATAATGAGATATCACCTCATACCTATTAGAATGGCTAAAATCAACAACACAAAAAACAACAGGTGTTGGCAAGGATGTGAAAAAAGAGGAACTCTCCTGCACTGTTGGTGGCAATGCAAATTGGTGCATCCGCTGTGGAAAACAGTATCCAGATTCCTCAAAAAGTTAAAAATAGATCTACCCTCTGATCCAGCAATTGCACTACTAGGTAAATACCCAGGAAAAGTATTTATGAAGAAGTTGAAAACAAAGTTTGAGAAAGATGAAATACCTTCCCAAGACCTTTTGCTTGAGGAGGTTTAATTTTATTTTTTTGTGTTAATAGTAAGTGAAAAGCCTCATTTCTTTCATTGTCTCCTCTCCTTCTCTGACCTAATTTGTTTTTGTACATAAGCATTGTAGATAAAAAAAAAAAAAAAAAAAATTAAATTTGGGCGGGGAGACAGAAAACTGTGTTAAAAGGTAAACTGAAGCACTTACAATTTTTAAGAGTTTATTTAAGTATATACATCGATCTGAACCAGGCTGCACCAAACCCAAAGTGGTTAGGAGCGCCCTACTGCCCAGAGCCAGGGGCAAGGTTTTTTATAAAGAAAACACTGAAGCAAACACTTTCTCAGATTTTAGTGTATTGACTGGAGTAGATTTTGGTTTGCTTAGGTAGCCTACCAAGACATTAGAGCCACCACCGTGTAATGGCCTCTTTGTTTAAATGCTTTAACAATTGATATTTAAATTATAAACATGGGTTGTTTATAAAGAGAAAAACAGCAGGGAAAAAAAAATCATTCCACTATGGATCCTCTTCCCCAATCCTGAAGAAATTTTATTTTGAAAATTGCTGTTGTATAATCGATGTGTTCACCCACTTCATTTGGATTTTCACCTAACTTTTAATATAGGTTAAAACAATAACGTGGGCACACTTCTTTATTAAATATTATAAAATAAAAATTTACAGATGGAACAGCTGGAACCCGTTGCCTCCCAGCTGTGTTAGCCCATTTAGGGAATAAAGGGAATGATGTCCACTTTCTACCCTAGAGGGAGCTTCAGTAGTTTTGGACAAATAAAAACATCCTAGATATTACCCAACCAAGGATTAAAATGTGTTGCTCACTGAATACAATGGCAACAACACATCATGTTCTCTTAAAAGGCTGTTCTCTTGAGTCTGTCTCAATCTAATATTCAAACAGTAGAGTATACTGATTAAAAGAATTGGCTTTAGAGTCACCCAGACCTGAATTTAAAAACCAACAATACTGCTTTCAGAATATGTAAACTTGGACAAGTTACTTAGCATCTTTAAATTTGAGTTGTCTCATCTATAAAATGTAAATAAAAATAATACTTCATTGGAGTTGTGCAGAATAAAATACAATAATTATAAAACTGTTTAGCTCAGAGCCTCATGCACAGTAAATATTCAAATAACTATTAATTTTTGTTGTCATAATTAATAAAGGATGAGTCTTTTATTTACTGACAGAATTGATTCCATTCTATATGAGCCTGTACTGTTTATGGGGAGAAATAGATACATGTATATTGGATCACCAGAAACTGCATAATGGTTTAGATACCTATGCTTAACTCAGTAATGGCTCTTCAAGGAACAATTAATTGTCCATATTCAGTTTTCTTCTCCAAGAGATATGCTGTCACACTAGCCAATGCTTGTCAACCTATCATATATATGGTACCTGGAAAGCCTGTATTTCCTGCTCTTTGCTTCTTTTTTTCCCTGGCTTCTATAATGAGGGCTTACTTCTAAGTCGAATCAGTCTGAGATAGTCACTGTCATGTTTATTCTACTTGTGTTATGCTCATGTTAAATTCTTCATAGTGTTCTATCCAGTATCTCTGTGGCATCTAAATCATGGGCTAATTATTTTATGAAACAATTTTTAATTAGATGTTTATTTGCACTGGATATTCTTTGTATCAGTAAAATAGGACTTCAGAGATAAATTTTAACACATTAGAAAAAACGGAGTCTGGAGATTTTGGCTATTCTGATCATCTACAAAGTATTCACCCTTGGTCTTTCTGAAAAAAAATTATGTGTGCCAAATAGTTGGCTTTTAAGTTATCAAATATGAAGATTTTAAAAGTTTGCATTAGAAATGAGCCTGCAATAGATATAAATGAGTGAAAATGTAGCTAATCCAAAATTTGTGGATTAAATTCAAATATGTTCTTATTTGCAAAATGAGAGCAGTAGTTTCTTTCAATTCAAAATACATATATCTTTAATTATTAACAGACACTTTTAGGTTCACACAATTTTAAAGCTGGCTTACAAGGAACTTCAGGGACAACCTAATTTAATTCATTCATTTTGCAATAACATAGGTAAATCCAAGAGATTTATGAGAGATACCCAAGGTTACACAATGACTTTGAGGCAAAGCCGGAAATGTAATCAAGATCACCCAATTCTCAATTCTGTGTTTTTCCCATTATGCAATACTCACACTGAGAGGACAGAGATGGATGATCAAGATGTGTCAGAAAGGCCAGCGATTTCAAGAATTTCATGGTTCTCAGTCATCAATCTCACTTATTGCCAAACTTTTCAGGGGAGCTGGTACTATAGAAGCAGCATTTATACTCAAAAACGCCACCGGTAACCACAATTGCTTTTCAGAAGGAATAGAAATAAAGATTACCCCCTGAATTATGCAGCCATTATCTAAGATCATTTAATATAATTTCAGTATTACCAGAACATGCCTTGGGTTACCAGAAAAGCTTGAGATCTAAATAAATTTTCTGTTAATCATATTATCTATCATCTTTTTCTCTTGAGACATTTACCTGAAAAAGTCAATGCTGTCAATATGAGAGAGCCATTATCTAATTAGCATGTGATCACTCAGATAATCAGACACTATAATAGTTTTTTCTGTATTCACTAGCAATGAGCTAAAAATGGTCCACCTTTTCTATCCATTATCTTAGAAAAGAAAAACTCGGGTATTTGATTTCTTTTTTTGATGTAAAATATTTCTTATTCTTTTGAAGAGCTATTTTGGGTTCATTCATGACTTTATAAAGAATACATATGGAAATTTGCATTTTTAATTGAAGTTGATAGTTAAAATATAATTATCTTTACCCAAATATTGTGTCTTTCTAATCCTTATTGTGCAACACAATACTCCATTAACTTAAATATATTTATGAAAATGCCATTCAGTTAAAAATATCCTGATTTGTAGTGTTTATAGAGAAAGATTCCTATAACCTAGAATACTCATTTCCTAAAATTCTGCATATCAGCCAGCCCTTCTGCATAGAATCTATATATTGATACATACATAGGTATATAGGTTTGCTTTTTTCTATAACTGTTAGTCCAATACCTCTTCAAATTATGTTTAAGAAATATTCCCCAATATTGGGGCGCCTGGGTGGCTCAGTTGTTAAGCGTCTGCCTTCGGCTCAGGTCATGATCCTAGGGTCCTGGGATCGAGCCCCGCGTCGGGCTCCCTGCTCAGCAGGAAGCCTGCTTCTCCCTCTCCCTCTCCCACTCCCCCTGCTTGTGTTCCCTCTCTCGCTGTGTCTCTCTCTATCAAATAAATAAATAAAATCTTAAAAAAAATATTCCCCAATATCAATGTAAAAAAGAGAATAAAAGGACTAAATGAAAACTGATTTACAATGGAGTGGTCAAACTTAATCTAAAAGATTAATAGAGAAATGAGAAATGGCCCTAGTTGAACAGAATGTACAAAACAAGAGAGAGACTGAAGCTCAGAAATAAATCATAGATTATTTGTAGCTCAGAAAAAGCCCACCCAGGGTCTCAAAGCATCCAACTAGCACAATTCAGAACAGAATAGTTTTCAATCCTTTTCCATATTTTCATTTATAGGAGACCTAGTTTAAGTTTTTTATTTCTAATATTTATCAATCTCTATTATAAGGAAAATGTTACTATTAACCTAACTCACATGAATTTATTATTTTTTCTGCTTTTTTGGCATTTCAATGAAAAATCTAATCACATTATTCATCTATATGATAACAGATAACTGAAAATCTTCCCTGTATTTAACTTGCCTAAAGAAAACTTTGTTAATTAATCTTTATTTATCTCAAACCCACTGAATGCAAGCATCTTTATGGAGGATGCTTCTCATTTATTAAAACTAAATGAATTTTTCTATAACTTATGAGATCCAACTGTTTTTATTTCACAGTATTAACATGTTAAATCTTCCAATAAGGCAAATATTTAAATAAGACCCTACTTAATGGCTGGGAATAATTGGAGACCTTTATCTGGATTCATTCATTTATTGCTTTGTTTGAAAATATTTACTGAAGGTCTACTATATACAGAATACTGTGGAAAAATATGGAGGTTGCAAATAGTAAAATATATTTCTTTGTATAATAAGCTAACAAATTAAAAAAATTCAAGTACGTACACAGAGAAGGAACTGAAGTGATTACAGCAGGAAAAGCAATCCTTCCTGAGATGACCAGTGAGCATCTTAAATACAAAGGAAGTTTAGGAAGAATTTCACAAAGTGGAAGTAAATGTTCCAGGTATACTAGGAAAAAATGTGTACGTTTAAACATATAGACAGGAATGATTACAGTTTGTATAGGTATAGATTACAGAGGAGGTAGGTTATAGAAAAAAGAAATTAGTCTGTTAGATTTCTATAAAAACATGAAAGGGTCTTCACCGACTATGATTTATCTAAATGTGAATTTTGTTGTTTTGTTTGTTTAAAACAATGTTCAGTTTTGATGAATTTTTTCAGGATCAATATTGAGATATTTCTTTAGTTCTTGAAAAATTTCAAGTATTATCTCTGATATTTCCTATAGTTTCCTATAGCTGTTCCTCCTAGAAATCCTCTTAGATAAAACTGAAGCTTCTCATTCTGTTCTCTAGTTCTTTCCACTTTCAAAACATGTCGTCTCTTTATTTCTCTCTGATATGTTCTGTGGTACATCTTCATTCCCAAATTCTAGTAATTAATTTTCTCTTCAGGATTGTCTACTTGTCTACTACTTATTTCCTATAATGACATCTTTTTTTCAGACATTTTGTTTTCATTTCCAAGATTTTCAAAAGGAAAAGATTGTGTGTGCTTTGTCTTTACTGTCTTTACTAGAACCTCTAACTGACGTTTAAAATAAATTGTAAATTTGCCCTAGCCACTCTTATTTGGTCATTTCAAATGCTATAAAATTTACCTGGTTTATCAAGTCACTATGAATTATTGCCCTGTCCTCTGATGTGTCACCAGCTATCTTCCTCGTTAGTTTTCTTTCTACATTGATGAGGCATGTTCTTTTTTTTTAACATATGAGAACATAACAACATCTAATAAACTGATTATGTTAAGTTTTTCAGCATGCCCCATACCACCTGAACGCGCCCGATCTCGTCCGATCTCGGAAGCTAAGCAGGGTCTGGCCTGGTTAGTACTTGGATGGGAGGCTGACATTTTAAAAGGCATTATACCTAGGTGTCTTTATTGAGTTTGTGTAGAAAATTAAATTAGAAAAGAAAAAACATCTAGACATCTTTACAGAGATTTGTTCTTCTCCAAAAAGATTAAGTAATTCTATGCTAGACACTGAACTCAAAAGCAGAGTTTAAAGAAAATGACATTGTATAAAATTTGCTTCAGTACAATCATATTCAATGACTCCTACTGTTGTGCCTTCCAACCTCTGCTCTTAAAAACAAGCCCTTAGAAGATCACTGCAACCTTAAATGATGTTGATTTTCTTCAGATTATGCTGTAACTTGACAGGAGCCATAAGAAGGCCACACTGCAAATGATATATGTTGGTTACTAATGTGACCAACATTTCTGCTGGCATTCAGACACTTCTTGTCAAAGCTCTTAGACCAGATAATGCTTCCCTACTCCTTTAAAGAATCATCTGAAAACACTACCCAGAGTGCTATAGAAATCCCAGAATTGTTTATCTGTAGATAGGTCATGTCTTAGGGGAAAAAAAAAACCAAAAAAACAACAGTCTCTAGAAAGTTTTCTTTTTTAGTCTCTTGGTACTATAGTGTATACACACACACACACACACACACACACACACGCGCGCGCGCATATTAGGTTAAGAAATTTAAATCTCATAACATTTTTTTTTTTGGTTGAGGAGTTTTTATTTATTTATTTGCTGGTTTTTACCTATGAAGTTTAAACTAATGCAAGCATACCAGAAGACCTGGTACTAGTTTTCTTTCTGTAAATTAAGATATAGCCAAAAAGAAAAAAAAAAAAAAGTTGGGTGGTGCAGGCAAGAAGGTAAGTTTCTCTCTAGTCCATGGGAAGCATTTAAAAACACTGGCATATATATTAATGTGTCAGGTTAATCATGTGTCCTTATTCTTGGTGTATGTTGAGATTTTAGCATTTATATCTACAGACTTTAATAAGCAAAATAGTCAGAAAAAACAATAATTTTTAAACAAATGATTATTTAAAATTTCTTTACTACAAAAAGCCCTTACTTTCTAAGCTGACAGGACACATCTTTGATATTATAGAATTTTTTATAATATCAAAGATGAGAATTTGTTATTCAAAACTTCAAGCTTTCATAATGTTTTTAGCGTTAAGAATGTAAAATCTTTGATGGCAGCGCTACTCTCATTTATTTTGTATACCCAGCACACGGCTAGGGAAAGTTGGTGCAAAATAAGTGCCATTTGATAAATTGAATGAGGGCAATAAGCTTTTAGCTTTGCTTCATTATTCAAACATAAGTAAAAATGTTTAACGCTTGGGCGCCTGGGTGGCTCAGTCGTTAGGCGTCTGCCTTCGGCTCAGGTCATGATCCCAGGGTCCTGGGATCGAGCCCCGCATCGGGCTCCCTGCTTGGCGGGAAGCCTGCTTCTCCCTCTCCCACTCCCCCTGCTTGTGTTCCTGTTCTGTCTCTCTCTGTCATATAAATAAATAAAATCTTTAAAAAAAA
Source organism: Leptonychotes weddellii (assembly GCF_054177405.1). Classification (NCBI taxonomy): domain Eukaryota; kingdom Metazoa; phylum Chordata; class Mammalia; order Carnivora; family Phocidae; genus Leptonychotes; species Leptonychotes weddellii. The sequence continues at coordinate 91,902,230 of NC_138376.1, read as the reverse complement.
AACGTTTAACGCTTATGTGTAATTTTAAGAAAAAGGCAAAAAAAAAACACATGCCTGTATCATTCTAAGAGAGAATTAAGGAAACAAATAAAATTAATTGCCAACGAACTGGTACAAACTGAATTTTTCAGAAGGAATAATTAACTTACAGAAAGCTTACAGACATTTGAAAGAACATGCCACAAAACTGCATGTCATAGGATTATAAAAATAATAACATTTTATAGACAAATGAGCCTATAAGGAACTTCAGATATCTTCTAGTTCTGTTTCAAGCACCTGGAAGACATTTGAACCGTCACATAAATTGAGCATTGCTGAGAGGTCAAATTACACTTTGGGGAAGATAGACGGAGTGATGAGTAATAATAATGATTGCACTTTACATTTATATAGCAATGTATACCATTTAATCTACTTTTATATCCATAGCTCTAGAGCAGAATGCAAAGATTTCATAATATCAAAATTATGATCTAGCTTACACCTATCTACACTTTGCAGCTTATATGCTTTCCATACTTGAGTACCTCCTTTTCCTGGAAATCCCAGGAGTTTTCAATACTCAAACTAATGCATTACTCAAAAATCAGACCTATGGTATAGACAGTATCATCTCTGTAACTAAATATCATTTCTCAATATAAGCAGAGATCTCCAGATTGAAGTAGACATATTTGTACTGATTTTTTATAGTGATGGAAAACCAAAGCAAGTACCATTCAAAATTTCATGTCAAATATATTCCCTAATGTAGCTGAAAAGTCTGTATGATAATATAAAGACATTACTTTAAGATTTTTTTCTGAAGCTAGAAATACAATAGCAATTATTCTAATGCCTCTTTGCTTCTGCCCACTGTCAATATTCAAGCAATGTCTGCATGGTGACCACTCTGCATGCTGTGGTAAAAATTCCAGAAAGGAAAAGTTTGGGAGTTGAAAAGACTGACAAATAGTACTCTTCAATTTTAAGAATTTATCATTCCAGTAATTTTATACTGCTAATGCGTAGAAAATATTTTTCACCATGGAACACATTCATGATTACAAATAAAGTATCTACTATGTTGTTTTCACAAGACTTTCATTCCAATTAATGTGAAACACTTGGATATAAGTTAGTGAGACAAATTCTAAGCCTTCATGAAATTATTTTCAGTATTATCATTACTAATAACTACATTAAGTCTCTTTAATGCATATTTATTTAAAATATTTTCCTCACCAGTTTCCAGGATAGTCAATGATCTGAAAAAATATCATTTAAGACAATTTTGGTAGAAACAGAAAGTCTAAGAGAGTAAAAGGAGCATCCTCTATGACGGAAGATCAATGGCTATTACAAATTTTATTTAATTGGATGCCATGCTTTTTGGAAAATAGGTAACTAGGGCAATGTATCAAGTTGCATAATTTCCTTTTTTTCCAGTGAAACCAGACCATGAAAACTTATGCTGTGGGGTGGGGAGAATGGAGACAGAAGGCCTTCTGCATTGCTGAAGACAAGGGTGGCTGAGGATAATGATAGCTGCCCAATGAGTCTTCATATATCCACCAAAACAATCCACAGCTACCAGCCCCATTTCTTTCTTTTTTTTCTTTTTTTATTATTTTGTAAAGTTAACCAACATATAGTACGTCATTAGTTTTTGATGTAGTGCTCAACAATTCATTAATAGCATATAACACCCAGTGCACCAGCACCATTTAAATGATACAAAAAAAAAAAAAAAACAACCCACAAAAACTAACAAAACATATTCTTAGCATGGCTAAAAGCCAAAGCACACCTAAAACCACCAATCAAATGTAATTGTTAAAACAAACATTAAAACCCTATAGGGTCCCTTTCGTGCTCTTGCCACAGACCTTTGCATTTAGTATACCAGACACTCTCCTTCCCATCAGAGACACCAGAGAGATTTCGGGATCACTGGTGAGAAGATCCTGCCACAATAAAAATCCATTCAGGGAAGCTTTGTCCCCAGGCACTAAGGGGACTCTCTTCTCATAATGGAAGGCACCAAGGTAGACAGGTAGCATAGGCCCCGGCAGCCTCTTCATTACTCTGGATCTGAGTCTCCACTCCCCTGCCAAGAGACCAGACACTCTGTGGCTCTGCCTGGAAAACCCCTCCTGTCCTCTCAGGTAAAGCTAGCCGAGACCAGTGGAAGCCACAGTAGCACCACATAAATAAACTGGCAGATCAAAATAATACTGCAAATGTCTGAAAATTAAATTGCAATTAGAACCGCAATCCAAAATACAACCCAGGACCATGTGCTAAACCTAACCAGGGTGGCTTTTTGCTAAAATAAAACATGAACTTATAACCCAGAGCCTCTTAACATAAGACAAAACGTTCAGGATACAATTAAAAATCACTTATCATACCACGATCAAGAAAACCACAACTTTAACGAGAAAAGACAATCAAATGACACCAACACCAAGATGAATCAGATGTTGGAATTATCTGAAAAGGATTTTAAATCAGCTGCCATAAAATGTTTTGGCGATCAATTACAAATTCTCTTTAAATAGATGAAAGATTAAAAACAACCTCAGCAAAGAAGTAGAAGTTATTTTTAAAAAGAACCAAATGGGAATTATAGAACAGAGAAATATAATAAATGAAATTTGTAAAAGACGTGCTGAATGGATTTAATAGTAGAGTGAAGATGACAGGAGAGAATCAGCGAATTTGAGAACAGGTCAGAAGAATATAACCAATCTGAACAACAAAGAGAAAATGGACTGAAAAAAAAAACAAAACCAACCTCAGGGACCTATAGAACAATAATAAAAGTTCAACATTCCTATTATTAAAGGAGAGAAAAAGAATAGGCTGAAAGAATACAGGTGAAATATCCCCACATTTGGAATCTACCTGTTTTCAAATTTTCATATACTTACTGGCTATTTGTAAGTCTTTGGAAAAAAAAAGTCTATTTCAGATCCTTTGCTCATTTTTAATCAGTTATTTATTAATTTTTTTGTTAGTGAGTTGTATGTGTTCCTTATATATTTTGGATATTAACCCCTTGTCAGATATGATGTTTGCAGATGTTTTCTCCCAATCACAATACACAGATTAAGCACACTGCCTTTCAAAATTGCAATGGTGTTTTTTCACTGAAATAGAAAAAACAATTGTAGGATTTACATGGAACCACAAAAGACCCTGAATAGACAAAGCAAATTGAAAAAGAACAAAGTTGAAGGCAACATACTTCCTGATTTCAAATTATATTGCAAATCTATGATAATCAAATCAGTATGGTATTGGCATAACAATGGACTCATAGACCAATAGAACAGAACAGAACAGAAATAAATCCAAACATAAACAGTCAACTAATTTTTTAAAACTTTTTAAAAGATTTTATTTATTTATTTGTGAGAGAACATGTGCATGCACATGAGCAGTGGAGGGGAGAGGTAGGGGGAGAGGGACAAGCACACTCCCCGCTGAGCAGGGAGCCCCATTCAGAGCTCCATACCAGGATCCCAAGGTCATGACCTGAGCTGAAGGAAGATGCCTAACCGACTGAGCTACCCAGGCACCCCAACAGTCAACTAATTTTTGACAAGAGTACCAAAGAATACACAATAGGGAAAGGATAAATAAATGGTCCTGGGAAAACTGGATATCCAGATATAAAAGAATGAAATTGGACCCTTATCTTACACTATATACAAAAATTAACTCAAAGTGGATTAGACTCAAATGTAAGACCTGAAACTGACGCAGGCCTGACTTCAGAAGTGCCCTGGTGGAGGAGCTCAACAGACCGGTCACAGGGTCATCGGTGAAAGCAGAGGGGAGAATAGACACTGATCTGAGCTTAGGGTGCAACTTGAAACCTCTATGGCTCTGGAGGTCACATGGGAACTCGACAGAGCTGGGCATGAATCCTGAATGGTGGGGAAACTTGAAACCATCACAACCAAGAGGTGGGATTCCATGACACCCGCTCCTGAGGTGAGCAGCCCCCAGACCCCTTTGCCCCCATTAGGGAAGCCCCACTCAACCTGACTTGTCCCCGTGGAGTGAAGAGAGGCCCCAGTTTTGAGTGTTGTGTGTCAATAACAGTGTTGTGTCACTGGTGGTCATGTTGATTAGTTGAAGAGAATAAAGGGAATAAGATTTCCCAAAAAAAAAAAAAAAAGACCTGAAACTGTAAAACTCCTAGACAAAAACATACAACAAAACCTCCTTGACACTGGCCTTGTCAATTATGTTTTAGATATGACACCAAAAGCTTAGGTAACAAAAACAAAAATGAACAAGTGGGGCTACGTCGAAGTAAAAGCTTCTGCACAGCAAAGGAAACAACAAAATGAAAAGGTAACCTATGGACTGAATAGACATTTCACCATAGGGAACAGAAAGATGTCTAAATAAGTACATAAAAAGATGTTCAACATCATTAGCCATTAGGAAATACAAATTAATACATGATCAGGTAACTCTATATACCTGTGAGAATGGGTAAAGTAAAATTTAAAAAATACTAACAATACATAATATTGGCAAAATTCAGAGCAACTGCAACTATCACACATGGCAATACAAAATGGTACAGACACTCTGAATAACAGTTCCGCAGTTCCCTGTAAAGGAGCATACCCTTAACCACGTGACTTGAGCAAGCACTCCTGGGTATTTACTCTAGATAAATGAAAATTTATATGCACAGTAAAACCGTACACAAGTGTTCATAGAAGCATTATTTGTGAGAGCCAAAAGCTAGAAATAACCGAAATATCCTTCAAAAGGTGAACGGATAAGTTATGACATATCCACACAATGGAATACTACTCAGAAGTAAAGAGGAAAACTATTGACATAAACAATGACTTAGATGAATCTCAAAGATGTCGTGCTGAATGATTACATGTCTCAAAAATTGTATGCTGTGTGCTTCCATTTACTGGACATTTTAAAAAAACCCCAAACTATAGTAATGGAAAACAGGTCAGTGGTTATCCAGAGTATGGGAGGATGTGATGCTGTCACTATGAAGTGAAAACATGAGAGGTCTTTTTGGCCTTATGGAGAACTCTATATCTTCATCGTGGTGGTGATGCAGACCACCATGTGGTGGTACCCAAATGTATACATGTGTTATAACTCCTAGAACTGTGGGGCGCCTGGGTGGCTCAGTCATTTAAGCGTCTGCCTTTGGCTCAGGTCCTGATCCCAGGGTCCTGGGATCAAGCTCTGGAGCCTGCTTTTCCCTCTCCCACTCCCCCTGCTTGTGCTCTCTCTCTCTCTTTCTCTGTCAAATAAATAAATAAAATTAAGGAAAAAAAACCTCCTAGCACTGAGAAAAACATCAATTTTACTATATGATAATTACAAAATACTTGGCGGAGGAATAAACAAAGATAAAGTCATTATCTCAAAAATCAGAGTAGTAACTACTTCCAGGAAAATATGGAAATGTGATTAACATGGATTCCAAAGGAGATCCTAAGGTCCTGATAACATTCTTTACCTTAACCTGGACATTTGCATTTGGCATGTCTTAAACGTTATATATATATATGTACATATATATATATATATACACACACACATACATATATGTATAAAATAAACATAATATTTTATGTATATAAACACATTTCAACAATTTGGTATGTCTTAAATATATAAATATATATATTTCGACAATTGTAAATGATAATTTGAAATTGACTAGTAAGATTGAAGAAGCATGTATACATTGCCACAATCATTCCATATATTCTTTTAAATAAACTTTGGTACATTTCTCCAAGGAATCATATATAAGTGTGCTTACTACAGCACTTTCTGGTGAAGAAAATATTTAGACATGACCTATCCATAAAACGGAAAATTGATTAATAAAATGTGTTTATTCATAGGATTAAATAGTATACATATCATTGAAAATAAATAAGTGTATGTATCAACATGGATATATCTCAAGAACTTAATACAAGTAATAAAGGTAGGTTGTGAGATATTGCATACCAGTTATTATTGTTTATTACTAAAAAAGTTAAGCTAGTATATAAAACATGCATAAAAATAATGGATATAAAATACATGATAGTGCTTGTTTCTTTGGTAAGAAGGAGAATAAAATGAAGGAAACAGAGGAAACTATAAATTCACCTGTAATATTTTACTAAAAAGAAGAAAATGACTGCATCAAATATGGTGACATTTGGTAAAGCTTGCTGGTGTGTGAAAAGTATTAATGACAGCATTAATATCTGTATATTTGAACTATTTTATAATTTAAGGGCAGACTGATTATATTTTTATCAACTGATTTTTTTTAAATGTGGGCCTTGAACTCAGAATCCCAAGATCAAGAGTTGCATGCTCTACTGAATAAGCCAGCTAGGTACCTCCTCGACTTTTCTTTTTTTTTCTTTTTTATAATGTCCTTTTAAAATTAATTAATCGGTTTATTTATTTATCAGACAGAGCACAAGCAGAGGGAGAGGCGGGCAGAGGGACAAGCAGGCTCCCTGCCGAGCAGGGAGCTGGAAGCGGGACTCAATCCCAGGACCCTGGGATCGTGCCCTGAGCCAAAGGCAGATGCTTAACCGACTGAGCCACCCAGGTGTCCCACCCCCCATAGATTTTTCTTAAATGTGAATTGCTTCTGTCATTTATATTACTTTCCTGGCCCCTTGTGCATTTGCATTTGTAATTCCTGCACTTCACTGAGAGGCTAAAAACATTCCTTAGGCCTGTGACAACTGACAATCTTTGTAAACACTTGACTCCTTGGACCGGAACCCTTTTGCTTTTAATTTTTTCACTCTTAGTTTACTACCACTATGGTTACCAACACTGCTCGTATTCTCTCACACTCAAGACCTGTTGTTCTAGGTCATCCAGACTCTGAACAGGACAACTCTTTTCTTTGGGGCTGCTTTCCTTGAGATGCTGCTTCTCCACTCCTTTCTAAGTCTCTGTGAGAAAGATTGGGAACGTCACTACTGGGGCAAATTAAGGAGGTAGATATTGTCTCTTGTTGCTCTGTTTTCCCACAAATTAGAAAGAAGCCCCATCTTTGGAGAGGAGTAAGCTGGAGTGGTTTTTGATGGTTCGCAAGTGAGGTTGTTCCTGCCAGACCCTGGACGCCTACAGGACCCCCCCATCCATCAAACTATATTTTTCCTGTACTCTCCCTAGGAAATCTTGGCATGATAGGCAAAACTGGATTTTTCTAAAGTCATCCTTAAAAAAGCAAAGCAAATTCCTGCCCTATGGAAATGAGGCTGGATCCTTACCAAGCTACTAAGATTCTGGTAACATATCCACGTCTACAACATATCTCTTTTTAACATTTGTGCAAAACAAAAATATATAAAATTTCTAATCTAATCTTATAATCTATAAAATTCCCCCCTGAGGGACTGAGGTAAAGTAATTGGTTGCTTAAACAAAATGAAACACATTTCTTGACTTATGAGTCTGAAATGATCAGTTTTTTTAAATTACCTTTCACTTTATACAAAGTAGGTACATTTAATTAGTTCATCAATATGAAGTTCACTTAACAAGTTCACTGTCGGTAATAGATCCTAATATTAAGTTAATAGAGTATCAGTGTATGTTGGTAAAATGGGAATCTATTCACTTATGCCAGAAACACTTATGAAAATGTGTTTGAAAGATATTTCAGAGTTTGGGTGAAGGTAATTAGCATCTAAGCACCACTTAATAAAATACTTCCTTACAAGAGGCTACTTCTATATGACAGCTCAAGAAATTTATAATAAGGAAAGATGCAGATTGTGCCTGTCATTTAGCCCATCAAGTCTAAAAGAAATGGCCTTCCCTTCCTTTCAAAAAAAGGAGATGGCTTACCACTTAGAAAACACTTTATTTTTTAAACTCCTCTGATAAAGGCTATTTTTTTTCTTAAGTATTTTTAAATATAACATGCAAGTGTTAATAATTTATCTTGTAAAAAATAAACTATATACTCTGTAATATATATAACCCTGGGGTGTGTTGGGGGGGGTTGTTTCTTGCTTGTCATGTACTTATGTCTTCATGTGTTCATTGTATGGTCCTTCTACGTTATGTAGATGTGTGTGTGTGTGTGTGTGTGTGTCTGTGTAAAGCCTTTATATGACCATGTTACTGTTTCTGACTGAAGGAACTGTGATTCTTTAGGTGAAGAATTTTGCATCCCATAGTACATAGCACAGCACCACACATAAGACAGACGCCTTTAATAAGATTTAGGGGTAAATTTTGTTTTCTCAATGAGGCCAATTGAAGATAATACTTTACATGTGCTTGGAAGTCTGTGGTATAGAAAGCCCTTCCCACACACATTAGCTCAAAAAACACTATTACCCTGAAGCAATGCCTTATAATGTAAACTGCTTTGGATACTTACCTTCCAATCTCTTCCTCTACTGTGCTAGCTCTGTGGTCTTAAAGGACACAGAACTCTTGATTCCCCTACTCTGCGCTCAAGCCCTAGGCAACCATTAGTCTACTTTCTATATATAGATCTGCCATTCTGGACATTTCCTATAAATAGAATCATGATATATGTGAGTTTTGTGACTGCCTTCTTTAACTTAGGATGTTTTTGAGGTTCACCTATGATATATATATATCAGTATTTCATTCTTTTATATTGCCAAATAATATTCCATTTATATTGCCAAAAAATATGCCACATTTTTTATCAGTTTATCAGTTAATGGAAGTTTGAGTTGGTTTTACTTTTGGCTATTATGAATAATCTTGATAAAGACATTCAGGTGCAAGTTTATTTGTGGACAGATAATTCATTTCTCTTTGGTAAACATCAAAAAGAATTGCTGATTCATTTGACCATTATTTATTAACATTTTGAGACACTGCCAAATTGTTTTCCAAAGTATTTGCACCATTATACATCCCAACCAGCAGTGTGTGAGGTTCCAGTTTCTACACATCCTTACCAGCTCATTATTTCCTACCCTTTTTATTATAGTCATCCTAATGTTTTTACTATGGTCATCCTGTTATTATTAATTATTATTATTACTACTATTATTGTGGATGTGAAATAATTTTGATTTCCATTTCCCTAATGATTAAAGACTGTTGACATCCTTTCATATGCCCATTTCCAATTTGAATTTCTTTTTTGGAAAACTGACTATTTGACTATACTGTTGACCATGTTTTGATTTATTTTTCTTTCTATCATTGAGATCTAAGAGCTCTTTATGTATTCTAAATACAAGTGTCTTATCATATATGATTAGCAAATACTGTCAGCAGTCTGTGAATTGTCTTTTCATCTTCTTGATTGTATCATTTGCATCACAAAAGACTTGAATATTAATAAAACAGTCTACTTTTCTTTACTCCTGTTTTCTTCTAAGAGTTTTGTAGCTTTAGCTCTAAATTTACATCTATGATACATTTTTAGTTAATTTTTGTGGACCGTAAGAAGACATACAACTTCATTTACACATAGGTGTCCATTGTCTCAGCATCATTTTTTGAAGAGATTTTTCTTTATTAAATGGGCTTGGTACCTTTGTACCATAAAAGTGAGAATTCATTTTTGAACTCTCAATTATATTTCACTGATCTATAGATTTATACTTATGTCAGTACCACATTGTCATGAGTACTGTAGCTTTGTAGCGAGTTTTGAAATTGAGAATGTTGACTTCTCCTAATCCTACTTCTGCAAAATTGTTTTGGTTATTTTGTATCTCCATATTAATTTCAAGATCAGTTCTCCAATTTCTGGGGGAAAAAAAGCCACCTGGGATTTTGGTAGGGGTTTCATTGAATCTGTAGGTCGATTTAATGAGTATTAACAGTACTGTCTTCCTTCCAAAAACATGGAATGCCTTTTCATTTATTAGGTCTTATAAATTCTGTTCAATAATATCTTTAGTTTTGTAGAGTATAAATTTTGCACTTCTTTTGTTAAATTTATTATTAAGTAATTTTTTTTTTCTTTTTGGTACCATTCTAATCTTATCTTCTTAATTTTATTTTTGGATTGTGCATTGCTTGTGTGCAGAAATGCAGCTGACATTTGTATATAAATCTTATATTCCGAGAGGATACTCACTAATACTCATTTACTGAATTCATTAATTACTTCTAATAGTTGTTTGTGAATCTCTTAGGATTTTCTAAATATGAAGACCACATAATCTTCAGATAATTATAGTTTTATATAGTATTTTCCAGTCTGGATGTCTTTTGTTTCTTAATTTCCTCTTCATATTTAAAAAATAATTGTGCTATACAGAGAGATCACAACTGATAGTCTTTTTCTTCAGGTACTTTAAATATATTATGTACTCTCTTCCAGCCTCTATTACTTCCATGAAAAGTCAGCTGTGAATCCTATCGAGGACCCTTTGTATGTAATAAGTATTTTTCTCTTGCTGTTTTCAGGATTTGTTTTTTGTCTTGCATTTCAAAAGTTGGACTATGATGTATCTAGGTTGGATCTCCTTGATTGATCCTACTTGGTTTATGCTGTTTCTGGAATATGTGGATTAATGCTTGGTTTTTATCAAATCCTGACAGTTTTTGTTTTTAATCAAATTTTGATAATTTTCACCCATTATTTCTCCAAAGATTTGTTCTTCCTTTTTCTCTCTGCTTGTGAACACCATTATGCATATGTGGGTATGGTTGATGGTATTGTACAGATCAGTGAGGCTCTGTTCTTTTTTCTTTATTCTCTTTCCTTTCTGTTCCTCAGACTGGATCATTTCATCTATCATTCAGTTCACTAATTTTTTTTCTGCAATCTCAAATCTGCTATTGAGCATCTCAAGTGAATATTTCATTTCAGTTATTGTAATTGTCAAGCACAGAATTTCTATTTGGTTCTTTTAAAAATAATTTCTATCACTTTATTGATATTCCCTATATGGTGAGACACATTATAATGTGTGTGGGCCTCATACAATCACTTGAGCGCCTAAATAGAAAAAAGACTGAACTTCCCTCAGCAAGAGAGAATTCTGCCATTCTTCCAGTAGACAACTTTTGGACTTGAATTGTAACATTGACTTTAAAGACTTTGAACTTGTCAGCCTCCATAATTGTGTGAGCCAATTCCATGAAGATTTATCTCTTTATGCATACGCATATCCTATCTGTTCTGTGTCTTTGGAGAACCCTGACTAATACAAAGGTAAACAGGCATTTCAGAATTTCAGGAATTTCAATACCTAATGAAGGGTACAGTTTTTCTCCTGTGTTTTACTCTAGCAAGGTAAGTGATGCCAATACCTTGCACACCTAGAATCCTGTAGGTCTGCCTCATTCAAGGGAGGTAATAAATATGAGATACAAGGATGCTGAACTGTTCCTAGTCATATATTTGGAAAGAAGATGACATTTTGACCCCTTTATATCCATACATGACACAGATGATAGCCCAAAGCATTCCAACTTCAGACACCCAGATTTACTCCCATGATTGTAGGCTAAGTCACTGAGAACCTCCTCAGTATATCCACATCCCCTTTTAGTTCATGCCAAAGCTTGCTACCTGCCCATGAATTATGAAGGATACACACAAACTGAATTATTGGCAACATAAGCACTTTTTGAGAGGCTTAAAAAAGATGATTGGACCTACTGACTGTGGTCCTTGTATATTTTCCACTATAAAACAGGGACTAAAACCAATCTTATCCATAACTTAAAGACTCACCTAAAGAAAGTGATGTAGAAAAGGTTGAAAAATACAGAGAATACAGTTTTTATTATCTCTGCAAATATAAAAGATGATAAAGCCTGGGAGGGAATATAATAATTTACTGATTACTTCATTTGTAATAAAGAGGAGTCAAACATGTTGTAAGTTGAAGCTGACACAAAGATGGGGCTTAGGATGCAAGATAGAGGTTTTTGTTTGCTTATTTGTTTGTTTGTTTTTAGGATCAACATGTGTGAAGGAAATGGGGAAGAACACTATTGAGCAGAAGGCCTGAAAATCCTCAGTTGGCTGGGTGAAGACATCTGGAATGAATATTGCCCATTAGAATTGTCCTGTATCAGGATGATATGGCTTAGACTATATACCTCACCTTGCCCAGTAACAGGATGTAAGCTTCCCTGGAAAAGGTTTGGTCTTCAGCAGCACAATTCTCTGCAGCTCAGATACGTTCAAGAGCCTCTAGCTGTCTGAAAACTGTATTTTCTGCATCTGGGCAGCAAGTCTTATGGCTACATACCATGTACCGAAGGTCATATAAATCTGCTCTAATGAAGCCAACACATCTGACACAGAAGCTATGATTGGAGGTACAATTTGTTTTATACTTTGGTGGTTTACATTCATCCTTCAGGACCTATCTGATTTTTGCAGGAGCCAGACTGGAAAATTAAACAGTACTGTAATGAGTGTGACCAACCTGGCATCTTTTATATCTTTCATAGTGTCACTGATGTCTGTCATCACTACCCCACCCCTTTGCCCGGTTGCCAGCATACACAGGATGCAGTATTGTTTCTGATTTACTAACATGATGGCATAAGGTGGGATAGTTTCAGAGGCTTTACTCAGCCTACCTTAGTATGATAGCTCTTACCTCACTGACCTGGGAAGATGGAGGCTGCATCAAGTGTTAAGCATCTAAATCCAAACTATGACTACAGAGACTAGGAAAATGATCACCAGGGGTCCGTGGATCCATTGGCTCACTATATGGTCAACTTTGGCCATTCATTATTTGCCCCCATATATTCATATTCTAACAGGGGTACCATGGTCTCTAGTATCAATGTCAACTCAGAATTTTTATTCAACATCCTCAAAATATCTGGATATTCATCTTTCCCCTCTGCACTATAACCCAAATAAATGGTCATAGGCCCCTTTGGGGAAGAACTGGAATAATCTTATACCATATGATTATGCCATGTATAATCACCATGGTTTTACAGATATATTTTCTGCTAAGTAGATTCCAGGTCTAAAAATTAGCCCACATCCAAAAATTGATATGGAAACTATAAATTTTTTTTGAGACACTTGCCTTCTGATTCCTTGTTATCCATCCTTTATGTTTTCTTCTTATATAAGTTTAGTGATACTGTTTTTGTTTGTCCATCTTTCTCCTGGGAATGCTATGTTCCAGGATCTTTCTGCATAACTCTCCGCAGCTCAGACTTGCTTGACTGATAGTATGACCTTTTCAATATTATACCAATTGTCACTCCTAGTTTCTGACAGTTAGATTCTGACACTTTGTCCTCTATTGTTTTAGAGTCCTATGACCCCTATTGCCGTCAATAAACTAAGTTCTAGAATAGCCTCTTCTACCATCAGCTATGACAGGCAGAGGAAAGCCATCACCAAATGTTCAGTGTTGCTGGAGCTCCCTCATCACCTATTCTTTATTACTTCAATAACTGGTGTAATTGTTGGGTCCTACTGTAGCACATAGTCATCTGGGGAATTTTCCTGACTAAGCTGCCCACTTTTCTGAGCAATTAAATTCATACCTGCACCACATGCCACAGTAATTCTAACATCTCAACTTCTCTCATCATGGACAATCATTTTTCCTTACTTCTAGGATCCATTCTAGTAGTGAATTTGCATAAAAATACTTTTAAGATTACATTAATTTCTTTTACCATATTAACACAACCACTTTTCTGACATTTCTATCCTTCTTTAAATAGAGGGAATAATGAATGGCAAGCCTGGTAGATTTAAAGACCTTTCCTTTTTTAAGTTTGTCTATTTTTTATAACAAGAAGTTCTTAAGTATTCTCAATTACCTTAAATTTCATATCTTTTAATGTGTCTCTCAGGACCTTTTGACACTGCTTTCCCAGTATCTAAGCATACTGCCTGCCAATTTCATTTACTTAATCATAGTTTGTGATTACTTATCTTTCCTTTGAATAAAGCTGTTCAAATTGCCCATCCTTCTCTACCATTTATTCTCTCAAACATACAAAAGAGATTATGTACATAATATAGTTTTTGAAAAATAAGCAAAAAATTGAAGACAATTCTTAAAAGACAATGATGATTTAAGTTTTCAACAATCTTCCTTCATATATATATTACTCTTTGCTTCTCTCATTACTTAAAGGATAGCACATATTTAATAAGATAAAGTGCAAACTCATTTTTACTTTTTTTTAAATTATTTTTTTATTTGACATAGAGAGAGAGAGCAAGCACACAAGCAGGGGGAACAGCAGAGGGAGAGGGGGAAGCAGGCTCTCCGCTGAGCAAGGAGCCCCATGCGGAGCTCAGTCACAGGACCCTGTGATCACAACCTGAGCCGAAATTAGATGCTTAACCAACTGAGCCACCGAGGCACCCCTACTTTTTACTAACTTTTAAAATTAAGGAGGGCACATGATGTGATGAGCACTGGGTGTTATATGCAACTGATAAATTACTGAACATTACATCTGAAACTAATGATGTACTATAAGTTGGCTAATGGAATTTAAATTTAAAAAAAAATAAGATAAAATAGACTAAGAACCACTTGGGCAAACTCCAAATACATAAAGTTTTAAGAAGCATGGTTAGCCTTTTATTTTCGAAGGCTGATATTTTTTCAGAAAATGCTTGATACCTATTTTTTGTCCTCATTTATTATAGTATGTTGTTCTAATTTGTATTCAATAACTGTTGAATTGAACTTAATTGAACTACATCTTTTAAAAAGCAAAACATTTTTCCTCATCCTTTATTTCCTTCTTTCTTTATAGTTACAGTTTTCAGAAAATTTCTATAATTTAAAAAATTTTTTAAATTCTTTATACCAGTTGAAGAAAAAAATTGTTTCAAGTCCTTTTATATGAAAGCAATTATTTATCATGGTTGCTTTTCTCTATTTGGTATCCTGGGGATATAGTTCAATAGAGTTTTGGAAAATTCTCATTACTCTTCCTGGCAATATTCTGGTGATTCTTTGTACTTGCTGACTTAATTTTCTGTCTCTTCATTGAGTTTATGGCTTTGGCCACTGTGATGAGGAGCAACGGAATAGGAAAGGATTCAACAGATTTTATAAAGGTTAAAGAAGTCCACCATTCATTTCAACTGCCAGTTATATACTGTACTCCATCAGGCATGCTAATTCAGAAATCCTTACCTTAATGCCAGACAGTTAAAATGAATATATTATCATGAATATTCATGATTGTATTGAAAATAGAAAATTGCATAATGTTCAACTTCTTCTAGTTGCTTTTCAAAAATTGTATTTGGATGGCCCTCCTTAGGTGTCATTACTTAAAAGGCCATCATTTTTTAAAGGTTTATGCAGTGAGTTTAGTAGGTGTGCTAATGTAGGTGATTTGATACTTTCAGTGGTACTGCAACTTACAAAAGAGTTTCCTCTCATTTAAACCTTTCAGGATGAAGTCAAAACATACTTTTATATAGACAGACAATAAGCACTTGACAACTTTGTAAGTGAAATAAATTACTCCATTTTGCTGCATTCTCAATATTTGCTTTAGGATAAAAGTATGTAAGATAAACTCTTGTGGTAAAGTAAAAATAAGTCACTGCTCTTTGGCAGCTTGAAGGAGGTAGTTGAGATCTCATATTCTTTTTCCCCCTGGTGTAATACTATTTTAGGCCAATGGTTGTCAGCTATGTAGATTCAATGTAATATCTTTGAATTATAGTAAGGCCAACATGAAGGGATTTACCATTTATGTGCTTCCATTTGACTCATCGCCATTGTTGAAGATAACTGTTTATTCACTTTCTTTGTGGAATAGAATTCATATGCCTCATAACATAAGAAACAAGCCTATCTATTTATGTATATATCTACATATATATATATATATATATCTTATGTCACATGGCCTTCTTCTTGAGTGCCATTTAACTCGTTTAACTAAAGAACAAAAATTCCTTCTTAATGTATATGAAGTTATTTTTTCAAAGAAATCTACAAAAAAAGACAAAAATAATCCTTTCATCATATTTCTCTGTTAAGTAGATGTTAGGTAGTGATAAGGCAACCTTTGATGGGGAATTACTAAGGCTGTTTATGATATGTCCCAAATTTTTTCAATAATGGAAGATAGAAAAATAATCACCCTATCTGAGTATCTTACTATTTTACTGTTAGGTCAAAATACTTTACTTGTGAAGTAAGTTATTAGTAGAATGGGCAAAGACAAACTCAAGTATAGACTTACCAACTAACATTTTTATAAGTAAATTTTAGATATTCAGAACTAAAATGACAGAGAAAAATCATACCACATTCAGTTAATACAGTTAAAATAAATTGAGGTAGCAGTTGGTAATATATTTTGCACTAAGTTATTGGTTATGCAGTTTAAAATTTTCAAAAATGAAAATTAAAAGGGCATAACTAAATTTGGATATTAAATATGGATTTCTGCTTTAAAACTTGTAAAGCTTAATCAGCAGGTCTTCTATCTTGGAACCGTATTTGACTACTCAAATTTTTAATTTTTTTTTTAAAAGTGGGTTTCGTATAAATATTTAGCACATCATTTCCTTCTAGATCTTCCTTAATCTTTTCTTCCCAGTTCAAGTTAAGGTGCTCTGTTTAAATTAGTTTATCAAGTCCACTTCCATAGTCATTAATTAACTAAATATAAAGACTATGTTGTATGACTCAGAGACTTCTGCTGTCTAGGAAAAATGTTTAGTATCTATTTTTTTGAGATTGATTGGTGATAAGATGACATTTGGAAGTTAACAAGAAACTATTTCTTAACAGGACTTTTCTTTTTTTTTTTTGAAACTAAGTACCACAAAACATTACATTAAAACTTGTGGGACTAGCAAAATAAAAGGAAGCTAATTTGTGAGAAGACACTTTTAGTAAAACCTAAAGCTCTTAACCTAATTTACATAAACACCTTATTTTTCTACTGGTTGAGCACCAGCACATCTCCTTAAGGGGTCTAGCTATAGTTCTTCTTTATTGCTAGATATGGTTATATAAAAGTGGGAATCAGGTGGCTCTTCCATAGTTTGTCTTAGTTTAGTAAAGTACTTAAAAGATTATTAGCTTAGTATTTTCCTGATTTTCTTTAAACTCAAACATTTCAGTGTCTTTAGCAAGGAGAATTCCAAATACTGTATGAAACCTAGAGATTAGAACTATAGTATGTTCTTATGTAAATAAATCAATTCCAGATTTTCCTGTGTTAAACTCTACAGTTGGTAAATATTCAATAATGGAAAATCAGAATTATGATCTAATGTAATAGGAAAATCCTTTGACATTATTAGTCATCTCTAGTTATGTAGGTTATATATGGCACTAATTTTTGGTTCTGGAAGCAGCGGCTTCAAAAATTAAAGCAATATTTATCATACAAGGGAAAAAGGATGAATGTAATGCCTTTCTCTGTGCTGTTTCTTAAATAAGGACTCTAACACACTGATTCCCCCTTTTTCTTTTATTCTCACTGCTGCCCTAATTTTCATCTATACCCTCTATATGTTTATTTTATTTTCCTGTTTCTCACCAATTCGTGTCATTTCCTTACCACAAGTATATCTTTATTCATATACCCTTTTATCTTCCCTTTGGTTGCCTACTGCTGATTACATCTCCCCAGAAAATGATTATGTTCATTGAGTCAATATTAATGAAAATAATAGGATTATCTGTTTTGATCACCGATTTTTTGTTTGTTTTTGTTTTGTTTTGTTTTGTTTAATTTTCTTATCTACTCACTAGCCCACAATTATAAGCCAAAGACTCAGTATAGAAAGAGGTTTAAAATGGTCTCAATGGGCCTTGGTTTCTCATCTATTTTGAGATTTTACTACTTGTTTCTCTGATGTATTTGATTGAGCCAGCTTGTTTCAGCATGCTAATGAGTGCCTAAGCTCCTTGGAGGGTCTTAAGAGCCCTCAGACCAACTCTCATCGAGGAACAGTCCATTGCAAAGAGTAATTATTTTTCCCCTCAAAGTTTTGTGGCTTTTCCTAATGTAGAGGTATATGGGTGTGCTGGAGCAGAAGGAAGATGTAGGAGACAGGCTGAAAGATGTATTTGTGTGAAGTACAGAATAGCAATGAATAAGGGAGAGAATGAAAACATAGTACTTATATTCTCTGATGATCAAGGTTAGTTTAGCAACAAAGAATGCCAAATAAATGTTAAGTGAATATGTGATTTTTTTTCCTCAATTCCCTTCTTATTTGTCAACATTTTGGCTGTAAAAAACACTGAATTAGATATATCCCTATGATATCTCTTCTAAATTCATGTAACTAATGTTTGTATTAAACACTTCACATATGTATTGCCTATGTTCACAGTGCAATTGGGCTGTCCATGATCTGCTTTATGATACTTTGTACCCCAACACCCTCTTTATCACCAGAATTCAAACCAGCACCAGGTAATGAGCAGATAAAAACATCTTTTCTGACGAATGAGTAAATTTTTCTTGATAACTAAGTGAAATATAAACACAGCTTGTGATTTTGTTTCTTTTTTCTTTTGATTATTTTGTATTATGTAGTTGTAACTTACATCTATATGATGCCAGGTTTTTGAAAAGCCCTACTAATATGCTTGATATAGTTGAAAAATGGGTCTTTGCTTTAACTTCATCTTAAGTTAGCCTAAGTTAAGCTGTTGACCTTTGACATTTTTGCCACACAAAGTGCATAACTACTAATACTAATCAAAATAGGTAACAAAAATGTAATAATTTAGTAAATTTAATCTTCAAGGCAATACACTAACAATAATAATACATGTAGTATAGAAAACAGGTTCTTTTTTCCAGTTTATTAAGAAATAATTGACATACATCATTGTATAAGTTTAAAATTTTAGTATCTTAATTGCTGACAAATGGTTTAATATTGTCTTAGAGCTTAGCAAAAGAACACTATTCAAGCAACACTTAGCAACAAGAATGGAAGGTGCTTCAATATGTAAGAGATTCAAGCTTGTTGATATCTCTGGCATCAAAAAGATTTAAAAATGTTTTTTATTTATGCTCAAACAGCACAATAGGCAAACTCAGTTTTAATCAAATTTGCTGTAACTAAATATGATGTAAGTGTGTTGAAAATTTTAGAATAAATTAAATACTGTCTTTATTCTGACTTAGAAATAATCTGCATTAGGCTAAGAAAATATTAATGCAATCAGTATAGTAGGCAAAACAGGAAGAATAAATTGCTATTAAAATAATGCATGTGTGATTTTTAAATTTTTAACTATGTTGTTTCAAGTATACGCAATCCAGTAGATAAAGAAGTGAAGAATCTTATTATAATATCTCTTAAAATTTATCTCAACAAAATAAAACATACAACCCAATTATCTATTAAAATTACATACTAAGCTTTGAGTACAAAAGACTAGTACAAAATGAAGCTGCCAATGTTCTCAGTCAATATAAATCATCTACAAATTGGAAAATAATTTTATTTATTTTTCCCTTACAAAATAATGATCTTTTTAATTATTAAAAAATTGTGATGTGTCTACCTAAAACATCTATATACTACCCACTAGGCTGCAGTATTATAGAACTTATTTATTTTAAGAACTTTAAAATTACAATCATGTCTTACAAATTTTAAATTTGCTAGTATCTCTGTAGTTAGATTTTTATTCCATCTCTATGATAATTTTATAGTTCTGAACTTTAGAGGACATTCTTAGTTGAAGTTAGTGCTAACCACATCCATCACCTTATTGAGATGCCTGTGTGTAAAAATCCATTATATAGTTTAAGAGGAATCTAGCTGCCTTTCCTAAGAATTCATTTCACATATGATTTCATTTAAAATTGCATTGCAGTGATTCCACCTCCAAATTTTTCTCAAATGTTTGAGTCATTAAAATAGATTTAGCATCCAGTAAAAAAAAAAATCAGTACTTTTTTTCCTATGAATCTTAATTGTAATTGTTCTGTTGTAAGAGTAAATAAAAACGAGCCTACTGTATTATAATAAATAGACTATACATGGGTAATATATTTTGATTTATACAGTTAAAATGCTACGTATCAATATTGTAGAAACTTTTTTTTTTAATATTGTAGAAACTTAAAGAAGTTTATATAAAGACACAAATTCAGCTTTTTAAAAGATGGTGAAGAAAGAAAAGTTTAAATTGTTTACAATTTAGGTTTTTGAGTTATTATTAAATGTTAAGTTTGAATAACTAAGTATGAGTCATTATACATTTCCCCCAAATACAGTAGGGGTTAAGTTTAGATATTGTATTTTAACAATTAATGGTTCAAGTTGTAGAACATTTTTCCAAAACATGAGAATTAGGAAAATTCTACAATGTGTCTTTCCATTTCTAAATTATATTGATGCCATCTTTTTGTTTAGTGTGATGTGTGATCAGGTCACTATGTTACTTTTCATTCTTTACTGTTAAAATGCTTATTTTAAAAATTTATTTCATATCTAGCCTAAATAGCCCATTCTTACTGATGTAAGCATGATAAAAATACAAAATTCTTGAGATTGTATAGTCTTAAATAAAATTGCTCTGATATACATATATATCAGATACATATAAATCTATTAGTAAATTCAGTAATAGTTGTCCAAAATGCGAATGTAATAAAATATCCTAACAAATTTGTGAAATGATATTCTAACTCTGAATACTGCTAGTTACATGATACATCCCTGGGCTTTTGAGTCACTTAATAAATGCCCCTGGGAAGCTTACCACCAACCATAATGCCACCCCATGTAAAGGTTTTCTGGATAACTGGACACTTAACCACAGAGGAAATTAAGCAAGAGCAAATAATAATTAACTTGGTCTATCATTTATAAATGTACAAATATTAATATATTGTTGATAAGAATACACTATACAACCATTATAATGAAGTTCTAATGGTAGTATTGGGTTGACTGAAATGGCAGACATAGATACCACTGTGGTAAATCATGTAGCTTTTATGCATTTAAAGAATTCAAAATAAAGTCAGTACTGTCAGAGTGTCAGCAACATTATCTCATATGAAGTAAGCTACACAACTCTACAGCTCACTATGTAAGACTTGGGACCAGGGACTGTGGGGACAATGAAAAAGGAAATTCTTCTCAAAAAGCAGAATTAAGGGCTATCTGATTGACTAATCATGGCATATACCCAATGTAATGGAATGAAGTCTTCCCAGTTCTTATCTAGTAGGATTTGGTGTGCTATGAACCAAGTTTTGCTGAGTTTTTCACATTCCCCCTTGTTTCTGAGTGAGAGTTTTTACTCTGTATGTACTATTTCGTCTCAACCTCTGTATTTGGGGGATTGTGCAGAAGATAAATCCTATACTAGTTTATGTGTCGCTTAGAGGGCCAAACTCTAGACATACAGACAAGCCTAAGCACTCCATAGAGATCCTAGGCTTGAGTTGGATGTATTATTTTAGAGATAACTTCAAGCAAATTGTCATGTGGCAGTTTCTTGGAATATTCCTTAGGAGGCAACCCATGCATGCCTCATGCCCATCCTTTTGCCATGCCTTAATCCTTATCTTTGGACTGTAAATATTAGTCTTGGAGCCCAATCTTTCATGAAGATAAAGGGTATAATAGGAGATTGTGGCATAGAAAGAGGTTTTGATCTCTGGGGAATTGGTGGAACAGATTTTTCATATCAGCCTATTTCCAAATTGTTACATAAAAGAGAAATAAACTTCTATGAGCTTAAGCCAATGTTATTTTCATTCCCACTGCTCATATCTAAATCTAATCATAACTGATAACATCAATCATGTAATAGAAAACAAAGAATATCACAACTACAATAAAATCAATACCATATAAACAATATTCACTTAGCATGTGCAATTAAATTATAAATCAAAATAAAAAGTTAATTTAAAAAATTCTTAATATATTAATTTTAATATATACTTCCTTATAATTTGTGGGTAAAAGAAGATATGAGAATAGGAAATAAAAAAAGTTAAATGATAATGAGAGTACTATTATTAAAAATCTGGGATTTAGTCAAAGTAGTTCTGAGGGAGTAATTTATAGAAGTAAATTCACTTATTAAAAAATGAGAAAGATTAAGAGTACCTTAACTTAGACTTTAATTCAAGAAGCTAAAGAAAGAATAATCAAATAAACTCCAATTAAATAGAAGTAAAGCATTTATAAAGATACAGACAAGAAGATAGTAAAACATAGAAGAGCGAGAAATGATCAAGAAAACACAAAACTATTTCTCTGAAACATACAATATATTAAAAAAACTCTCACTAGTATATCCTGAAACATTAGAGAATGGATAAATAAGCAACTTTAAGATTGAATAATAAGCCATAATTAAAAATAAGATTTTTAAATATAGAAAATTATGAGATGTTATTTTAAGGAAATATGAGGTACCAAATTGGCCCATAGTTATAAGAAAACCTGACAATAACAAAGGAAAAGAATAAAAACCATTCAAATACCTGCCTCTCAAAAGACAATAAGAAAAATGTTTTAAAGGCAATTTCTACTATATTAATACAGATAACCTTTGGTACGTAACTAATGCCTTTCACACTTCCACACATATGCAAAATATTGCAATGTAGAAATAATCCAAGAGGATCAATAAATACAAATTTCTTATGGTGATGGACTGCATCTTATGATATCTTTTAAAAAATTATGAGAACAAAGATGTTTTATTTTTAGCTCTACTACACATTACATTGCAAATCATAGAGTATACTTTAATGAAGAAATAGATCATAACATTATGTCTTATTAATTTAAGAGAAAAGCTTTTTTTAAAAGAATGAAGAATAAACTAATTTAGTATCTAAAACCTCTAGGATTTTATAGATATTTACAAATAATTTTGTATAGAAGTAGACATTTTGCCAATTGTTGAAAAATTAGTCAACTTTCAAAATGAGTCTTTCTGCTGACTTGATGCTATAAAACCCAAGTTTCATGATGACATTTATAATCATGATTTATAGGAGAGCACACTTTTTCTTAAACTAAGCTCCACTAATTTGCTCTCATGATTGACTGCCATGTTTTATCTCAAGGTTATCCTTTCTCAAGGATAAGACTGGTAGGATGTCAGAGGAAGAGTGCAAACATTCTGATTCTCCTTATCACTCTTGGTATAATTCAGTGTTGAGAAAACCAAACTTCGTTTCAGGGAAGATCCAGTAGAGAATTCTGAGTATTATTTTGACCACTCTTGATGTATTCACTTAGGAAGACCACATATAAATGTTCCCTTTCCTCATTCTTTTTTGTTTATTTCTTTATGATCAAAATGATATTCTTCCACTAAACATCTTCTCTAATGAATTAGTTATTGGTCCAGAGCAGAGAGACCCGATGCTGGTAGGCAGACAGCTCTTTTGAACACAATATTATCTGAAAGATTGTAATTGTTATATAGCTCAATATGGAGCCCTTGGTTTTTACTTCAAGTAGACAGACACATGAGAGCTCGCTGTTGTGCACAGCATTGGTGTTATATGAAAATTTAAAAGTAACAAAAACATTTAAGTGCACCTTTTTGAATTAATTTAATGTGCTTGTCATGTGGAAATACCTCACAGTTCACATGAACTTTATATTACTGCAAAACTGTCAGAATTTATTTGAAGAAAATGTGTATTAGCAAATAACAGGTTTAGAGTAATTACAGCCAAGTGATAATTATACACAATATTAAAGGTTTTTAAAAAATGTTTTTTTTTAAGATTTTATTTATTTATTTGACAGAGAGAGTGAGAGAGCACAAGCAGGGAGAACAGTAGAGGGAGAGGGAGAAGCAGGCTCCCCGCCAAGCAGGGAGCCCGATGGGGGCTCAATCCCAGGACCCTGAGGTCATGACCTGAGCCAAAGGCAGATGCTTAACCATCTGAGCCACCCAGGCGCCCCTAAAAAATGTTTTTTAAAGTAGTATTACATAAACTCAGCTCTCTATAGTCATCAAGTATATCTCTATATAGGAGAATAAAATCTGCTTAGTTTTATAGAAGATAAATTTTAATATATGAGAAATATCTGGAAAATTATATTTATCTTTGTAACTATTTAGCTTTCAGTATTATTCAAAATCTATTCCTATCACAATCTGTATGCCTTGGTTGATAAGTTAGATGCTTTCCTTGGATATCAAGTTGGATAATTTGCTAGTAAAAAGCCAGTGAATAGTAGTGAGTATCTATGTGCTTCCCACAAGAAGTTATTTGAACCTCAACCTCAAACACACTGTGTTAGAATAATAGGTTTTTCACATGGTTCTTTTTTATGTATTAATTTCCACATATTAATTTGCAAATAACTTATTCTAAGATTTGAATTACATGCATTATATGTTATTATCATTGATCCTATTATTATCATTATTATTATGGGAGTTTCAAAGGTAGATTCTAGTGCAGATGCAGGTATAAAGTCTTTCCAAGATATTCAGTGAAATGAATGAAAGAAGCAAAAAATAGAGATATGTAAACCTCATCAATGTTAAAGCTAGCAAATAGATATAGCATCATTTTACAAACAATGAGGAGTAACACCAATATCTAGTGAAATTAAAATCAGATGGGAAAAAGAAATTGTGGCTTGACAATTTCTCTACTCAAAGGAGGATGCACTATAATATAAAGCAATCATATGCATTTATGAAGCACCCTGTAGTATCCTTTTGTTACGAGTCATGAGTCAGAGGACTTGTCAAAACAAGAGAATATGGAAATCATCCTGTATGTACCCCATTACCAAATTATGAATCAGCACTGGCATCAAGGATAAAAAAGAAACTACACAATTATACTTAGCCATATATTCTTGCCCCTGCCCTCTTGTAAAACTGAAGAGTGAAGATGAGGGAAGATGAAAGGAGAGTCGAAGAATAAACTATGACCCAACTTTATAGTTGCAGAGCAACTATCAAACATAAAGCATATGCACAGAAAAATATATTCTAATCCACAAAATAAGAGCACATAGTGCAGCACTTCACTCTAATTCAATTTCTCACCTAAGTAGCTAGTTCACTCAAAACCAGAGACAAAAACAAAAAGAAGGAAAAAAACCTCAAATGGGGTATGAGTTATAGGGACAAAGTAGGACACAACAGGCAGAGAAACAAAGGAGAAGTGATTCCGGTATATAGAGGAATCATATAGAAGCAAAGTATACTGAATGTAATGGAGTTTAGACAATATTTCTCCTTCCTTGTAGAACACTGAATAACAGAAATCACTTAAATCTTTAATACTGAAAAAACAGGGTTAATTCTAAAAAACAAGCTAATGGGGCTAATAGGATCTAGATACATTTTCCCTCATTCAAATATCATGAAAAGTATGCAAGGAATAAAGTATGCAAAAAAAAAAATAAGCAAACATATATTATGTAGAAATTTATAGTGACCAGACTTTTTTTAAGATTAATTTATTTATTTTAGAGAGAGAGAGTGTGAGTGAGCAAGCGTTGGGGGGGGATAAGGGTAGAGGGAGAGAGAGAATCCTCAAGCAGACTCCACGCTGAGCACAGAACCTAACTCAGGGCTTGATCCCAGGACCCTGAGATCATGACCTGAGCCAAAATCAAGAGTAGGCACTTAATGAACTGAGCCACCCAGGTGTCCCATGGCCAGACTTTTTTAAATTGCATATCTGAAGTAAATATTTCTACATTTCAAATTCTTACTCATTTATTTCATTTGGTTATTTCATGTATATTTTTAGCATATCCTGGCATAGTGATAGGATCTGGTCATCATATAGGGAGCAAAATCAGACACAGGCTTTGCCTACATGTAACTTTACCTCTAGACAAATACACAAATGTAAAGAACAACTGAAACAAGTCAATAAAGGAGAAATACTATTCTAAGTGCATAAAAGGGGGATTTAGCCTTTTTTGGGATGAGGAAGCTTCCCTAAATTTGAGTTTCAAGCTGAAAGATAAGTGGGACTTAGTTATGCAACTGGGGGAAGGAAAGATAATTCCAGACATAAACAAAACCATATAGTAGAGGGAGATATGAAATAATAGTAAAAAGAGTGGTATAGCTGAAGCCTAATGTGGAAGAGAGCTAATGATAACCTTTAAATAACAGCTTCAAACTCTTAAAAAAGTATTGAAAATATGAATTCTTTAGTAAATGTGGGCTAGTTTACATAGAAGCATCTTCTTGTTGGAAAAACAAAACATACTTAATTCTAAATTATAGATAAAATATGAAAAAATGATCTTCAAAAATTAAAGATCTGAAAGATACATTAGCAGGATAAATAGGAGAGAGAGCAAGAGGGGATGTGAACAAAGCACTCAAAGTAAGGGTTTCTCTAGATCAAATCAAGATGTGATATTGAAATGTGATTGTGATGGACTTGAAAAGAGGAGAATGGGATTTAGTATCCTATTAATGTTTATCCACAAGCGGTTCCACCTTCAAGGTAGAAATGAACCAGAAGTAAACCACTAGCACTCCTATCTTCCCAAGAGCACTATGAGGAGACCTGACATGCCACTAAATAGAATAGTGTGGAACAATTTTTTTTTTTTTGAGAGAGGGATAGAGATCACAAGTGGGGGGTTTGGGGGCAAAGGGAGAGGGAGAGAGAGAATCTTAAGCAGGCTCCACACCCCGCCCCCCATGACCCTGAGATCATGACCTGAGCCCAAATCAAGATGCAGTCGCCTAACTGACTCAGCCACACAGGCACCCCTGGAACAAATTTTTAAAAGCCTAAGAGGGCGCCTGGGTGTCTCAGTTGGTTAGGCAACTGCCTTCAGCTTGGGTCATGGTCCCGGGGTCCTGGGATCGAGTCCCACATCGGGCTCCCCCTGCTCTGCGGGGAGCCTGTTTCGCCCTCTGCCTCTGCCTGCCACTCCCCCTGCTCTCTCTCTCTGTAAAATAAATAAATAAAATCTTTAAAAAAAAAAAAAGTTTTAAAAGCCTAAGAGACGTAACAATTTTAAACTACTATGTGTCCAAAAATATAACCTCCATATATTTAAAGTAAAAAATTGGCAACTCTTGGAACTCTCTTTCCAGGAATTTTAGCATATCTCCTTTTTCAAGACAAACACTTATTTTAAAAAATCATACTATGCTGTTTGGCCAGTGAGCAAATTCTAACAAATTCTAATAAATTTGAAGCAATTGAAGTCATATAAAGCTTGTTTTCTGATCATAATGGAATTAAGCTAAAAGTCAACTGCAAAATAAATAATAAACTATTCTGAAAATTAACTAAGGTCTTTAGAAACTTGATGTTGAGGGGCACCTCAACTGAGGTGGCTCAGTTGGTTAAGTATCTCAGTCTTGGTTTCAGCTCAGGTCATGATCTCATGAGTCGTGAGATCAAGCCCTGCTTTGGGCTCCATGCTGGCTGTGAAGCTTACTTCAAAAAAAAAAAAAAATCAAAAACAAAAACAAAGAGGTAAAAAAATAAGGCATAAGAAACTGGAAACACATACAGAACTATCTCAGGTAATTATTACTCCCCACTGGGTTTTATGGCCCTCATACCTAAAAGCCATGGTTGTCAAGATGTTCGATTTTTCCTGATGCTCAAATTCTTAAAAACTAGTATCTGAGTTAAAATCTGAGTAAGATAAATGATTAATTCTTTATTCTAACAACTGTAAATAAGAATGAAACAAATCTTAGAGTTCCTCAAAGTGTAAGATTCCCTTTCTTCATATATTGGAGGGACCCACCCCTCCAATGAGAATCAAAACATAATTTTCAATAATGTTCAATTCCAGTAGCACCAAAGATAAGTGCTAAGAATCTGTCCCTCCCCCTATTCACACTTGCACACACACACACACACACACATCTCTAAAACATATTAATAAAATCTTTAAAAATAAAAAAAGAAACTTGAAGTTGGGGGACATCAGCAAGTTGATAAAACAGGAAGCCCAGCCCTCCTTTCCCTCATTGACACAATTATTCAACACCAATTTCTCCTTTGCGAGAAATCCAGAGATCAGTGGAGAGGCTCCTACCCCCCTAAGCAAGCATGGAAACAGGCACATTTAAGCTGATAGGAAAATTTATGGGACATTCTCTCCATAATTCCCCTCCCAGGCACACCATCACATAATCAGGAGGAAACTGAGCTCTAGCTTCTCCCAAAGGAGGGAGAGGACTGGATAACACACCCAACATTCTGACTTTTCAGGGGACTGTCCAAGTAACTGGTTTCTGTCATGCCTGAATCTGAGCACCAACAAGAAAAGGGCCCCTTGCTAGGAGCGGCTGAAAACAAAGCAGACCATTTGGACTATAGCCATACTTACTGGCTATATCACCTCCCTCCAATTTATTGCAGAAAACATCAGGCAAATATTCCCAATCCTTGTTCCCCCCTGAGAAAAGAAAGCATTGGAATATGCATCTGACATTCCAGCTTTCTAAGGAGGTGCCAAAGGGACAAGATTCGGAATCACCTGTCTTAGAGCATTCACAGGACTTGGCATGCCACTGAGAACAAAGGGGGCAGTTTGGCATAGTATGCAGTCACCACCTGATCCCCGTCCCTGGCTCAGTGTGACATGATCAAGAAAATTCGGTGTCTGGCGTATCTCTAGGCAGGGAAAGAGAACACTGAAACATACATCTAACATCTAGATTTTACGGGGGGCTGCCCACGGGACTGGTTTCTTTCTGATCTGTCTCAGAGTGCTGATGGGAAATAAAGAAATCTAGATGCCTGGGGGCTGCTGAGAGTTGAGCAGTATGCTGCTGCTTCAGAGGGTCCACACTACAGCGGACAGAAATGGGAAAGGTTATGTACTCCTTAAAAAGAAACCAGAAAATCCCTTTAATCAGGAATTTATATGTGTAAATCTAGACAAGACATGGCCCCAGAAAAGATATGAGAGACTGTAAGAATCTCTAATGGGGCTGATTGGCAAAAGGCTTTCCTCGTATGAAGCTAGTCCCCAGAGACTGGGGAAAATGGCTGTTTTTTCAAATGTACAACACCAATACAAAGTGTCAGGAAAATGAAGAAACAGGGAAACACAGTCCAAATAAAGGAACAATAACAGCAACAACAAAAATCTACAAAAGCTGACCCTAAAAAAATGAATCTATATTAATTGCTCGACAAAGAACTCAAAATAACTCCCATAAAATGCTCACTGAAATCAGGAAAATGATGTATGAAAAAAAAATTAGAATTTCAACAGAGAGAGAGAAAATATTTTTTAAAAAGCCAAAGAGAAATTCTGGAGATGAAGAATAAAACTGCCCTGAAAAAATATCACTAAAGAGTTAAACCATGAACAAGAGTAAGCAAAAGAATCAGTGAATTCAAATAAAAGCCATTTGAAATGATCCAGTCACAGAGGAGCAGAAAGAAAAAGAATGAGAAATAGTAAAGAAAACCTACAGAATTAATAGGACGCCATCAAGTGGACCAATATATACATTATAGGAACCCCAAAAGAAGAGATAGAGGAAGGAGAAGAAAATTTATTTAAAGAAATAATGATCAAACTTCCTATTACCTGAGGAAGAAAATGGACACTCAGATTCAAGAAGGCCAAAAACCGTCTAAAGAGGAACGCAAAGAAGTCCACATGGAGACACATTTTCTCAGTGTCGAAATTCAAAGAAAAAGAATTTTGGAAGCCTCAAGGGTAAAATGACTCCAAAAATTAAAAATACAACTACCATATGATGCAGTAATTCCATTTGTGGGTATTTATCCAAATTTAAGTTAGGATCTTGAAGAGATATTTGCATCCAGGATGTAGAAACAACCTTAATGTCCTTAATGGATGAATAAAGAAAGTGGTATATACATATAATTTAATATAAATCAGCCTTAAAAAAAAGAAGGAAATCTTGTCATATGCAACCATATGGTTAAACCAATTTGTTAAGGTGTGTTTTATGTCGCAGAATGTGGTCTATCATGGTGAATGTTCCTAGTGAGCTTGAGAAGAATGTGTATGCTGCAGTTGTTGGATGAAGTAGTCTATAAATGTCAATTCTATCCAGTTGACTGATAGTATTATTGAGTTCAATGATATCCTTACTGATTTTTCTGCCCATTAGAGCTGATAAAAGGGATGTCTGCCATTTCTGATAAAGGGGTGTTGAAATCTCCAACTGTCTTAGTTCACTTAGGCTCCTATAGCAAAATACCACTCTGGGTAGCTTAGAAACAATAGAATTATATTTCTTACAGTTCTGGAGGCTGGATGTCCAAGATCAAGGAACCAGTATAGTCATGTTCTCCAGTGAGGGTCATCTTTCTGGTTCATAGCCAGTGTCTTCTTGCTGTGTCCTCACAAAGTAGAAGGGGCTAGCGAGCTCTCTGGAGGACTTTTTATAAGCACTAATTGCATTCATGAGAGCTCCAACCCCCATGACTAAGCACCTCCCAGTGGCCTCACCTACTAACACCATCATGCAGCTGTTAGGAGTTCAAAATGTGAATGGGGGGGGCAGGGGGACACACAAAAAATTCAGACCATAGCACCAAATATGATAGTGGTTTCATCTATTCCTCTGCAATTCTGCTAATTTTTGCCTTACAAAAGTTAGTTTTGATTTGTTAATCAAATTTGTTATTTTGATTTGTTAAGTGCACAAATATTAAAGATTATTAAGTCTTCTAGAAAAGTTGAACTTATTTATCATTATGTAGTGCCCTTCTTTACCCCTTATAACTTCCCCTGCTTTGACATTTGCTCTGTCTGAAATTAATATAGCTATGCCTGTTTTCTCTGATTAGTGTCAGCAGGTATATATTCTTTCATCCATTTACTTTTAATCTACATGTGTCCTTATATTTAAAGTGGGTCTCTTATAGACAACTATAGTTGGGTCTTGTTTTTTGGTCCACTGTGACAATCTCTGCCTTTTAATTGGTGCATTTAGACCATTGACTTTCAAAGTGATTACTGATAGATTTAGATTAATATCTATCATATTCACATACTGTTTTCTATTTATTGCCCTTGTTCTTGCTTCCTATTTAATCTTCTACTCTTTTGTTACCTTTTGTGGTTTCAGTTGAGCATTTTATATGATTTCAGTTTTTCTTAATTCTTAGCATAGTGCTTATACTTATTTTTAATTTTTTTAGTCTTTGCCAGTGTATGTCTATTTATAATTGTTATATCTTTCCACTGAATTGACTCTTTTATCATTATGTAAAGACTTTCTTTGACTCTTGGACAATTTTTACTTAATCTGTTTCTTTTGATATAAGTGTAGACACCAATACTTCTGATTACTATTTGTATGGAATATCTTCTTCCATCCCTTAACTTTTAATCTGTGTGTTCTTAAATCTAAAATGGTATCTTGTAAACAGCATATTGTTGGATTTTTAAAAACCCATTCTACCAGTCTATATCTTCATTGGTATCTATTTATATTTAAGTAATTATTGACTAACATTTGTTGATTTATGTTTAGTGATTACTTAAAGATTTATCATTGTTTTCTGTATGATTTGTAGCTCTTTTGTTTCTCTCTTCCTCTCTTATTGTCTTCCTTTATGATTTGAGATTTTTTACATGTGTGTGATATACATTAATTATTTTTCTTTATCTTTTTTGTATCTGCTAGGATTTTTTTCTCTTTGTGGTTACTATTAGGGGTGCATAACACTTTCTATTGTAACAGTCTTTCTGAACTAATAACAATTTAAGTTCAACCACACAAAAAAAGTCTATACTTTTATTCCCCCACACACTTTATTTAAATAATATCAGAATTTACTTCATTTTAGATTGTGTATCCAATAACCATTTTTGTGGTTATGGTTATTCTTAATTCTTTTTTCTCTTACCTTTTATACTAGGATTAAAACTGATTTATGAGCCACCCTTACATTATTACATTATTCTGTATTTGTCTATGTATTTACTTTTACCAGTGAGATTTAAACTTTCATATACTTTTATGTTGCTGCTTAGCATATTTTCATTTCAACTTAAAGAACTCCTTTAAGCACTTTTTGTAAGGCAGAACCTGTGGTAATGAACTCTCTCAGTTTTTGTTTGGGAAAGTCTTTATTTCTCCTTTATTTTTTAAAGGACAATTTTGCTGGGTATATTTTTGTTTGGTAGGGTTTTTTTTTCTTTCAGTACTTTTAATATATCATTACATTCTTTCCCAGCCTGCAGTACATTTGCTGTGAAATCAACTATAGTTTTTTAGGGGTTCCCTTCTATGTAATGAATCACTCTTCTCTTTCTGCTCTCAAAATTCTCTTTGTCTTTGACTTTTGACAATGTAAGTATAATGTACCTTGCTGTAGACCTCTTTTTTTTTTTTTTTAAAGATTTTATTTATTTATTTCAGAGAGAGAATGAGAGAGAGCACATGAGAGGGGGAGGGGCAGAGGGAGAAGCAGACTCCCTGCCGAGCAGGGAGCCCGATGCGGGACTCGATCCCGGGTCTCCAGGATCATGACCTGAGCCGAAGGCAGTCGCTGAACCAACTGAGCCACCCAGGCGCCCCTGTAGACCTCTTTAGATTTAATCTATTTGGGGACTCTTGGGCTTTATGAATTTGGAGGTCCATCTCCCTCTCTATATTTTATTTTGGGCCACTATCTCTTTAAATATGCTTTATGCCCCTTTCTGTTGCTTTTTTGTCTTGTATAATTTGTATATCGGTTTATTTGTTGGAATTCTGTAAGTCCCATAGACTTTCTTTGCTCTTTTTCATTCTCTTTTTTCTTTTAGTTCTTATGACTAGGTAATTTCAAATGACCTGTTTTTAGCTTATTAATTCTAATGATTGATTGAGTCTACTGTTGAAGATGTCTAATTGTATTTTTTCAGTTCAGTCATTGTCTTCTTTAGCTCCAAAATTTCTATTAGTTCTTTCTTAATGGTTTATGTCTCATTTTATTCATGTATTGTTTTCCTGATTTCATTTAGCTGTGTACATGTCTTGTAGATCTGGGCTACTTTGAGATGATCATTTTGAATTTTTTGTCAAGCAGTTCATAGATCTCCATTTTCTTCAGGTTAGTTACTGGAGCTTTATTTTGTTCTTTGGTAGTGTTATGTTTGCCCAGTTCTTTTTGATATTTATAGTATTTTGATGGTGTCTATACATTTGAAGAACTAACCACTTCTTCAAGTCTTTATAGACTGGCTTCAGCAGGCAAAACTCTTCAGTCAGCATGCCCAGATATTCTGAGTGAATCACCTGGGACAGTCTGTAGGTTTTCTTGTTTGTAAGGTCCACAGGCAGTTAGGCTTGATTCTTAAATCTATAGGTGGGAAGGCCTGGTATCTGGGTCTACTGGACTGACCTGGAGCCAGCATCCACAGGGGTGGGCCTGGGGTTAAGGTCCATGGCAAAGTCATACAGTCACTTGGCTCTTTTTCCCCATAGATGAACTTCTAGATGGAGGGGATCTTTTTTAGCATTACACTATATGAGCTCTAAAGTGAAACTGTCCTTCTTATTCTTTTCAGTGTGCTTTTCTTCATTTCTGTGCCCCACCTGGTTGCTGTAATCACTCACCTGGATTCTTAGGCTTTTGTGAAGGTATTTTGCCCATTGAGGCTTTTTAAATTGGTGTTTCTATGGGGGGAATGAGGGCTGGAATTTTCTATTTGGCAACATCCTGAAGTCACTCCTTACTGTTTTTCTTATCTTTGTCAAAATAATGGAGATGTGAGAATAAAGAATCAGTACACTTAAAGAAAGATTAGTAAAAATTACCCAATCTAGGGGCATGTGGGTGACTCAGTTGGTTAAGCATCTGCCTTTGGCTCAGGTCATGATCCCAGGGTCCTGGGATTGAGCCTCGCATTGAGCTCCATGCTCAGCAGGGAGCCTGCTTCTTCCTCTCCCTTTGCCTGCTGCTCCTCCTGCTGTGCACTTTCTCTCTCTGTGTCAAATAAATAAATAAATAAATCTTTAAAAAAAAATTACCCAATCCTTCCAAAAAGGAAAGACAGATAATGAACAAAGTCTCAGAAGTTTGTTAGACAATATCAAATGATACAATTTGTGTAATTGAAAACTCAGAAGGAGTAATAAAGAATGAACAGAATATATACTTAATGAAATAATGACTACAAACTTTTAGTGAAAACATTATTTGAAGAAACAAAAATCTTTATTTTTATAATTCCACTTATTTAAATAATTATTTTAAATAAATTTAACTAAATAGATAAGCAAACATAAATAAATAAAACATGCTAACTAATCGATAATATCAAAAAGCAGAATAAAGGTTTACTTCATAAAGAAATGGCAAAGTGGCATGAGGATTCTTTGGGGAGAGTAACAGAATTGTTCTTGATTACATTGGTGGTTTCACAGGTATGTGTTTCTGTCAATATTAATTGAATTATATATTTTAAATGTGCATGACTTATTGTATATAAAGTATACTTCAATAAATTGCAGAAAATAAAAGTGAGTAACTATTAAGAGTATGAGTAGTTTATCCACAACAGAATTATTTAAACAGCCAAATAAAATATAAGATTTCCAATTTCACAAATAATTTAAGAAATTCAATTTTATGAAATAATCACATATATTTTTTCACTGAGTAGGCTTTCAAAATTAAAATATGATAATACATGGTTATGGAGTATGATAAATAGATGCTGCAGTAAAGTGTTATTTGTATTTTTAACTTGCATACTACCTTAAGTTAAAAAGATTTACAAGGATACATACAGTTATTCACTGGGTTCTCTGTAAAAGAAAAAGAAAAAAGAAAAACCTAAATGCACACTAGTAGAACAATGATTAAATACATTATAGTTTATAAAGTGTGAAACAGTGAAAGCATGGGTAAGAAGTTTACATTGCGTGCATTTGTTTTTCCATTAGAATGTGTATAGTGTAAACAAATTATGTAAACTTTCTATTTCAGCCTTTGTAAAATGGGAATGACAGTACCTACTTATAGAACAGCTACATAAGTGCTCAATATTGATCGTATTCTTCTTCTTCTTCCTCCCCTCCTCCTCTCCTCTTCTTCTTCTCCTTCTTCTTTTCATCATCATCATCATCATCATCACTATTATTATTTTACATGGTATGGCTTGCAGTCAGTGAGTTAAAAATATATTAGGACATGTAACTATTGTGTCAAACAATTATGGTATATAAAGAAGTATGAAAATAAAGAGATGTGCTAATATATATAAAGAAATAAAAAGACAGTGTCTTCAACAAATGGTGTTGGGAAAATTAGACAGCCACATGCAGAATAATGAAACTGGACCATTTCCTTACACCACACACAAAAATAGACTCAAAATGGATGAAAAACCTAAATGTGAGACAGGAGTCCATCAAGATCCTAAAGGAGAACACAGGCAGCAACCTCTTTGACCTCAGCCGCAGCAGCTTCTTCCTAGAAACATTGCCAAAGGCAAGGGAAGCAAGGGCAAAAATGAACTATTGGGACTTAATCAAGATAAAAAGCTTTTGCACAGCAAAGGAAACAGTCAACAAAACCAAAAGACAACCGACAGAATGGGAGAAGATATTTGCAAATGACATATCAGATAAAGGGCTAGTATCCAAAATCTATAAAGAACTCACCAAACTCAACACCCAAAGAACAACTAATCCAATCAAGAAATGGGCAGAAGACACAGACATTTTTCCAAAGAAGACATCCAAATGGTCAACAGACACATGAAAAAGTGCTCAACATCGCTCGGCATCAGGGAAATCCAAATCACAACCTCAATGAGATACCACCTCACACCAGTCAGAATGGTTAAAATTAACAAGTCAGGAAACAACAGATGTTGGCGGGGATTCAGAGAAAGGGGAACCCTCCTACACTCTTGGTGGGAATGCATGCTGGTGCAGCCACTCTGGAAAACAGTATGGAGGCTCCTCAAAAAGTTGAAAATAGAGCTACCGTATGACCCAGCAATTGCACTACTGGGTATTTACCCCAAAGATACAAATGTAGTGATCTGAAGGGGTACGTGCACCCCAATGTTTATAGCAGTAATGTCCACAATAGCCAAATTATGGAAAGAGCCAAGATGTCAATCAACAGATGAATGGATAAAGAAGATGTGGTACACATATACAATGGAATATTATGCAGCCATCAAAAAAAAACCAATAAAAAACAATGAAATCTTGCCATTTGCAATGACATGGATGGAACAAGATGATATTATGCTAAGCAAAATGAGTCAATCAGAGAAAGACATGTATCATATGATCTCACTGATATGAGGAATTCTTAATCTCAGGAAACAAGCTGAGGGTTGCTGGAATGGTGGGGGGTGGGAGGGATGGGTGGCTGGGTGATAGACATTGGGGAGGGTATGTGCTATGGTGAGCGCTGTGAATTGTGTAAGACTGATGAATCAAGACCTGTACCTCTGAAACAAATAATACATTTTATGTTAAAAAAAAAAAAGAAGATAGTAGGAAGGGAAAAATGAACGGGGGAATCGGAGGGGGAGACGAACCATGAGAGACTATGGACTCTGAGAAACAAACTGAGGGTTCTAGAGGGGAGGCGGTGGGGGGATAGG
Source organism: Leptonychotes weddellii (assembly GCF_054177405.1). Taxonomy (NCBI): domain Eukaryota; kingdom Metazoa; phylum Chordata; class Mammalia; order Carnivora; family Phocidae; genus Leptonychotes; species Leptonychotes weddellii. The sequence goes on along the minus strand of NC_138376.1, from coordinate 91,865,731 downwards.
TTAGCCTGGTGATGGGTATTAAAGAGGGCATGTATTGAATGGAGCACTGGGTGTTATACGCAAACAATGAATCATGGAACACTACATCAAAAACTAATGATATAATGTATGACGATTAACATAACATAATAAAATAAAATAAAAAAGAAATAAAAGTTATCTCCAATAGGAATATCAAGTTAAAATACTGGGATAAATAATTTTGCAACTTTGCAAAAGTTCCTCATCAATAAAGTAATTCATTAGTAAGTAAATGACAGCTCTTGTCTGCTCCTTGATTCCTGACATGCATTCTGACAGCATTTAGAATAACAAAAGAAAAGATATGCTTTACATGACTATGTCACTAAAGCAGGACAAGGAGTTATTTAAATAAGAAACCTTAAATATGTAAACTATTCACAACCATGAGTGAAGAGATTTAAAGAACCCCAGAGGTTATCTAGTTAAATCTTATTTTACAGATGAGCAAAGTAAAGTTCAAGACTTTAAATAATTTCAACTAGGTAAATCGCAATGGACTTCCAGGTCAGTGCTGTTTTAATTATATCAATCTTCTTTTATAATTGGTTATAAAATTTTGGCCATAATTTAAAATGGCATCATATGTCAACACACATTCTATTTTGAAATATAATGTAAACACACAAAAGTACTCAACAGTATTCTAGGAGTCCATGATATTAAAGCACCTGATAAGAATAAACCATTTTTTACACATTAGCAGTCATTATCTCTGGATGAGATCAAAGGCAGTTCTATTTTACAGTAAAACAAAAATTCTTGTTTATCTTAGCATAAGTTATATATAGCACTTCCTTGAGTTAGACATTATAGTTCTTATCTGTACTATCTATATGATTCCTATTTATAGATAAGGGAAGCAAAACAGAGAGGTTAAGTAACTTGTCCAACATTGCATAAACTAGAAATCCAAGATTACAACAAGGTAGTGCTCATAAAAGAATTAAAGTAGAAATTATCATAAAGACAATTTTAAAAGTCTCTAAACACATGGCAATCAAACAAGATACTTCTAAATAAATCATGGACCAATAAAGAAAGCCCAGGATGTATATACAATGTATATATGAAAGTGAATGAAACTAAAGGTACAATAATCAAAATTCATGGCATGCAGATAAGACAGCATTAAAAGGGAAATATGTTGCATTAAATGTCATAAATTCCTCATTTAAAATGAGGAAACATTCTAATCAATAATCTATGTTCCTATCTCAAGAGACTAGAAAAAACAAAACCAAGTAGAAGGAAGAAAATCATGAAGAGCAGAAATCAACAAAATTGAAACTAAACAAAAAAAAAGATGATCAGTGAAACAGTAGGTCATCTTTACAAAACTCAACAAAATTGGTGAATATCTACCAAAACTGACAAAAATAAAGGGAAAGATATAAATCAGTATTATCTGGAATGAGAGAGAGGATATATAGAGCCTGCAGGTGTTAAAAAAATAATAAGGAATATTGTGAAAAAATGTATACTTATAATCTTAGAATTACTGGAATAATACTTGAAAAATCATAAAGTACAAAATACATCCAAGATGAAATAGGTAATATGAATAGCTTTATAAATGTGGAAGAAATTTAATTTATAATTTAAAAGCTTCATATATTGAGGCTCAGATATTTTCACTGGAGAATTTTACCAAACATATAAAGAAAAATTAAGAGCAGTTTCACAGATTTTGTTCAGGAAGAGGAAGAAACACTTTCCATTTGGTGAGTGTAACTCTGATAGCACGGTAGAATAAAAAAAAAAACAAAAAAACAAAAAACACTACAGATATATCTCTCATGATTTTAGATACAAAGATTCTCAATAACGTATTAGCAATCCAAATGCAACAACATTAAAAACAGTACACATCATGACAAAGTAGAGTATATTCCAGGTATGGAAAGCTGTTCCAACAATTTAGAGATCAATTTAATCTACCATATCAACGCACTAAACTGGAAAACAAAAACAAAAACAAACCAAACACATGAATAGATTGATTAACACAGAAAAAAGCATTTAACAAAATCCAAGCCGTATTCACTTACCAAGTTAAGAATAAAGGAAATTGAAGAGTAGGAATAGAGTATACTTGGCTCAATTTGATAAATAATATCTATTAAAACTCACATCTAACATCATACTTAGTCATGAAGCACTGAAAGATCTCCCCTAAGATTCACAACAAGACAAGAATGTCTGCTCTCACCTCTCTTATTCATAGTACTGGAAAATCTAGACACTACAATAAGGCAAGAAAAAGAAATCGAGACAGTGTGGCATTGGTGGAGACACACAGACTTGTGGAAAAGAACGCAGAAGCCAGAAATACACTAGCATAAATGCATCCAATTGATTTTTGACATGGGTGCAAAAGCAATGAAATAGAGGGGAAATAAGTATTTTCAACAAATCATGCTGGAACAGTTAGACATCCAAAAGAGGAGAAAAATAACTTTCACCTAAACCTCACACCTTTTATATAAAATAACTCAAGATGAGTTACAGAGCTAAATGTAAAAGCTAAAACTATAAATCTTGAAGAAGGGATGGGGGGGAGAATTTCTGGGATTGACTGATTGATTGATTTTGAATTTCTGGAAATATGGGTAGGCAAAGAGTTCTTAGATTTGACACTGATAGGACAATGTGTAAAAGGAAAAAATCATTAATTAGCTATCAATAAAATTAAAGTCTTTATATTTGCAGAAGTCTAAATGAAGTGGACGAAAAGTCAAGCTATAACCTGGGAGAAAGTATTTGCAAACCATATATCCAACAAAGGACTATTATTTAGAATATATAAAATTCCCTAATACTGAATAGTATAAAACATAAAATCTAATTAGAAAATTGAGAAAAGGCATTAGCACACATTTCACCATGAAGGATATACAAGTGGTAAATAGCATATAAAAAGATAGTCAACATAACTAGTTATGAAGGAAATGTGAATAAAAATTATAATCAGATACCACTACACATCTATCAGGCTAAAATTAAAAAATAATGATAGCATCAAATTCTGACAAGAATGTGGAGAAACTGAATCATTCATATATTGAAGGTGGGAATGTAAAATAATACAACCACACTGGGAAAACTGTTTTATAGTTTCTATTAAAATTAATCATGCAACAATGATATGACCCAGCAATTGTACCCTTGGACATTTTCCAGATAATGAAATCTTATGTTTACACAAAAATTTATTTTTTTTCTATGCAAATGTCTATGCAAATGTTCATAAAAGCCTTATTTGTAATAGCCCAAACTGGAAGGAACCTAGATGTCCTCCAACAAGTGAATGGTTAAACAAACAGTATTACATATCATGGAATACTATCCTGTAATCAAAACTAATGAACTATTGACGCATTCAACTTTGTGGAATCTCTGGCGAATGATGCTGAGCTAAAAGAGACTATCCTAAAATTTACATACTGTATTCTTTCATTCATATAACATTTTTTTTAAGTTTTTAGAATTTATTTAAGTAATCTCTACCTCAACGTGGTCCTTGAACTCACTATCCCAAGATAAGGAGTCGCAGACTCTTCTGACTGAGCCAGCCAGGTGCCCCTCATTTATATAACATTTTTAAATGGAGATCAGATTGATGGTTACCAGTGCCAGGGTTATGGGAGGGAAGGATGTTAGGAGGGATGTTGCCATAATTATAAAAGGGCAACAGGCGGGGTCCTTATGGTGATGGAACTATTGAGATTCTTGACTGTGTTTGTGGATACAAAAACCTATACATGTAATGAAATTGTATAGCATTAAGCAAAAATATACAAATGGAGCACAAGTAGGAGTTGGAAAATCTAAATAAAATCAGTGCTTTGGATCAATGCTGACATCCTAGTTGTGGTGGTCTTATACTATATTTTTGCAAAATGATGTCTGGGGAGAAAGTAGATAAAGTATACAAGGAACCTCTCTGTGTCATTTCTTACAACTATGTATCAATCTACAATTATTTCAGTAAACATTTCAGTTTTAAGAAGGAATGATATACTGCTGCAACATGGATGAAACTTAAAAACTTTATGCTAAGTGGAAGAAGTTACTAATAAAAAGATATAGTAGATATATACTTGCCTAATGTTAGGGGAGGGGAAGAAGGAAAAGTGATTGCTAATGGTAGTGGTTTTTTTCTGGGATGATTAAAATGTTCTAAAGCTAGATTGTGGTAAAATACTAAAAACCACTGAATTGTACACTTTAAATAGGTGAATTTTGTGATAATCATAGATCTCAATAAACCTATTTAAAAAAAGAAAAAGAATCAGAGAAAATTATAGCATTTAATTTGTATCAATATTTTTTTTCTTCTCCCAAATCTGTAGAGGTTTCCCAAATCCAACTGAGATTTTTGCCTCCATTTTAACTGACTTTTCACATTTAAGCATGTGTCTGAACAATCTTTAACTTTACTGAGTAAACTGAACTGAATAAACCTCTTAGAGTAAATTATGAAGCTAGCTGCTCAATGTATGAGAAACTGAAATGGCTTACATATTAACACACTTTGATTCACAGCTCTACGATAGGCCCATATTTTTATCAGTCTCTGGTAGGACAATGTGTAAAAGGAATGTTGAGGCTGTATTGTTTATTCCTGTCAACTTTCTTTTCAGGTAGATTCTTATTGATCTGCTCTTTTGTCAGTCTGACCCTGTCTGTTTCATAGCTCCAGAAATTTCTAAACATTTTTCTTCGGTTAGATCCTCTCCCCTGTTTTCCAAAATAAAAGTGTTTTCTTATTAATTAGACATCCAAAAGGAAATATTGAGCAGGAAGGTAGATATATGAAGTCTTATCTTGATTTGAGAGTTCTCATGGTATCAGTGGCATTTAGTTGTCCAAAAACTTTTCTCTGGTATACTCCATCTGTTAAAGGTATGGGAGAATGGTGGAAACATTTAAAGAAGATTGAGGAGTCACCAATGAATTAAAGGGAAAACAAATGTACTTGTTGTCTTTGAATCAAACTGAAGTTTTTTCTTCAGAAGAAAGGTGATAGTTGAGTCAAAGGATGACAATAGGTTGTACAAAATGAGGATTAGTATACAAATTACCTTCACGTGGGAATTGTGGTTGAGAATGTGATCACTACTAGCACAGTTTAGTGTTATTGCCTTATTTCCTGCTAAGGCACCTGTAATTTTACTATCAGTTATTTTGCACCAGCAAGTACAAATGCTAACACAGTGAAAAAGGCAAATATGAAATGATGCCTGGTACTCTTTTTGAAAACAATTTTGAACTCACAACCACTTGAAAGGGTGTAGACAACTCTGAGGAGTCTATAAAACACAATTTAGAAACAACTCCCTTAATAACATGGGACTCTATTCACATAGATAAATATAGCATAAATATTTTCAAAAAGCAAATAACTGTTGACTTTTATGCAGTGAGATTGCTTTTTATACCAGTAAAAATGAACTATAATGCATTCCTATTCCTAAACTATGTTATAAGGACAGGTTTATTTTTTCAATGTAAAATGTATAATTATTTTTCAGGAGTTCATGTTAGTATGGAGAGCAATATCTTAACATTCACTTCTTCAAATGCTTTTTGATCCATAGCAACTGAACATTTTTATATCATTCTTCCTATTGTATTGAAAATTAATGAGGGTTTATTCTATTATAAATAAAATAATGTGTAGTAATAATTTACTATTTAAAATTTACCTACTAAATTTTTTTAAAACTGTATTATAAAATGTGCCTGAAGATTTTGGTATAATTTGGTATAATTTAAATTTAAGCTCAGTGTTACAGATTTTCAGAATTTAATGTTATCAATAAGAAATATAAAATTAAAAATAATTTCAGTTATTTAGCCTAACTTTAATTTTGCTTTACATTGGAAATGGACATTTAATTAACATTTACATAATAATGAATATCTTA
>NC_138376.1:91826312-91859677 GCF_054177405.1 Leptonychotes weddellii | reverse complement strand
GATTCATTGTTCGTGCACAACACCCAGTGCTCCATGCAGAACGTGCCCTCCTCAATACCCACCACCAGGCCAACCCATCCTCCCACCCCCCTCCCCTCTAGAACCCTCAGTTTGTTTTTCAGAGTCCATCAAGAGGTAGCTTCTCTTTAGAAGCACAATGAAGCAATCTCCAGCTAGAAAAAGAGCTGTCGCTTACTGGGTTCATGAAGTAGATACAGAGCCAAAGGATGCTTTCAGGTGGATATGAGAGTCATAAAGTGTGTGAATTAAAAAGAACAGATTCATTTATCTTTGTCTTTTACACCTGGACAGAATGCTAAGAGCCATCTGTCAAAATTGCATTCAATGCAATAAAGGGCATTTTGTTTATCTGTGAATAAATTAAATGGACCTGGATGGGATTTTAATGGAAATATGTACAGTTGAGATTTCCAAACAATCAAGCTTGGCATTTCTTACAACAAGCTTTCGATGGGTCTCTTTAGAGGGCAATTCTCAAGGATAATTCCCCTTTCCTCTTTTTCTTCTGGAAATATGGCTATTAAATTTTTTTTCTTTTTAATATTGATACATTTTTGATCAGTAGAAAAATTAGAAAAAAAACGTTCCATACAGTCTCCACCAGGAAACTTTTCCTTTGGATGGATAAATAAATGAGTGAAAAAATATTATTTTATTTAGAATGCTAAGTGGGTTTTCACCAAAATTGATGAAAATATTGTATCTTTTATAGATTGACACATTGTTTAAGTAAATAACTCATTCACAGAAGAATATTACTATACAAATTTTTGACACTTTTTATTTTTTCTTCCAAAGAATAAGGCTCCATATTGGGAATAGGGGAAGAATCACATTTTTCAATCTTTTTAGTCTCTTTCTTTCTTTTTGTTTTTTTAAAAATTTTTGATTAAGAATGAACTAGAGGTATATAGAATGGCACACATTAAAATAAATAACATAGAAGAATCTATGGAAAACTGAAATAAAATTTGTAAATATTACTTTTCTTTAGAAATAGCAATATAATATCTTAAAAGTTAAAGTCCATGAAAATCAAAATTGATGTTAAATTGTCCAGTTTTCATGTAAGTAGCTGTGACAATCTTCTTGGCAAAGCTGAAGATATTTCACATAAATAATACGTTTTGGTTAAATATTTCTTTAAAATACATCAATTTTTGTAATTTATATATATTTGGGCTCTTCAAAAGAGCAGCTCCCATAATAATGTAATTTGTACTAAAGAAAACCACACAAAGTAGAGAAGTTCGATGTTCAGAATAGTACTGTACTCTCGGGTAACTTTAAAAAAAAAATCAATAGGAAGATATAGAATTAACAGCTCTTATCTCCCTAAGATATCTTCAAACATTAAAAACATATTTGTGAGGGTTGGGATCTCCTCAATGGTCATGTAAGAACCTCAATTTTAAAGTGCCAAAATTAAAATCATGCCTCATTACACACAGAGGACCCCTTGGCAAATGGGTATTTTGGTGCAAGGCATTTAAGGAAACCTTTGGCCAGTCATTAACTGATTACTAAACTAACCAAGCAGAGACCTTAGTGGCTATTCAGTATAGGTAATACAGACTAGGTCAGTAGCCCAGGAAACTCACAATATTTTTTTTAGTAAAAAAAATATGAAACCTGTAAAGAAACAGGGAAACATGGCCCATGCATGGGGGGAAAATGCAGTCAATAGAAACTGTTCTTTAGGAGCCTGATTTTAGACCTAGGAGACAAAGACTTAGCATCAGCAATTAAAAACACAGTTAAAAAAAAGCTAAAGGAAGTCATGTTTAAAACATTAACAAATGTCTAAGAATGATGTCTCACCAAATAGAGAGGATGAATTAATAGATAATGATGATAAAAGTAATAATAAATGGAAATTCTGTGGATAAGCAAAATTACTGGAATCAAAATTTCTCTAGAGGGACCCAACAGATATGAATTGGCAGAAGAAAGAATCAATCAGCTTGAAGATAGTTCAATTGAAAATATCCAGTCTGAGGAACAGGAAGAAAAAAATAATGAAGAAAAATAAATAAAGTTTCATTGACCTGTGAGACACCATCATTATACCAACATATGCATAATAATAATCTCATAAGGAGGAGAGAGGAAAAAGGCAAACCAAACCAAAACAAAACTCTTTGCATAAATAAGTGGCAAAAAATTTCCAGATTTTATTAAAACAAGAAAACAAATAGATACATTCAAACTGTTTAAAGACAAAGAGAAAATATTAACAGCAGCAAGAGCAAAGTGTCATAGCATACAAGAGAATCTCAATAAAATAAACATCTGACTTCTTATCACAAACCATGGAGGCCAGGAGTTGTTGGCATAACATATCCAAAGGGCTGAAAGAAAAATATTGCCAACCAAGAATTCTATATTCAGCAAAACTATCCTACAAAGAAGGAAAAATTAAGACATTCCCAGATAAACAAAAGCTGAAAGAATTTATCACTAACAATTCTTCCCTTTAGGAAACACTAAAGGGGATCTTTAGGTTGAAATGAAAGGATACTACACTGTAATTTGAATCCATACAAGGAAATAAAGAACACTGGTAAAGGTAATTGACAGGTAAATACAAAATTACAATATATGTACTTTGTTTGTGGCCTTTTTTCCCTCTTATCTGATTTAAAAGACAACTGCATAAACAATTACTATAAAATAGTACTGATGTGTATATAATGTATAAAGATGTAATTTGACAACAATAGCACAAAGGTGGGAGGAAGAAACTATATTGGACCAAAGTTTTTGTATACTATCAAATCTAAGCTGATATTAATCTAAATTAGACTATTTTTAGTTAAGATGTTAATTGTAATACCTAGGGCAACCACTATAAAAATAACTAAAATGTGGTACAGGAAACCATCAAAATCCTAGAGGAGAACATAGGCAGCAACCTCTTTGACATCAGCTATAGCAACTTCTTACTAGACATGTTTCCAGAGGCAAGGGAAAAAAAAAATGAACTATTGGGACTTCATCAAGATAAAAAGCTTCTGCACAGTGAAAGAAACAATTAACAAACCTAAAAGGCAGCCTATCAAATGGGAGAAGATATTTGCAAATGACATATCTGATAAAGGGTTAGTATCCAAAATCTATAAAGAATTTATCAAGCTCAACACCCATAAAACAAATAATCCAGTTAAGAAATGGGCAGAAGACATGAATAGACATTATTCCAAAGAAGACATCCAGATAGCCAACAGACACATGAAAAGATGCTCAACATCACTCATTATCAGGGAAATACAAATCAAAACTGTGGATGAGATATCACCTGTTAGAATGGCTAAAATTAGCAACACAGGAAACAACAGATGTTGGTGAGGATGTGGAGAAAGGGGAACCCTCTCCCGCTGTTGGTGGGAATCCAAACTGGTGCAGCCACTCTGGAAAACAGTATGGAGTTTCCTTAAAAACTTAAAAATAGAACTACCCTATAATCCAGCAATTGCACTACTGGGTATTTACTGAAAGGATGTAAAAAAAACACCAAAAAACAAAAAACTGATTTGAAGGGGCACATGCACCCCAATGTTTATAGCAACAGAATTCAAGAAATGAAGGAGGTGAACATTGGAGAATGAAAAAAGCAGGGGGGGGGGAACCATAAGAGACTCTTAACTATAGAGAACAAACTGAGGGCTGCTAGAGGGGAGGTGGGCAAGGGGATGGGGTAAGTGGGTGGTGAGTATTAAGGAGGGCACTTGTATGGGTGTTGTATGTAAGTGATTAATCACTAGATTCTACTCCTGAAACGAATATTACACTATATGTTAACTAACTAGAATTTAAATAAAAACTTGAAACATAAAAAAATAAGTCAAATAAAAAACGGTAAAAGAAACAAGAGAATTAAAATTCTGCAGGAGAAAATATCTATTTAACAAAAAAGACAACAGTAATAAAGAAATAGAGGAAAAAGATATAGATATATAGAAAATGAAAAGCAAAGGGACAGAAGTAAATCTGATCTTCTCAGTAATTACACTAAATATAAATTGATAAGATACTGCAATCAAAGACAGAGATTAGAAGAATAAATAAGGAAAAAAAACATGATTCAATTATATGCTGTCTGTAAGACACATTTTAGATTCAATAATACATATATTTAGAGTCAAAGGATGGAAACTGATATATTATGGGAACAATAACCAAAAAAGAGTTAGAATGACTACACTAACATTGGACAAAAATGTATTAAGACAAAAATTCTTACCAGATGCAAAATGGATATTTTATAATGCTAAAAGAGTCAATTCATTATAAAAATAATAGTTAACAACATATGTACCTAAGAACAAAACTTCAAAATAAATGAAGTCCAACCTGGCAGAATTGAAGAAAGAAATAGATAAGTCAACAATAATATTTGGAAACTTTGATACCTCACTTTCAACAATGAATAAAACAACTAAGCAGAAGAACAAGGAAATAGAAGACATCAACACTATAAACCCACTGGCTCAAACAGACATCTCTAGAATAAACCACCAATAGCAGAATATATCTTTTATTCAAGTGCACATAGCACATTCTACATTATAGACCACTGATATGCCCTAAAATACAGCTGAAGTCATGCAACGTATATTTTCTTATAGTCACTGAATCAAATCAATTTAAAACCAGTTAAAAACACCATCTTTTTAAAAAATTTCTTAGAAATTTCATGATATAAAATTTTAATCGTTTTTTTTCAATTTTGAACTTAATAGAGAACATGGAATGTTTTTAAGAACACAGAATTCCATTTTTAAAAATTCCAATGTTTATGTAATTTTTTAAGATTTTTAACCCAATCTTAACTATATGTTTTACTAGCAATTTACTAGTGTAAATGGCTGAGAATAAGAGTGTAAAAAAACTATACAAGAAGAGTTGAAAATTGGACTGTATAGATTATAAAATGGGAGCAATTCTATGAAAAAATGAGGGAAATATGAGTACTGAAGACAGAGAAGAATGATTGCAATGAAATTAACTAACTGAAAAATTTTAGGACTAATTAATTAGATATAGTCAAGATCAAAGACAAATGCAGAAAATCAAAATATATAAAATAGGTGTTAACAACTGTCTACACAGCAAAACATGAGGCATTGTTCTCAGAAGCTTCATCTCTCTCATTCCATCTTACACAAAAATGCCTTTCAGAATTAGAGAAAGTCAATTTTCTGAAAAGCAAAAATGCTAACACTTATTGACCATTGTTTTATGCCAGGGTCCATTCTAAATATTCCCTACATATCAATTGATTTAAGCCTCATTCTGACACATGAAAATAGCTTTATAGATGTGAATACTGTAGTTCAGAGAAATTAACAAACTTGCCCAACATCATACAGCCAGCAATTTTTAAAACCAGGATGTCAACATAGTTTGTCTGGCTCCAGAACTCAGTTGCTTATTTAACACTGTCTTCTGGACTATGCTTATAGCTTTTGAAGCTGCATGTAAGCATGGGCAACTCTCAGGATTTGATTATTGGACTCACTGTTTTACCTTGGAAAAATGGATTGCTTAATTCTATGAACTTTGAAAAGATAAAAATACAACTAAAATGGATTAATACTTTATAAATAATATTAATATATTTTGCAATGCCTTATTTTGATACGATGGTCCAATAACAGTCTGAAAAACACTAGTTTAATTACCATGCACCCTACTATATTTTCTCCACTGTATTTTTTGCCCATTTTATCTTTTTGAATTTATAAATTTTTGTCTCTCATCTGATCTTTGTGATAAAAAAATGAAATTGGTAAAGTGCCTTTGATCTCAACCTATAATAATTATTAGATTTTTTCAACTCTTGAACACTAGGAAGGATATTGTTTACTAAATTGCTACATGTGACCTGTCTTCATTTTTAGTCCTTTGGAGAAATCAGCTGCTTCAAAATCAACCCATAAATTGTTTAGTAGGGAAAATCAAAATTCAATTTTAGACATAAAACATATAGTTTGGGGATGACTGGGTGGCTCAGTTGGTTAAGCATCTGCCTTTGGCTCAGGTCATGATCCCAGGGTTCTGGGATCAAGTCCTGCGTTGGGCTCCTTGCTCAGTGGGGAGTCTGCTTCTCCCTCTGCCTTCTGCTCTCCCTGCTTGGGCACGCTCTCTTTCTCTCTGACAAATAAATAAATAAAATCTTTAAAACAAACAAACAAACAAACAAAAAACATATAGTTTTACATAGAGAAAAAAATCCAAACTCAGGTGAACTAGAATATCATAATGAATTAGACAAAAAAGATATTGGGAGGTATGATAATTTAGAAATAAATTTTAAATTGGTTAATCATATCAACCATCTCAATTTTTTTTAAGTTTTTATTTAAATTTGTTAGTTAATATACAGTGTAATATTAGTTTCAGATGCACAATAGTGATTCAATACTTCCATACAACTCTCAGTGCTCATCATAATTAGTGCACTCCTTCATCCCTATCATCCATTTAACCCATTCCCCCCCCCCACCTCCTTTCTGGCAACCATCAGTTTGTTCTCTGTAGTTAAGAGACTGTTTCTGGCTTTGCCACTCTCTCTTTTCTCCCCCATGCTCATTTGTTTTGTTTCTTGAATTCTACTTATGAGTGAAATCATACGGTATTTGTCTTTCTCTGACTGAAAAACACTAGTTTAATTACCATGCACCCTACTATATTTTCTCTGACTGAATTATTTCGCTTAGTATAATACACTCTAGCTCCAACCATGTCATTGCAAATGGCAACATTTCATTCTTCTTTATAGCTGAGTAATATTCCATTGTGTCTGTACCTCTTCCTTATCCATTCATCAGTCAATGGGCATTTGGGCTGTTTCCATAATTTGGCTATTATAGATAATGTTGCTATAAACATCGAGGTGCATGTATCTCTTTGAATTAGTATTTTGAATGTATAGTTGTAACTCTGCAAATAAATTTTCTTGGGGAGTCAGGTTTAAATAAAAATGTATTTCCATTCTAAGACAACTTTCTTTTGTTTTCTTGTTATTGGGATATTTTCGTTTGTACAAGATGTGACCAGATCACCATCACAATATCAGTGCAAACATTAATAAATTATCATTTTATTTCAGATTCTGTACTCAGAAGGATAATTAATTATTCCTGCTATCAGTGGTGCTTGTACTATCAATGTGAAGGTATTTCTATGGAAAAAGAAGCAATGTAGCTAACTCTATTTTTACCCAGTTAACATTAAATTTCTGCTATGGAAATAATTTTTAGTCATACAGCTTTAAAATTAGAATGAATTAAGAGTCTTAAAGTTAGAATTAGAAAAGTACTATTAAAATACTTTTAAGGAGGGCACTTGTGATAAACATTGGATGTTATATGTAAGTGATGAATCACTAAATTCTACTCCTGAAACCAATATTACCTTATATGTTAACTAACTAGAATTTAAATAAAACCTTGAAACAAAAATTAAAATAAAATACTTTTAGAGCTATGATCAATTTATATGTTATGAAAATCCCAAATTCTGTATAGAAAAAGTTTAAATGCTTTTCTCATTGCTCATCTATTTAGTAGAATGATGTCATCTCTGTTATTAGACAAAAATTCTTCCTGTTATTCTTCTTATTTTTCCTTAGAGAATGTAAGCTAATATTAATCACTAAATATCCCTTTGTCTCCCTGGTGGTTCTTTAAAATGTGGCTTTAATAATGAACTATGGTCTTTCTGCCTCTGATATAGTTCAGGTGTTTGCAGATCACTAAAAAGAACAAGCAGCTATGATTTCACCAAACTTATATCTATAAATATTACAGAGGATCAGAATTTTACCCCACAATTGTATTATTGTTTAATTATAATGTGCTAAGGAGGATGTGTGAGGAAAACTGTTTCTTCTCTTTTGCCTACTGGAGGCTTCATGAGACCTATAAAAGAAGTGAGCTAATTCTAACCAATCTAAGAATTTCGCATGACCACATAAGTCTAAGTAATTCAGCTACACACAGCTAGGGGGATAGAAAGGCAAGATGCTGCATAGAAATGGCCTTGAATTGCTTTCCCTCATTGGCAGAGAACTAGAAAATGAGTGGGAGTGGAAGTTCAAAACAGTTGACCTTTTGAGTGTTAGACATATCAGATGAGAATACAAAATTTCTGAATATATGGGGGGGCTGAGAAAAAGAAATATATATATGTTTTAAGATTTATTTATTTATTCAAGAGAGAGGCAGAGAAAGAGTCTTAAGCAGACTCTGTGCTAAGCATGGAGCCTGACACAGGGCTCGATCTCACGACCCTGATATCATGACCTGAGCTGAAACCAAGAGTCAGATGCTTAACCAACTGTGCCACCCAGGCGCCCCAGAAATACATACATACATACATATATATATATATACATATTTTTTTTTTAAGATTTATTTATTTATTTTAGAGAGGGAGAGGGAGATGGGGATGCAGGGCAGAGAGAGAGGGAGAAAGAGGAAGCAGACTCCGCACTGAATACAGGCCCCCAATGTGAGGCTCAATCTCAGGACCCGAGATCATGACCTGAGCTGAAATCAAGAGTAGGATGTCTAGCCGACTGAACTACCCAGACACCCCAATATATGTTTAATCTTTAGAAAAAGAGACTATAGGAAATTCTTCATGATCTGCCCAACTGCCTATTATTTCTCCTTATGAGAAAAGTGCTAACACTTCAGAATGTGAATTACAAATACACTTAAAACAACATTTCCTGAAATGTTTAAGCTAAATGAGAAGAAATTAGCAAAACTTTTTTATAAAGTTTCTTTCTTCAAAATTTGTTAACAAAAGGCCTATCTCCTGGTAAAGGAGGTATGTGTGAGTCTACCTGAAGGTAAATTACCCACTGTATCACTCTAGAAAAAAATAAAAGTAAGACTGTCTAAGCAGAACTGTAAGAGGTTTATTTTTATTTATTTTTTGTTTTATTTAAAGAGAGAGAAGGGGAAAGAGAGAGAGAGTGGTGGAAGGAAGGCAGAGAGAGAAGGAGAGAAAATCTCAAGCAGGCTCCACGCCCAGGGCAGAGGCTGACTTGGGGCTTGATCTCACGACACTGAGATCATGACCTGAGCCAAAATCAAGAGTCTGATGCTTACTGACTGAACAACTCAGGAGCCCCAGAACTGTAAGAGGTTTAGAGTAGGGGTTTCAAATTTCTAAATTTGAAATATGCCCAACATAATTACCATTCCTATGCTCAAAACCTTTATTATAAGGCTCATTTGAAAAAAAAAAATGAAAGGCTATGGGTGTTTTCATTCAGGCTGAGGTATAATTACACATGTTTTGCTTCTATTAATTCATCAAATGTCAAAAACTGGGGTCATAGAATATGGAAAATAAGAAGAAATTGATATTCCTATTGTACCTGCTTTCAACTGATGGCAAGCTGATAAGAAAGAAGCAGGATGTACTCATAACTTTTTTATTTTCTGATTTATTTTCAAGGTCACTGTATCATAAATTATCTGCTTTATGTATTTTGGGCATTAGGAATTGGAAACCCTTTTCTATTGTACTACACTCCTATTTTCACACCCTAACAAGAGGACCATTTCGCTTCATCTTTCGGTTTTACAAAGATTAGAGTGCCCCTACTTACAGCCAGTGGGATGGGATTTTCCAAGGAATTAAAAATGTATAGTCCCAGGGGCGCCTGGGTGTCTGATTCCTGATTTTGGCTCAGGTCATGATCTCAGGATTGTGAGATAAACACGCAACTTGGACTCTGTGCTCAGTGGGGAGTCTCCTTGAGATTCTCTCTCTTCCTCTCCCTCTGCCCCTACCCCCTGCATTCTCTTTCTCTCTCCTAAAGTAATTCAATCAATAAATCAATCAATCTTTTAAAAAATAAAATAAAATAAATATGTGTAGTTCCAGCAACTTCTCTCTTACCTTGTGGTTGTAAAATAGAACAGAAAAGTTGAAGCATAAGATTTCTTTCTTCGTATTATACGGAAGGAAAAATTCTTCCTCTATCCTTCAAGGTCTTCCAGCTGCACTAAGATAAATTTACATGAGACAGATAAATAGGAGGAAAAAAATTATTATGTGCACATGGAGGTCCAATAATGAAAATGAGATCTAAAGAAATGACCAAGGCAGGCTGCTATTATACTTTTTAGACAAAGAGACAATAAATTTGTAAGGAATTGACAGGATGAAGAAAACAAATGTTTGGGAGCTTTAATTAGTAAGGAATTCTAAATGGAATTTGGGCAGAGGTAGTGATTAGAATAAAGTAACAAGGTTTGCTTCTGTAGCTTTCTCAGCTTTAAAGTTCCTCTCTCTGGTGATAAGGATGTCTTTTTTACTTCTTAGTACAGGGAGAGTACATTTCAAATGGGATATTTACTTCCTGATTTCAGGAGGACAGAGGAGGGTCTGAGGGTCCTTGCACTGACTGTTATTTAAGTAATTTCTATTTTAAATAACCAATATGCCAAAGTGGCACATTTTGGGGTAGCTTGCCCCCGCTCCCATAGTATACTTTCTCTTCTAAAGAATAACTAAGTTCAGGGGCGCCTGGGTGGCTCAGTCGTTAAGCGTCTGCCTTCGACTCAGGTCATGATCCCGGGGTTCTGGGATCGAGCCCCACATGGGGCTCCCTAATCCGCGGGAAGCCTGCTTCTCCCTCTCCCACTCCCCCTGCTTGTGTTCCCTCTCTCGCTGTGTCTCTGTCAAAGAAATAAATAAATCTTTAAAAAAAAAAAAAAAAAGAATAAGTTCAGGACTGTAGTTGTCCTAGAAGGCATGGACCGATCACTTTAGGCCAAAATCACTCTAAACAATGGGCCAGTGCTTTCCCTCTTGTCCTGTTTCCCGACCTTTATTTCCATTTATACTAATGTTCCAGTGTGGGATTTTTTCCTCCCATTTGTATTATTACTATTATTATAATTATTATTTTTATTATTTTAACATTTTATTTATCTATTTAAGACAGACAGAGAGAGAGAGAGGGAGAGCGAGATCATGAGCAGGGGGGAGGGGCAGACTCCCCACTGAGCAGGGAGCCCCAGACGGGACTCGATCCCAGCACGCTGGGATCATGACCGGAGCTGAAGGCAGCCGCTTAACTGACTGAGCCACCCAGGCACCTCCTTTTTTTTTTTTTAAATTTGTAATTTTATTGTTCTTCCTTTTGCTATAAGAATAAGAGTCTAGTTAACAAATAATGGTGTTCATATAGGTGAAGTAGTTACAACAGGCATTTTACTTACCGATCATTTCCCAGATCTAGCTTAGGCTAGTAGACTACTTTGCAAGGTTTATCTCAGCTTAGGTGAGTTCTTGAGTTACTGAGAATCGAAATTAAAGCCCAGTTATAAATGAAATATGACTTCGCTTGTCATTATTTTCTGTTATTTCTCTTAGGAGCCTTATGCAGAGTTATTCGTTATTTATTTGAGGCTGCATTTGTCGCGTAGGTAGCAGGGGCACCAAATCTGGTAAGTAGTGGAACCTGTGGAAATACAGGGGAAATACAACAGCTTGTCCTTTTCTTCTCATAACTAAGTCCAATTTGAGAATATAAACAGTCATTTTAGGTAATGCTCAATCTTTTGGAAGATAATTGCTCAACTCCCTTTTATTCTCTCTCTAGTTCCTCTCAGGGAGAGGTGTGATCATCTGACCTCATACTGGCAAAATAAATGACTCATCATTACCTCCAGGTGTTCTCTGAATCCTCTGACCAAGCTGCAAAATGGCTGGTTTGGTTAAGTTTTGGTGTGGCTGGCCTGGTCCCGTCCTGGGCATCCTCATGTTGTTTGCTGCTGGCTTTTGTGGTCAGAGTTGTAGTCTTTCTCAGATGGATCAGAGCTTGGAAACTAAAACCTGCTCACTTAGCTTCCTTGGGCTAAGCCTGTACGTAGCTTCACAATTATGTTATGCCCATAGCACTTATTATTATAAGGTCATTTCACTCCGCCTGGACGGACTTTATGGTAAGCCTACTAGCTCCTGACTCGACATCAGTGCTGTACAGGGAAGCAGCTGGAGTGCAACATCATCCAGCCTGACCACGTTTCTCTGCTTTTTTCTTTAAATTAAAAAAATTGTATTTACTCAGAAACATTCAGAATGTCAACAAAACAGCTGCAACTTTTTTTCTTTGCAATTACAGAGTGGTATTAACAGTTAACAGAAAGATTACTTCGTGTAGGCTGCATCAGAGACGACTGAAGATGAAAAACCTGCCATCCCCATCCATAACTAATCTGAACTGGGCACCAACAAGAACCTGCTTTCGATTTCCATACCGATTTACCGTCCCCACACTGTCCCAGGCAAGGTTAGTGGCCACTGAAAATACCATCAGGACAGGGCTATATAAAGACACATCCGATAGTGTGTTAACCATACAAGAAAAAGACACTGTACAGCTTAAAAACAAATCTTACACAGCCTTACATTTCCATTCTTTTTCTTTAAAAGCAGCTGTGTACAGGGTGGAGGAGTGTAAAATGATTTAGAGACCAGAAAAAAAAAAAAAACTGCGCTTGATCCAACTTCATTATCATCATCATCTTCTTCACCTTCCTCCTCCTCATCTTTATCTTCCTCGTCTTCTTCCTCTTCCTTCTTTTTCTTGCTTTTTTCAGCCCTGATGACTCTCTCTCTCTTTTTTTTTCTGCATCAGGCTTTCCTTTAGCTCGGTACGCAGCCATATCCTTTTCATATCTTGCCTTCAGCCTAGCAGCCTTTGGCCACCTGCAGCCGTGTTACTACTGCACGTCCCTCCCAGTTTCTTGGCAGCACCACCAACGGAGAAGCTGGAATGTTCTCCTTTGACTTGGGGGCGATGATCAGAACAAACCGAGAAAATGGCGAAAGGAGGCCACTTGGGTGCATTGTGATCCTTGAACTCTTTTTGGTTTCCCCTTGAGGGGGGTATGTTTCCATTTCTCTTTAGCAGACATGATCTTGCACCTCTCTGAGCACTTCTTGGAAAACTCTGAGAAGCTGACTGAAGAATCTGGGTGCTTGTTCTTTTGCTCCTCTGGGCCAGTTTGGACAAAGAATGCATATGATGACATTTTGTTTCTGGGCTTCTTAGGATCTCCTTCACCCTGGTTTAATTCTTTTCCTCAGTGAGGCACAGAGTCGCTTAGTGTCCGGCTCGCTCTCACTTGCTCCAGTGCTGTCTCTCTGGAGTTCAATGCACGCAACGTTCTCTGCCTTCTTAACTGTTCTACCAAGGCCTCCCCTGAGTCTCCCCATAAAAATCAAGCACAACATCAGAGAGGAGCAAGTGTTGAGGCAACAATAACAGCAATGTTGAACAATTATCTCAAAGAAAGATCATTATGTAAAGGGACTGTGGGAATCAGCAGCTGGGACTAAGTTTTAATTTTTTTCTTCCTCCCAGCGGGTAGGTTCTTTTGCTGAAGATAAGTAAATTATATGAAGAAATTATATTTCTTCTCCACATATGACTTGCTGAGAGAGTAAATTTGTGACTCCCAACACATTTATAATTGTTGTTAATTCTCTAAAACTTCAAAATGGCCCCGTTTGCGTATGCATATATGAGAGCTATTTTTTTGGTCTAAGTGTCAGACTCCAAAAGGAATTAGGAACATTAGTTTTTAGCATCAAGACAAGCACAGACAATACTCACCATTAACTATTGGTTAATTCTATTACAACACTTGTAAAAAAGTGATACCAAATTAGACCTGCTACAAAAAGGAAGATTTGATAGCATCAGAGTGAACTTTATGTTAAATGACATTTAACAGGGAAAATTATCCCCTGGAGTGAACCAGCTGTTTACTCTCACCGATATCGGATTGAAAAAATAATTCAACTTGTAGATATATGCTACCATGGGCAAGAATTGGTTCCTGGCTCTCCCAATGCTCATAGCAACAATCTACAAGGTAAATTTCCCTCCAGCTCTGAAAAATCATATTTATTGAAACAAATAAGTTTCCAGTTACAAATATTTGAATGAGATACACAGATTAACTTGTTTAAAAATATAATTTCCCTTAGAAAAACAAATCCAAGAATAATTCCTCATGATGTAATGCATTAGCAGATTAATCTTGTCCTCTGATAGATGACCATAAAGTTACAGAATATAGAAACCTGTCTCAATATGGAATCTCTGTGGAGACTCGAACTACCAAGTGCCAAGTTGCTCAATAAATGCTAATTGCCAAAGATGATAATAATATGTTAACTCATTTCCCAAAGGGTCTTCTTTTTTTTTTTAAAGATTTTATTTATTTGACAGAGAGAGACACAGCGAGAGGGGGAACACAAGCAGGGGGAATGGGAGAGGGAGAAGCAGGATTCCCGCAGAGCAGGGAGCCTGATGCGGAACTCAATCCCAGGACCCCGGGATCATGACCTGAGCCGAAGGCAGACGCTTAACCACTGAGCCACCCAGGAGTCCCGCCAAAGGGTCTTCTTTTTCTCTGTTGATTTCCACGTCCATCTACCTTAAACATTGAAAAGGAAGAAAAAAGTCAGTACTCATAAGAAGTATAATATTTTCTATAATTTGTGACATTAAGAAATCTCTCATTATACCTTTTAATTGCACAAACACATATACACATGCACACACACCATTCAGTGCAGTTAATTAGTTTCTAATTATTAACTTTGGAAACTTCTCCTCTCTTTGAATTATAACAGACACTTCAGAACGTACGCGGCTGAAAAGAAAAATGAGGAAGAGACCTGATCTTCTGT
This sequence comes from Leptonychotes weddellii, assembly GCF_054177405.1. Taxonomy (NCBI): domain Eukaryota; kingdom Metazoa; phylum Chordata; class Mammalia; order Carnivora; family Phocidae; genus Leptonychotes; species Leptonychotes weddellii. The sequence continues at coordinate 91,844,917 of NC_138376.1, read as the reverse complement.
TCATTAGCTTTGTCATGATTATTCCTTCTCTTGCACAATATAGCCATTTAGAGCTGGTCTTACCTGGTCCATGGGATACTATTGCTTTGGCTGGCAACAGTAATATAAAGGAAGTCACATGAACCTTATTGATACTACTAGAGACTGATGCTTCATTTTCAACCACATTCACTTTATTTTCAGTTATTGCCTTTCTGGTTTATGTTTGCAGAATATTTTCCTTATCTCCTCCTTGTCCCTTCAGAGAATCACAGCATGGCAAAATGTCCCTATGTTAGGGAGCATTATGAGAAGGAAAAAGGCAAGGGCATGTTTATGCCATCTTCCTGCTTTATATCCATTACCAGTTGGGCATCTTCTCTCCTTTTAATCTGATCTCTTTTGTGTTTTGGTTACCTGGGGTAAAAGGAGAAGCAGGTATTGTCTTTGTTTAATCATTGACATAATTCTGTCTTCTCATTTCCTTCAGGTTTCTCCCCCTGTACATATACAAACATGAAAGCAAGTTAAAAGGCTTTTTTTGGCTGTTAGGATACTGGTTTCCTTTTACCTGGATAGATGATTTTGTGCTTGTGAGTTATGAGTTCTGGAAAAATTTTCACAGATGGTTCCTGAAAACAATTACATAGGAAATGGCTCCAGGTTTCTCCTACAATAACACAGGTTCATGTAAGTGTTTTGTGTCCTTTGGGTAAATACCTAGTAGTGCAATTGCTAGGCCATAGGGTAGCTCTATTTTTAACATTTTGAGGAACCTCCATGCTGTTTTCCAGAGTGGCCGCAGCAGTTTGCATTCCGACCAGCAGTGTAGGAGGGTTCCTCTTTCTATGTGTCCTCGCCAACATCTGTTGTTTCCTATTGATTTAATTTTTGTGTAAGGTAAAAAATCCAGCAACTTTTGTGGAAAAGGCGACATTAAATTGTTTTTGCATTTTTGTCAAAATCAGGCCGGTTTGTATGGATCTATTTACCAAGCTCTCTATTCTGTTCCAGCGATCTATATGTCTAACCCTCTGCAGTTGGCACAGTCTTGAATACTGAAGCTATATAAAAAACCTTGAAATCAGATAGACTTATTCCTCCCACTTTATTCTTTTTTCTGTCAACATTGTTTTAGCTATTCTGAGATCTATACATTGCCATATAAATTTTGGAATAATTTTGTCTATATTTACAAAAAGTCTTGATGAGAGTATGACAGGAATTGATTAAATCTGTGTTATCAATTTGTTGAGACTTGACATCTTTATTCTGTGAAGTCTTCCAATTCATAATCACAAAATGTTTCCCCATTTACTTAGATCTTTAAAAACTTCCTTTATCATCATTTTTCAGATTTTGGCAAGCAAATATTTCACATGTTTTGTTAGATCTATACCTATGTATTCCATTATTTTTGAGCCAGTATATATGGTATTGTATTTTTAATTTTGGTGACCATGTGTTCATTGCTAGTACATAGAAATACAATTTATTTTTGTATGTTTATCTTGTATTTTAAAAACTTGGTGAAGTTATTTGTTAGTTCTATGGGTTTTTATTTTTATTTCTGTATATTTGTTGGGATTTTTATTTTTTTTATTTATTTTTGTTGGGATTTTTAGATAGGCAATCACATCATCTACAAATAGGGACAGTTTTATTTCTTCCTTTCTAAAATACGTGTATTTTACTTCCTTTACTTGTGTCATTGCAGTGGCTAGAAAGTCAGGCACTGTGTTTTATGAGTTGTGAAGAGACTAGTAAATCAAAAGTCAAATGTTGTATATACATCGTCTTCTTACTCAATATGTGATTAGTTTACCATACATTTTACAAAATAAATAGAATTTTGATAAAGATTTTTTTCTGAACGCTATGCATAAACATATTTACAAACAGAACTCTTAATAATGTGAATTATCCAAAGATTGCTTCAATTTTCTTGCCAGGCACCCTATTAAGCATATCATATATGTCACCATTAAGTAATAACATTCTTTTCTCTTTTTTTTTTTTAGAGATTTATTTATTTATTTGAGAGAGCGAGAATGAGAGAGAGAGAGAGTACATGAGAGGGGGGAGGGTTAGAGGGAGAAGCAGGCTCCCCACCGAGCAGGGAGCCCGATGCGGGACTCGATCCCGGGACTCCAGGATCATGACCTGAGCCGAAGGCAGTCGCTCAACCAACTGAGCCACCCAGGCGCCCAACATTCTTTTCTCTTTGAAAACCTCTCGTTTATGGCCCTGGCTTACAGGTCATCTATATTGATCATTATTCAGTTTTCCCTCTAACGTGAAGATTCTGTGATATTATGTGATAAAACTGTGTGGCAAATTTCTCATATCTTTGCTGCATCAAGAAATATATATGAGTCCTCTACAAATTTCTTTCACTGTGGCCTTTATCACCCTCTTTCATGAAGCTCAGAAATGTCCATTTCCCTATCTCGCCCCAAATTCTAATGTTTTATTTCTAATTTGATGCATATTTGGATTGCAAAAATTGTCCTAGGAGCAATCGTGTGCCAAAAAAAAGTGCCATGAGAGGAGCAGTTACATATTCATGTATTTATTCCTTAGAGGCAGAGTCTGGTCTCAAGCCACTGACGTGCTCTCCAGTTGATTCTGCGACACTTAGAGAAAGCAGATGTATTTCCTCAGGCAGCAGCTTCCTTTTTCTGCAATTGTCCAGTCTGGGGTAGCAATGCTGGCATGTTATACTTACATACATGCTCTAAGAGGTGAATGCTTCATAGCTAGTACTTTAGTTCTGTCTGCATACATTTACATAATTATTTCAGGGCCAAAACTTATTTATTTCTCTAATAATGCAGTTGTCTAAAAATAATGCTCTACTATTTTGCCTTGTAGCAACTGAAGCAAAAATGAAAAAAAAATCCTATATAAAATAGCTATTTTATAAAAGTTACAAATTATATCATTTCAAAATCTTCCAGGTGTATTAATTTTACCGTATTGGTACAGAGGAAGGAAATATGGTTGAGATGTACTTTCCAAGAACATAAATTCATGATTTCTAAACAGCAACTAGAATGCAGTTACCTTTTGAGGGCTTTGAAATATCTCTAAGGCAAGGAAAAACAATGTAACTTTTGGGCAGATTTTAAAGCTATAAATTTAGTGAAGTCCCTGTTGAACTAAACACTCACTGTGCTACATTTAAAATCACTTCCACATTCCCACTTAAATCTTGAGTAATAATAAATTGATCATGAAAAAAATTTGCCTTTAGCCAAGTAAAAATTAGAAAACTGAAAAGAGTGTAAAAGATTTTAGGGCTCTAAAACAAAGGATGAGCTATTGCAGAATCAATAACTCAAAACCCTCAAACAGTTGCAAAAATGTCAGCAGGCAGGTAAATGTTAAAAAGAAAAGGCAATGTTTGGCAGTTCTCAAAAGAAAACTTGTTAGTCAATGAAGCCAAGCCTGATGTTGATGTGTGGTAGTTTCAGTAAAGTACATATAATGAACCACCAAGATCATCACACATATGCATAATAATCATCAGAACGAAAGAGAAAGGTAAATAATCCCATTAGTTGAACTCAGAAGAAACAAAATAGTTCTTAAAAAGCTCTAATTAATATACTTAGAGAAATTCAAGGTGATATCATCCATATAAAACATAAACAGCATGATATGAATAATAAACATTCAGGGAGAAAAAATAGCCATTGAAAAGTATTGAAAATAAAGATAATGTTGATAATTCCTTTATGTGTGAAATGTAAAAATAAAAAGATAGATCACCCAGAGCAACTTCTCCTAATTTTTGTCTTCTTCAAAGTGCTAATATAGACCAAAAGCCCTAAGAGACAATCGACTAAAGGAAAAATTTAGTCACTCTAGACCAAAACAGTATTTCTCAAAATATGGTGTGTGGGCTACTTGTATCAGAAACAATGGAGGTGTTTAATAAATGAATAGAATTTTCTAGACCCAGAAAACACCACTAAATCAGAATTTCTATAAGTAATGCTGAGACAGATGCATTTAATAAGGCTTCCTACGCAATCTTAAGATTACTACAGTGACTACTATCTTAAAACCATTTAAAAGTTCAAAAATCTTAAATAACTTTCAAGTATTTTTATTTTTTAATTTTTTTTTTATTTTGTAAAGATGTATTTCTTTATTTGAGAGAAAGAGTGGGGGGCAGAAGGAGAGAATCTTCGAGTGGACTCCCTGCTGAGCTTGGAGCCTGACACAGTGTTTGATCGCAGGACCCATGAGATCATGACCTGAGCCAAAACCAAGAGTCAGATCCTTAACCTGCTGAGCCACCCAAGTGCCCCACAAGTATTTTTAACCCCTCTTTTTAACCTTTTTCTGTATTTGAGAAACACTTTTATGCTTTTTGTCTCCATATTACACTTAATCTCTATGAAAATGTTTGTCTTAATTTGGAAACCTTCCTTCATCACCAAATCCCAAAATTCAGAAAGCTTATTTAATTAAGAGTTAGTGTAATGTATGACTCATAGTGTGCTTATTAAATTTTTTTGAATTGAGTCCAGAGGTTCACTGTCCAACCTAGCATTGACTAGCCACATGTGGTTACTGACACTTGCAATGTGCCTAGCCAGAATTTTTATGACTTATAAAAGAAAGGTAAAATGTCTTACTAATATTTCCTATAATAATTACATATTGAAATGAGTTACTTAAGAATGCAAACAATAGAAACAACAAAAATCATTTTTAGGTGCTAATTCTTTAAGTATTATTAGTGAATTTATCCCATTCTCTCTAGACTATTAAAGTCTATTCCAAAAGTCATAGATTGTATGTTTTTGTTTCCTAATCAGAAAAACATTCTCATTAAGCATTAAGTCCCTTGAGTTTTAAGCAACAGATTGCCAAGAGGCACATGTGAAATGATTAGGGGATAAGGAGCATCTAAAAGTTTACCTTTGTATTCACCCTTTCTTGTCTGAAAAGCACAAATAACAAATGAGAAATCTATTAAGGTTTTAATTAATTCCTTTTTCTAACCAAGAAAACTATGACAAGTTTCCCTGCCTAATAGTTTGTTTGTTTATTTTCATAACTAGGTAAAATTAGGAAGTATAGGGCCAAGATTCTCACATGAAATCATCATTACTTTAAAAATTATTTCAAGTAAAAAGGGAAGGGAGATATGATCTGCTCAAGGGGAAGAACATGCTAGAAAAAATACATATGGTATTGATTTGTTTTTTCACTACACATTTATTTGTACTTCATACAAACATAGATACTGATTTTTATTTTTCCAAAGAAATATCAGGTTTCATAAATTGTATGTGGAAAACACAGAAATATTTTTTCAATATAATGATGTAACAGCAACTAATTACTGTTTTTCATCTCTTTAAGTTTACCAATTCCATTTTATTCATTTTACTATCATATAATTGTGATCAGCAAACATTGTGAATACATATTCTTACCATGTTTTATTTTTTTTTAAGTTATTTCACATCCTCTATTCTTTTTTTTTTTTTTTAAGATTTTATTTATTTGTCAGAGAGAGAAAGGGAGAGAGCGCGCAAGTGCACAAGCAGGGGGAGCGGGCTTCCATCAAGCAAGGAGCCTGATGCAGGACTCGATCCCATGAACCTGGAATCATGAACAACCTGAGTTGAAGGCAGACGTTTAACCAACCAATCCACCCCACTGTCCCTATGCCTTACCATGTTTTAAAATCATGTATGCGGGGCACCTGGGTGGCTCAGTTGGTTAAGTGTCTGCCTTCAGCTCAGGTCATGATACCAGGGTCCTGGGATTGAGCCCCATGTCAGGCTCTCTGCTCAGCAGGGAGTCTGCTTCTCCCTCTCCCTCTGCCCCTTCCCCCACTCGTGTGCGCGCTCTCTCTCTCTCTCTCTCTCAAATAAAGAAATAAAATCTTAAAAAAAATAAAATAAAATCATGTATGCATGAATAAACATGATTCTTGAATGTCCAAGATTCAGATTGGTATCGAGAGATTTCCACTATGGCATTAACTGTCATCATGTATCAGAATAGGAAAAGTGGGTCTAAAGACAGTCCTACTCTATTAATATTCAGACACCAGTGTTGAATCTCATTTATAGTCATATCTTTAATGGAAAGCAACATATCACTAGGTAACTGAATGAAATTTATTTTTCTGCATAGCCTTTATACCATTTTTCAACTCAATATTAGAAAATAATTGTCTTATACATTCTATCATCTCTCTCTGTCTCTGTCTCTGTTTTTCTCTCTGGGTGTTTGCTTATTGTTAAGCAATAATGTGATGGACAATTAATTTCTTCTTTATCTGTATTCTGCATGATATTTAATCACTGCCCTTTCCCCTGCTTTAGTATATTTGGGGGAAAAAAAGAGGCTATTTTAATCATAAACAAAAGACTTGTGGGAAAAAAATTAAAAGTGTCACTGTTATAACTAGACCGCAATTTAGAGAAAATACGGTTGAAGAAACAGATGATGTATGTAGTCCATACATAGCCACAGTATTTTTGGAAATCTGTGTGTAGAACGGAAATATGAATCAAAGTATAATAATGCCATAGTATTTGAAAAATTTGTTCAAAAAATAATTGCAGCATTATCATTGCACATTTGCAAGAGTACAACTTATTGTACTCTTATTTCTATTTCTTATTTCTATAGGAAATATCTTGCATGATTTATTTTTATTTTGTTTTTATTTATTTATTTATTTTAAAGATTTTATTTACTTATTTGACAGAGAGATAGAGAGAGAGAGCACAAGTAGGCAGGGCATTAGGCAGAGGGAAAGGGAGAAGCAGGCTCTGCTGAGTAGGGAGCCCAATGAGGGGCTCGATCCCAGGACCCTGGGATCATGACCTGAGCCAAAGGCAGACGCTTAACTGACTGAGCCACCCAGGTGCCCCTACTTTGTTTTGTTTTAATGTTTAAGGGAAAACTTTCAAGTCTTCCTAACTTTCTAGATTTCATTTTTTTAAACTAATGCATGATGTTTGATGTGATCCACTTTACATTAAATATCAACGATTATCACCAAATAAAAAGTGGATGCCCCATAGTTATTTGATGAAAGGAAAGCTGTTTAAAAAGAAAGGAATTTGAAGAACACCTTAATATTTCATTACCCAGGTAATAATCAAAATAAACTAATTTGTGTTTTAAAACTACTGTCTGACCTGTGTTTGTTTTCAGTAAAAATAAAAACAAAACTTGATTTTGCTTCTTAATAGGACATAGTCTCATGATTTTTATTCCCAATTTTTTTAAAAGATTTTATTTATTTATTTGAGAGAGAGAGAGAAAGGGAGAGATAGCACAGCAAGAGAGAGGGAGAAGAAGGCTCTCTGGCTGAGCCTGACTTGGGGGGTGCAGGGGCTCCATCCCAGTACCCTGGGATCATGACCTGAGTGAAAGTAGACTCTTAACTGACTGAGCCACCTAGGCACCTCCTTTCATTCCCAATTTTAACTACAAAAACAAATGACTATAATATTGTATTATTCCCGCATTAGAGAGCTGAATATTATAATAAACTGGAGTTAATTAAAATATAGAGAATGCCAAGACATTCCTAGGGAAAGAAGATAACCAAAGCCGCTTTCATCCCTGAAAAAGAGGCATGAGGAAGAGGGATCAGCAGTCAATATTGATAAGAAAAAAGCCATATTAGTAATAAACTTTAACATCCATGTGTGAGTTGGTATAACAGATGAAAATTACCAAGAGCTTCAGTTGCAGAGAGTTTTTCCCACCATCTGCTTTTTCCCAAAGATCATCTCTGACTGCTTGGGAATAGCATACCAAAGTCTGGGTTCAAAAGAGAACTGAGATGGGAGCACGGTGAAAGAGTTGAAAGAAATTTCTCCCACATATTTCTATACTTTACTGAGGATAAGCTAATGGTTGTTGGCTGCTGGCTCTTGAAGGCTGGGAGCACAAGAGGAGACCTGAAAGAAATCACTTAAAAATTCTCTGAATCTTCACTGAGTGTACTTCAGAAGTCCTTCAAATGTTGGAGATAATGGCAGCAGGGCCGAGAGATTCAAAAAACCAGGATTGAAATTAGAGTGTGCAAAAATTCCACAAGAGTACTTGTTTTATGAAACCGCACAGGCCTAATACTAAAACTGATGAAACATTGTAAGAAGAAAATGACAGATTAATATCTGTCATAAACATAGACGAAACAATATTTTACAAAATATTAACAAATTGAGTCCTACCTACAATAAGTAAAAAGGATAACATTTTATACCAAATTGAATTTAAAGTCAATTGAACTTTCAAGAATCAGTGTGTATAATTCAACATGTTAATTGAACAATGAAGAAAATTATGTGATTATCTAGATACTGTCAGGTGAAAAAGATTTGGGAAAAACCCTCATAATCTCAGTAAATTATGAATAAAAAGGAAATCCCACAATCTGATAATGGGCACCTATAAGAGACTTACAGATAACATCACATTTAAGAATGAAACATTGAATGTTTTAACCCTAAGGTTGAGAACAAGGCACAGATAATCTTTTCCCAAATGCCAACTAATTCATTTGTAACTTATTAAGATTATTTACATTTAGATATTTAATTCCTGGTAACTAAATAGATTCTCTGCTAAGATCTGAGTAAGTGTAAGAAGATAAATCTATTCTTCATATCAAAAGTATAGTGAGCTTAATTTTCTTACATAAAATTTTTCTGTTAAATGCACACTTTTATTTTCTTTTCTATATAACTGAATATTTTTCCACATTCTAAAGTATAGGCAAACAATATCAGTTTATCACTTGTTAAAATAGAAGTTATAAACCTAATTTGGAACAAATTGGAGACTAACAAAAAATATTGACATATTTATTCTAAAGCCAAAATTTGGGGCACCCGGGTGGTTCAGTCGGTGAAGCGTCTGCCTTCGGCTCAAGTCATGATCCCAGACTCCTGGGATCGAGCCCTGCATCATGCTCCCTGCTCAGCGGGGAGCCTGCTTCTCCCTCTTCCTTGGCTGCTCCCCCTGCTTGTGCTCTCTCTCTCTGTCAAATAAATAAATAAAATCTCAAAAAAATAAAAATAAAAAAAATAAAGCCAAAATTCTTGGTGCAGTATCTCACTTTTACTTTTCTAAATTCCAAGTCCCAGACCAGAGCACAGGCTACTTGTATTTTCCTAAACAATTACGTAAGTGCAGCTTATGTTCAACATGTCAGATCAACCTAACCCCCAAACAAATCCTTCTAACTGGTGAGCGTAACACATATACATTACATGTGTCTGAATAATTATTTTTTTTAATCTCTATAGTATGTTATTAATGTATATGTTTCCACTGTGTGCCTGGGAGAATTATTCAGCATTGTTAAATAAATTATTCTTACTTCCAACAGTAGGGCATGCTAAAAAGAACACCCCACATTAGAGGTTTATGAGGTGGAAGATGTGAAGGAGAGAATACATAGATGTTCTACCACCAAGACTTAGCATGACATCATTTAGCAGAAAAAGGGAATCAGGCAATAAAGAATAAAATGTAAAAATCACTGGTAGGGTAGTTCAGGTCAGACTGTATCAAATAGATTTTCAAAGTCCATCTAACAAATTTGGTATACAATAACAGAAAGATAGAAATTTAATATTATTCATTTATATAAGTAGTAAATAACACTACAAGAACTTATAAAATTGATTATGTATTTGAAGCTGGAGAATAATTTTATTCATTAAAAATGTGACTCATGATTATTTTACATAAAGTTGGTTATCAGTTATTATTTTCCAGAATATTACTTTATCCAAAAACGTTTTTCTTAATAGAATGTTCTTGCTTTTGGCTCTTTGTGACTCTAGATCTAGAGGTCAGCGAAGTTCTCTCATTATAAGTCATGCATATTCAAAATGTTCATGCATATTCAAGTACTACTGATCTTTTTTGCTTACACTAAAGAATTTCCAAAATAATAAAGATTGATCTTTCTTTTGTCACCCTTCTTTGAATGTCACTTGGTTTAGGTTATGTTTACATAAACCCTATCAGTTATACAATAAACTTGCCAAGAATGTAAATCACAGGTCAATTATGACAGATTTTATGACTAAAAATATACAACTAAATTTTCTTTTCATAATGCTGAGAAATATTGTTATCAGAAAAAGCACAATTGGTGGGCTTTGGTTTTGCATTATGATTTGTGATTGATTTTAAAGATACTTTACTTTAGGGGTGCCTGGGTGGCTCGGTCAGTTGAGTAGCTAACTCTTGATTTCAGCTCTGGTCATGATCTCAGGATTCTGGGATTGAGCCTTGCCTTGGGCTCTGTGCTCAGCAGGGAGTCGGCTTCAGGATTTTCTCTCTCTCTCCGACCCACCCCCACCTCCACCCCCACCCCCCCGCTGTCTCCCAGGTGGGCTCTCTCTCTCAAATAAATCTATAAAAAACAAAAAAAAAGATACTTTATTCTTTCAGAACCTGTTATTTTCTGTTACATTGTTTTTCAACTTCAGATTGTGGAAGTAAGATTTTTTTTATTTATTTATTTGACAGAGAGCGAAAGAGACAGCAAGAGAGGGATCACAAGCAGGGGGAGTGGGAGAGGGAGAAGCAGGCTTCCTGGCTGAGCAGGGAGCCTGATGCGGGGCTCGATCCCAGGACCCTGGGATCATGACCTGAGCCGAAGGCAGACGCTTAATGACTGAGCCACCCAGGTGCCCCAGTAAGATTTTAAAGATAGAAATTAATGCTTCCTATGGTCCAGTATGGAATCAAAGCCTTCATATCTTTTCCCCTAAAACCCATGTGAATAAAACTTTCCTTAATATAAGTATACTTGCCTCTATTCCTGATACTATCTCTATCAGATCTGGTTTTAGGGTACAGTATTTGCTGAGGAGATGTTACAGAATGAATTGTTTCCCCTACAAAATTCATATGTTGAAACTCTAAGCTCCAGTGTGACTGCATTTGGAAATGGGATCTTTAAAGAGATAATTACAGTTAAATGAAGTCATGAAGCTGAGGTCCTAGTCTGATAGGACTGGTGTCCTTCCTTCCTTCCTTCCTTTCTCTCTCTCTCTCTCAAGGAGCTTGAGTTAAAGAGAAGTGAATATATCCAGCTGACCTTAAATAATCATCTAGACCCAAACAAAAAATCTCTGCCTTGAGAATGAGAGCAGTGGTGGACTCCATTTTATAGATGAGGCATGTGGGAAGTGGTTGTGAGGTTCATGGTTATAAATAGAGGAACACAATGGGTAGAAACAGAAGCAGAAGTCCAGTCTTACAAAAATAACCTCGATAAAGCTATAGAAAAGCATGATAAAGGTGTAGAGATACTACTATTCGGAAAGACAGAAATGCCCAAAATTATGTCAATGGATGTAATAGTTCCTCTTGTAAAGTAAGAGGAAAACAGTGGAAATACAACTATTATTTTTAGGCTGATGGAGTCGATAGAAAAGTGGGCAGTTTGTTCTGTATTTACCTATCACTTCTGAAACACCAACCTTCTTTGTCCTTCTCTGTGATTTATGAGGCTAATCTGGTTTTGTTTGTTTGTTTGTTTATTTGTTTTACATTACTTGGGATTCCTTTCTTCTTGGCTTCTATTTGGGTTCAGATGATGCAAATTACTGGCAAGAGATTGGTGAGTCGGAGGAGAAGTTGGGGAATTACTTCTTGGTTATTTCCCACCAGTCTGTGATGGCATAGTGGTATATATTTTCTACCTGTAGCCATAGCTACTTTGTGGCCATCCTCTCCCAAATTTAAATTCTCCCCAGGTTCCATTTACCACCTTCCTTTTCCCTTTAAGACTAGGAATAATAAATAATTCACATTGTTGCTAGTTACTGGGTGTATGGACTTCCTTTGTTAGGTTCCTTAATCCCATCCACATCTTTGTATATGATCTCTTTATTAAACTCTCTTTACTTTTCACCCTGAGTAAGCCATCCTTCTGGGACCTAGACTGCTAAAGTAATTAGTACTATGAGTGGGTCTAAGAAAAGGGCCCTCAAAATAGGATTCTAGAACTTGGTAGGTCATATATTTGATTAAATTGTGGACAGCCTCCTTGTTTGAGAACAAGAATGGAACAGTTATAATACATGGCAGGCAGTGATATTATGATTGCTTAAATTATTAACGATAGTGGCATTAAAACAGAGTTAGAGGGCTGAGCATTGGTAGAAAAAGTGGTTGTAGAACTTAGACATATGGCATCAATGGTGATTACAGTGTATTGGGTAGCCTGGAAGTTTCTGTTGCCCTAGAGAGTATACACAGTAAAGTAAAAGTGTAATCCTTTAAATTAGTAAATTCAATAAATCTGATTAAAAATTAGAAAGCCTGTTTGACAATTTTAAAGTAAAATTATCCCTTATCTGATGTAGGTAAAGGCCAGACATGGCTAAAATTAAGCCTAGAACATGCACTCAATACCTGTAGAAAAGAAGCACCAAATAAATACACACCTGTGCCAGGTATCTTATGTTAAAGAAAGGGTCATGATAAGGAACGATTTGGAAACTAAATGGAACGCAAAATGGAATTTTTGTATAGACCCAGATAAATTTGATAATGTTGAAAGTCCTAATATTTCAGAAACTTCATTAAGAGTAGAATCATCTTGCTATTCCCAACTCAAGTATCTAAAGGAACCATTTTTTTTCAGGCACAAAAAGTCTTAAAGACACTATGTGGGTCATTGTTTCACAGAGGATGCTTATTTTCCTTGGGATAATTCATCACCTCTCATTGACTCCAGACTCACAAGGAGAGATAAATCTCTGTGTACTCCTGTGTAAGAGTTTATCTGGGAACAGGATTTACAGGATTTGCCAGATTTTAGTGGCAGGAATCTGAATGGAATCTAGGGTAAAAGGCAAAGATGCTTGTTAACATAATTATATTCCCCTAGGACTCAGAATTTATTATATTGGATTAGTTGTGTGGTTATAAAAGTCTTTAGGATACTTCAAAAGATGAACAAGTTGAAAACCAATACAAAGAAGAGTTTCTTCATGCTGAATGAGTTTATAATCACCTTCAATGAAAGCATGTGATCACAGAGCAAAGTTAAATTGTTATGCTATTATGTATGGAACATGTGCACATTCATTATTCAAATAAACCCCAAAGGATCATCAAGCTTTCCAAAGTTTATTCTAATATCTTAATATACATTGACATCAATCAGATATCTAAATTCAATGTTCTAATTGAATTAATGTGATGAATTGAAAAGGGAAAAAAGTGACATTTTCTTTAAATATCATGATTCCTCAGGGACAGATGTGTCAAATTTCCTTTTTAATTGTAAATAGAAGTTACAATAAATACTTGTGAATTGCAGGAATGACTGACTCCTTTCTCAAGGCTTGAAGTAATATTTAATTAATCAAAGAGCTGGAAAATCCAGGATACTAGATACCTGTTGAGTAGGCAGAAATGTATTATTCTGCTGTCTCTCTATCCACTAATTTTAAACTAAAACAATTAATGACAAAACAAAACATTTAAAATATCCCCGTATTATCACAGAGTTTTTAACCTTTGTTTATGGCTGAATAGTTTTTCATCTGTGTAGATCTGGGCTTCCTACATTTTAGAGTTGGATACAAACATTTTGGCTCTAAGGGAAAAGGACTTGTGGGGGGTTATAATCTTTTTTTAAATAAATATAATTAGTATTGATACAATTAATATTGATGATAACAAATAACAACTCCATTTACCTGATTTAAGGTGAGTGTGATGGATACATCTTTCATCATGCATTATTAGCAATATTAACAAGCACTCTTGGAAAATCCTGCACCAATTTTTCTCAGTTGGAGCTTTGCAAGCATAACATGTTCAATTTATTCCAATAATGTGTAACATCTTTCTGGTTAAGGTGAATTGTATTTTTGTTGCATCTTCAATGAACAAAATAATTAACACTAAAATCTTATTTCTAAATTTCCCTCCACAAACAAAATTGGTAATAAATATAATATTATAATAACTATATTGTTAATAATAAATTACACAACAATAATTTGGATTCCTTTAAAAATATTTTATATCTGAATCAAAGCACAGTTTTATGAATTTGAATGAAAGAAAAACTGTTACCCATACATAACTAATTATTCTCTGAACTCTAGAGATTATTTTATGCCATAGTAGAAGTAATAAATGGAGTTAAGTTACAAATAGAATTAACATAAGTTATTACAAATTCAGTAAAACTTATTTATGTATATCAGGAAAACTTCAGATTATGACTCTTTTGTTGAAAATAGTAAATATTTTCTCACATGACAATTAGTACTACAAATTCCACCCACATTTCTGTATTTCATAAGTTTTATTAACATGTCCAGATTTTTTTCTCGATAATAACTAAGATATAGACTACTCGTGTCATGTAATTTTTCCCCTCTGAGCTTTATAAACATTACTTAACTGCCAGCAAACTCATGTTACTGAGTGGAACCCTTCCCAGGTTAATTTTTTCGTATGTCTTCTACCTGTACTCTTGTAGGATTTCTTCTCTAGACTTGAATTTCAGTCACTGCTCCAGTATGAGTCTTGGTGTTGATTGTTATTTATCAATTTCCCCGGGCAGAATTAACTCTTCTTACTTTTCGTGAGATCTTGAAAAAATGAGTCCTTCCTTTTTATCTACAATCCACTCTCTTAAAACACTATTCTATTGCATCTCTCTTTAGTGATGAAGTCATAAATTAAAAAAGGAAGTGAGGAGGTTCTTAACTGGGGAGAGAGAAACAAGAGGCTTCCAAGGTAATTGGCAAAATTCTATTTTTGGGGTATAATGAGATTATGTTATTATTATCATTATTATTATTATTTAAATACACATCATACATACATTTTCATCTATGCTATATTTATGATAAGGAATGTGAAAACATAAGAAAATATAAAAAGGGATGTGTTATATAGACTTTAGTGTGTTTCTTGGAAAAATTTAAACCTTGAGTTACTTTTTCCTTCTATATCATGAAACCGGAGATCAATGACTAAATAAAACAAGACAATAAGAACAACAATAAAATAAAATCTTTAGGAGGGAAATATTGCTATAAGAATCATAATAAACAAATAATTAAAACAGAAAGTCATTAAAAGTTATAGGAAGATTTAAAAGAATAACATAAATAATCACAGAAGAAGAAAAACCAAGATGATTTAATTCGAGAAAAGTTCATGATCAGAAACAACAGACATTAGATGTCCTATATGAATCAGCTCCTGTATCTGAAACATGTAATAAGAAAAAAATAGAACAGAGAAATCTATCTATATAGTTCACATGAGAAGAGGCCAAAAACATCCTTGTAAAATTTTGTGGTGTCTTTTCACTGCAAGCTAGAGATGGTAGTAAATGACACTTTAAAGCCATTAGATCCTTGTTTTCAATGGAAATAACAGAATTCCAGACAGAGGTGATTATGAGTGTTAAACTTTGGGCACAAGGTGGGTGATTGACATAATAAGCTACAGAGGTCTGTGAAGATGGTGAACTCATCTCAGCATCCCAGGGAATTAAACAGATGGACGTCTCTTAAGGGCTACATGAATCACATAAAGAGAAGAATTGTAGGTCTACTGGGCATAAAACTTGAATTGCTGTAAGAGAAATTCATATTTGTGTGCCCAGTTCCCAGATGTAAGCCAGTTAACACCCAGGGACTCTTTTTTGAAAAACTTTATGTTAGTTAGGAAAACAAAATGTAAAATATTTTGTAAAGGGCAAGAAGATAAACAGGTACGCTTTGCTAGGCATTATCTAGATCTACAGGCACCTTCCAGGTTTACTAGATATTATAGACATTAGAATCTTTCATTGTATCTGAATATTTTGCAACTTTGTAGAGAAAGAAAACACTTGTAAAAGGCTGATGACAGTGTAAATAATTTTGTAAGAAATAATGCAAATGTATGGTTCCCAGTGAAGATGCAGTTAATGAAGGGGTTAGTTTTACATTTCATTGCAAATTCATTTCAGCATTTCTGATTACCTCTACCTGCGTGTATTCTTTGAATTCTCCTTTGAACTGGTATTTTACATCTTACTGCTTCCCTCTTAATGGGAAAAATAAAATATTTGACACATTACAATTTATATTTGTATGAGAGTTACCTTAAAAAATTATTTCAACAGTTTTGGAGTTTATCCACTGAGATGCCCAAAAGAGTCACCTGACAGAGAGAGGTAAACCATAGGATAGCTTAAACTGATGTATCTATCTATGTAATATGCAGATAGATAAATCTACATATATATACATATATTTATATATTTCCAGAGAGAATACCAAGCATCAATAGAAGTTTAACTTTTATAATCACTTCTTTAGAAATTTTTCTTTACTGATTTTATGTTGTGATGTGTTTTGTTTTCTGGTGCATGCATGGATGATAAATTAATCCCATTCGGGACAGCAGTGATTGGGATTTTGGTTTTATAGTCTGAGTATTTGATGATCTCTATAGATGGACAATAGAGATATATTATCTGTTAGATGAGAGACAATGGAGGACTAGTTTGTTTGTCCTTTGTGTTATTTTGTCTGTTTGTTTTAAACTCAAATTGGTGAATAATTTTATGTCTGAGAAGGAGAAAGCCTCCTTGAAGTCTGAACTGAATATTTGTGTTTCTGTTTGTACTCTTGACCTGTTTCTGAAATTATAAAACTGAAGCTTTAAACAATCTATGTATTTATGTGTCTGTATTTGCAATTCAGAAGGCTCTTTACTTCTGTGATGATGAAATATTTTCCCATCTCCAGAGAGTATTAAGTATTAAGTAATTGGTTTATAAAGGTAATTAAGCATTTATTTCAATAGAATTTTCCTAAAATTACCAGGAAGTAAAGATACTGACTTTCTAATATTTTAAATGCTGTGGAATTAAAAATAATTCCTTCTTTCAGCAAGTCAGATAACAAATATGGATAGCAAGTCACACAAATATGAATTTCTCTTACAGCAATTCAAGTTTTATGCCCAGTAGACCTACAATTCTTCTCTTTATGTGATTCATGTAGCCCTTAAGAAACGACCATCTGTTTAATTCCCTGGGATGCTGAGATGAGTTATTGACGAACTGTCTTCCAAACATTTAACATTTTAAATAACAAATGACATAACTAAGGTAAATCTGGTGAATGAAACTAGTGTGTGTTCAAGCACTTAGATGGTTCATCAAAATGCTTGTATTGCAGACGTTTCTCAATTATCCATGTCTTGGTTTTCTCTGTGAAATAGAAATCCATTACTTTGGGCAATAGTTACAATTACTATGAGTGGTTGAGACTATACTAATACAATAGTGACACAACAATGAAACCCTATGTTTGTGTGTGTGTTTTAAGACCATTTTTAAAAATAGTTTTAGGTTCTGAGCAGAATTGAGGGGAAGATACAGAGAGTTCCCAAATACCACCATCCCCGACACATGCGCAGCTTCCCTCATTATCAACATCTTCCCAACCAGAGTGGTACATTTGTTGCAGTTGATGAACCTACATGGACACATCTTAATTAACCCAGGACCACGGTTTATATTATGATTTCCTCTTGGTCTATGCATTCTATGGGTTTTAACAAATGTATAATGACATGTATCTATCATTATGGTATCATGAAGAATATTTTCATTGCCCTAAAAATCCTCTGTGCTCCACCTGTTCATCCCACTGTAACTGTAACCGCTGGCAATCACTATTTTTACTGTCTCCAAAGTTTTGCCTTTTCCAGAATGACATATAGTTGGAATCATATAGTATGTAGCCTTTCAGCTTTTTTTTTTTTTTTTTGCTCAGTAATACTTTTACTGTTCCTCCATGTCTTTTCATGACTTGATAGATTATTTCTTTTTAGTCCTAAATCATATTCCACTGTCTAAATATATCACAGTTTATTTATCCACTCACCTACTGAAGGACATCTTGGTTGCTAAGTTTTGGCAATCATAAATAAAACTGCTATCAACATCCATGTGTAGGTTTTTGTGTGGACATAAATTTTCAACTCCTCTGGGTAAATAGCAAGGAGCACCATTGCTGAATTATATGATAAGAGTATGTTCAGTTTTTTAAGAAGCTGACGAACTGTCTTCCAAAATGTCTGCACCATTTTGGATCACTACCAGCCATGAACGAGAGCTCCCGCTCCAGCATATCTTCACTATCATTTGAGGCTGAAAGTATTTTGAATATTGGTCATTCTTATAAGTGTGTAGTAGTATCTTATTGTCACTTTCATTTCCATTTCCTTGATGATATATGATTTGGAACATCTTTTGTATACTTATTTTCCATCTGCATATCTTCTTTGGTGAAAGGTCTTTTAAGGTATTTGTCATATTTTTTATTTGGGTTGTTTATTTTCTTATTGTTAAGTTTTAAGAGTTCTTTGCTATTGGTGTCATATCCAAAAAATTGTCTGGGCTGCACCTTAGCTGGGCTTTAAGGCTGTGCAGAGTTCTTGTTCAAGCTTCTGGGTCAGGCAGGGCTGGAGGCTAAGCTCAATGGTTGAGTATGGATGCTGACTTGGCTCTCTACCTATGCAGAACAGTAGGATGGGCTCTGCAGCTGCCCAGGGTCTTTGGCTGA
>NC_138376.1:91783067-91825812 GCF_054177405.1 Leptonychotes weddellii | reverse complement strand
GGGCTGGAGGCTAAGCTCAATGGTTGAGTATGGATGCTGACTTGGCTCTCTACCTATGCAGAACAGTAGGATGGGCTCTGCAGCTGCCCAGGGTCTTTGGCTGAACTAGTTGGGCAAATGGGGCTGAAGTCTGTGCTTCACCATAGCATAGTCAGTGGACTGTTGGCTTGCCTCTTAGCTTGGGTGGGGCTGTAGGCTAGTCTTTGAGGCTGTCCCAAAGTTGCCAATCAGATTTCTTGGTCAACAGGTCTGGAGGCTCTGCTCAGCATTTGAGTGGAGATGCTGACTTGCTTCCCTGTATGGGTGGAGATGTAAAATGAGCTCTGTAGCCAGTAGGGTCCTTTGGGGACTGAAACTATATAGGACTTCCCCCTGGGCTCCTTGGCCAGATGGGACCACTCACTTTTCTTTGCAAATGGGCAGAGCTGCTAGCTGGTACCTCTGCGTGGGCACTGCCATCAGCAGGAATGTGGTTCACCAAGATCTTTGTGCTAATTGCTGTGAGCCCCCACCTATTTCCTGTACCCCTAGCTGATCCCTGATGATCTAGTTCCATTTATTTCCCTAGTGATGTCCCATGAAGTGAGACCTAAGTGGGCCTCCTAGAAAGCATCCCTTAGCACTGAGAAAGCTGAATGCCCTCCTTGGGTTTTCTTTTTCCTACTGGAGAAACTGGGGGCCCTAAGGGACCATCTTGGTGTGGCATTGCGCCAATCTTGGGGAAGGGCAATGCAGTCAAAGTGTAATTGCTTCTCTTAATCTTCAAATGCATTTGTTGTTGTTGCTGTTTTGTTTTTGTTTTTGTTTTTATCATCTAGGAAGGTGCTTCAGCCTTACTTCTGGGTTCTGGGATTTCACACAGGCATCTTATCTACGCTAGTTAGCCTTTTGTGAGGGGAATTAAAGTTGGGAACAAAACTATTTGCCAAACTTGCTGACATCACTTCCCACAATTCTGTGTTAAACAAGTGCTTACTCAGGATTGGACTCTAAATTTAGAAAAAAATAAAAGGAGATATTCAGGCTATCTTTACATCTAAAATAATCTTTGAGATTTCCCAGAGGACCAATGGAAAAATCATGAAGATTAGTTAATTACTATGAGAATAAGAGGAAGGCAAAATAGATTAATGAAAACTGTTAGTTCTCTTGGATTATTTTCTTTAAAGCTACCCTTACTCCATTTATTTATTTATCTATCTACTTATTTATCTATTTGCTTTTAGAGAGATTGTGATCAGTTTGTGGGGAGGGGCAGAGGGAAAGGGAAAGAGAGAGAATCTGAAGCAGGTTCCACGCCCAGCATGAGTCCTATGGGGCTCCATCTCATGACCCTGAGATCGTGACCTGAGCAGAAATCAAGAGTGGCTCTCTTAACCAACTGAGCCACCTAGACACCCCTACTCTTATGCCTTTTAAAATGTAAATGTGTTCATTTATTCAGCATATATTTATTTAGTACCTACTGTGTTGTAGGAATTTTCTAGGAGCAATATGTATATAGCAGTAAAACAAAAAATAGAAAAAAATTCCTTTCTTCACGGAATTTTCATATTGGGAGAGGAATATAGAAAAAAATTAAGAAGTGTAAGCAAAAGGTAATACGTGTGGGGTACTAAATAAAGTGAAAAAAGTTCTATTGAGTGACTGAGATTTGAACAGTCTTAAAAAAAGTAGTGGAGAAAGTCATACAGTTTCATGAGTTATTGAAGAAGAAACTTCAAGCAGAGAAAAGAACCATGTAAAGGCTCTGAAGTGAGATGATGTTTGTTGAGATATAACAATTCAGAAGTCAGTGTGGTAGGAATGGAGTGGATGGAGAGAGTGTGAAAACAATGAGTGGAGAATGACCATGTAGGACCTTTTTAGCCATTACAATGTGTTTTCTCACACTGAATGAAGTGAAACCCACTGGTGGGTTTGTGAAGAGGAATTACTTGATCTGTCTGTCTTTCAAGGATCCCTCTAGTGGTGATAGGGGCTAGGAGCCAATCAGGAAGTTCCATTAGGAAGATATTACTGAAGAACAGATAGGATACTGTGGAACAGAGTACTTGTGGTGTGGCAGTGAGAAATGACAGGACTGGGATATATTTTGAAGACAGAATTCACAGAATATTTTGATAAATTAGATGCAAAATGTGAGAGAAAAAAACCTAGGAACCTGGAAGAACAAAATTGCCATTTACTGAGATATAAGCTTTGTGGAAAAAACAGGTTTGTTTGTTTGTTTGTTTGTTTGTTTTTGAAGAAGGTTGGATTTAGAGTTAGTTCTGTTTTGGATATATTAATTTTCTGATGCCTATTCAAATGTAGAGAGAGGTAGAGCAAGGAGTTGAATATATGAATCCAGTGGTCAGAAAAATTACCAAGATTTATAATATAAATTTTAAATTCCTCAGATCAGAATATAAGTGTCATTTCACATATAGTAGTCTCTTATTTTATTTTTTTATTTTTACTAAAACTGTCATGGAATTTATTTTAAAATCCGTATTACTTTCATAGTTGATTACTTGCACCTCTAGTAACCTCTATTTCAAACTTAATTTATTGATATGCTAAATTTACATATTTTTTGAGTTACTGAAGAAGTATTCAGGTTAAATTACATTTCTGTATAAAAAGAAAGATATTAATGGGGGGATGAGGGGAAAAGTAGAAAATAGACACAAGAAGATAGATGACAATTATACCTGAAGTTACCAATCCCTTTTCTTCAAAGTAGGACTTATTTATTCAATAACATTTGCTGAGGACAAAAATTCTTAATTAAAAGGAAAAAAAAAATATTGTGAGCTACTGCTAAATAAAAAGAAAGCTTTTCTACCTCACCATTATACTCACAGCTGTAATTCTGGTTAATTTTACAATTCCATTTTTTTTCCCCAATAAACACATTCACTTGCTTCTATAAATGCATTCGAGGTCATTATAACTGTTCGTCTTCCTGAATGGATCCCAAATCTTAGCTGGAGATAGATATGGGAAGGAGAGGAAATAGAAATAACTGGAAGGTTTCTATGAAAAAGTATGAAAATGACATATGAATCCTTTATTTATATGTAAATAACTAATACAATATTTAAATATTATTTAATGATTTCTTTTATCCATTCTTTTCAATAAATCCTTAATCCAATATTTTGATAAATCTAGAGAAAATTATGGTTATGATATGTAAATGAATAGTGTTTACATTCTCTAAGGGTTAACACATGTTGACAATAGCATTGCTATCTTAAATGAACTATTTGTAATAATCACATTGAATTGCAAAATCCAAATTTTAACATTGAAAGTACAAAATGAAACTGCCGTAACTTCAATCTTGTTCTCTTACAAAATTAAATTAAAAAATAAACTTCCAAAAATATACTGTTTATATATTTGTGTATATACTTACTAGGAATTTCCTTAGGATGTCTCACATTCAGAAAAAATAATTCAAAATGATATGAATTAATTTGTCAAAAAATAAACATAATAAAATCCACAAATGCAGTAAACATACCAGTATCCTGAAATATATTGATAACACTTATCATATTAATATTTAAAATGTTTGCATGAAAAAGTTAAGCCTGTTGTAATCTTAAAGAATATACTACATATATTTATGGAAATATTACTTCTAAAATTGCTAAAAAAAAGCAATATGTTGCCCATAAGATAAATTCAGTTTACAGGCATTTCTAAAATGGTGGAGATTTTAAAAAGAATATTTATTTACAAAAAAAAAAAAAAAGAATATTTATTTACTCAGTATGAATACAAAACTATCTGACAGAATCTATCTGTTCAAGAAGAAACTTTAATTTTATCACTATTATTTCAGATTGCAATTTAATATATAATTGGGTAATAATTAACTTCTGTCCCTTCCACTAGTTAATAAGCTAGTAAATGAATGATGAACACATGAAAGATCTATTTTTCTCTCCTAAGAATATATTCTCAAGGGAGACAGTCAGTTGAATGTTTGATTTCTGCCATAGAATTTTCAATTTGAATGTCATTATATACATTGATCAAGACATTTTATCAGTTTTCTCTCAAAACAGCTTATTGCTACTAAGGATGATTTTTAACTTGATTTCCACAGTATTTTGGGAATATACTTTTAATGTTAAATGAAAGCTGAAGGGACAATATGATCAATTACATCCAAATTATCTTTATTTAATTCTTTTTAAGATGAACCTTTTATCATGGAAAAGGTTGAAAGAAAGGTACATTGGTACTTTAAAATATGCTTTTAGTTTATAAACAATATACATGAAACAAGCTTCAGCAAGAAAAAGACTTAAGCAGAAATGAGGAAACAGGCTATCCAGAGGGGAGAGCTGTTGATGTGGCGTGGGGTTGATGGAGAGAAAAGAACAGAGAAAAACCTGCCAACTTAATGTCTCATTTGAGACCTGTGATAAAAATAATTTAGCAAAGACAGAATCATGTTGCTTAGATTATTGCTGAACATATTTTTAATAATGAAAGTATTCAATCTTCTAAAGGCAGAAAAGTTGTTAGGCACAGTTAAAAAGATCTTAAAGATTAACTTAAGAAAACATTGCTTTAAAAAGTATTTTTATGAATATAGGTAATTACTTAAAATTTATATAAAATTTGTTTATAGTGGCTTTATTTTTGGTCCATAATAATTTCACTGACTGTTTAACACCTGATTGATTATGCACGTAGTTAATTGATCATGTTCTGAAGTGTGATTTCATGCTCTGGTTGTTGATTCTATATTAGGATCATATTTACTTAAAACCAGAAAAACCCCACTACATTATATTATTTCTTAACGATAAGTATATATAACCAAAGTTTGATCAGTATAGTAATAAGTCCTACATGATCAAGAAGACTTATTAATATATATATTCTAATCAAATAAATTTTCAAGTCCAAAAATATAATTATTTCTTGTGGTTCCACCTCTCTTCACTTATTACCTCCTCATACTGACATGATAGCTTTTCTTTGTGAGCATACCAGTTATAGCTGTAGCAGCTGGTGTGACCATTGCTGGATCATTATAAAAGTTCATGGGTACTTTGCTGCTTGCTGCAGCTGCTTGCTCTCTCTCTCTCTCTTTTTTTTTTTTTTTTTTTTTTGGTAACAGACAAGGATGCATTGTGCTATTTGCCTGCCCACGTAACCTGAATTTGAATAGCCTGGTATAGAACTCAAAGCACAGTCTCTGCAAATGCAAATCACCTAGAATATGCAAATTACAAGTTTGTTTAAAAACGTGGGTGTTTGGTTAAGGATGCTAAATCATCTTCCATCCAAAGATACTTTGCTTAATTACAAACTTGAAATGCACAAAGAAAACAATCCTATTCCCAAATCACTCAGATCCAACATATATTTTGTTGGCATCGTCTTAATTAAATCTGTCTTCTGAACATTAATTATGAACTCTATGGAGATAGACTGAGAAAATATAAAATATATGTATTTGTTCTGACTGTTTAATGTGAAAGTTGCTTTTGCAGAAATCCCAAGCACTAAGTAACTGTCTCAAGAAAAGCACACAAATTTGTTATTATGTGATGCAAGGATTTAAAGTGAAAAATAAGCTGAGATGATTATATAATATATCCAGGAGACAACTAGCTTCAAGCTGGGTTTATTATTAAAAAAAAAAAAAAAAAAAACATTCTGAAGCATCTTCTTAATATATTACTAACTTAACAAAATGCTTTTATTTATATATTATATGTAATATATGTTTATATATGTTTATGTACTTTGAACATACTCTTGTATCACATTAAAAAAACTAACAACATAATATTAATATCACTGTCAGATCTGACCTAGCTTAAAGAGCCTCCATCAAATATGTCAAGTCAACATTTCATTTCATTTGAAGAAATAAAATATAATGAGATATGTTTGCCAACAGGGCCACCACTAGCCTCTATGGTGCTTTTACACAAATTATCAAGAAAAGATTATTCCTCAAAATACTTTAGTCTGATATGTCAGAAATTTGTCAGAATATACTGTTGTAAAAAGAAGATATTTGACTGCTTGCTGTTAGAAAATGGTCACCATATATATGCAAGTTGACTTTGTCTATGAATCAGATGGTGCCTCACAAGGTGGCAAAACTGTGTTAGAAACTTTTGGTTTGTTTCCTTGAGAAATATGCTCTAAAACACTCCATTCAAGGTATATGTATGGATGGACTGTCTTAATATGTCAACTACAGGTTACGGAAATGCATATACTGCCAACCAATCTTTAACAGGAGTGACAAGAATACACATGTGGAAAGGATAGTCTCTAAAAAATGGTGTTGGGAAATCTGGATATCCACATGCAAAAAAATGAAATTGGACCTTTATCTTACATCATACCGCAAAACCAACTCAAAATGGATTAAAGACTTAAATGTAAGACTTGAAACTATAAAACTCTTAGAAGGAAACATAAGGGAGAAGCTTCATGGCCTTGGTTTTGGCAATGATTTTGTGGATATAACACCAAAAGCATAGGCAACAAAAGCAAAATTAGACAAGTAGGACTACATCAAATTAAAAATTTTCTGCACAGGGCGCCTGGGTGGCTCAGTCGGTTAAGCGTCTGCCTTCGGCTCCGGTCATGATCCCAGGGTCCTGGGATCGAGCCCCACATTGGGCTCCCTGTTCGGCGGGAAGCCTGCTTCTCCCTCTCCCACTCCCCCTGCTTGTGTTCCTGCTCTCGCTATCTCTCTCTCTGTCACATAAATAATAATAAATAAAATCTTTAAAAAAAAAATTTTCTGCACAGCAAGGGAAACAATTGTCAGAGTAAAATGGCAACCCATTGAGTGTGAGGAAATATTTGCAAAAATTAAAATAAAGAAATTAAGGTTCACTGCAGGGTCAAATCATGATGACTCACTTTTCTAACATAGATCCATTTTATCCATTCTCTTAAATGTTCAGCCTAAAATTTGTCTGTAATGTCCTCTACTAATTATATAACTTCCTGTTATATAAGTACCTGTTGCCTATTCTCATAGTTAATTTTCTTCATGTTTCTTCATCCATCAATTGTTCTTTATGACACCTGTCAGTTTTTCTATTTATTTTTCTTTATAAATAACCAGCTTTTTTGCTTTAAGTATTTCATATATTTACATATTTTATCATTATCTTTTTAATTTTTATTTATTACCGATTTCTTAAGGAAGTTTATAACATATGCTTTTAATGCCATAAAGTTTTCTTCTGCATATACTTTTTTTCCTATACATTTTGGCATGTAGTGTATAGTCTTCTGATTATCATTCATTTCTTATAGTTGCTGAATTTAGGTTTGATTTCTTCATTAACTTGAATTATTTAGATGGATTCTTGTAAATTTTCATTCCAATTGATTTGCTTTTGCACGTCCTTTATTATTCTACAAAAAACACCAGTCTTTTGACAACAAATGATACAGACAGTAAATATTAAATTACAAATACAAATAGAAAATCCATCCTAAGGAAAACAAAACAAAACACAAAACACAAAAAAACCTTATAATTCTAAAGCTCAATAAAATGCTATTGATTGGGGGTGCCTGGGTGGCTCAGTTGGTTAAGCGACTGCCTTCGGCTCAGGTCATGATCCTGGAGTCCCTGGATCGAGTCCCGCATCGGGCTCCCTCCCCCCTCTCATGTGCTCTCTGTCTTTCTCATTCTCTCTGTCTCAAATAAATAATAAAAAATAAATAAATAAAATCTTTTAAAAAAATGCTATTGATTGAATTTCAAATTTACCTTAAGTTTCCTGGTAGCCATGACAAAAAGGAAAATACTGTCAATTATACATCAAAGTTATCAGATAGGAAGTAAACCTTACGGTAAAAAATAACAGAAATGAAACTATCTTTGATATTATAATCTGATGTAAATCTTCATGTATGTCTTATATAGAAGATTCTAACTTACAAAAATAATCTTAGTAATATATTTATAATAAATGTGGTAGAAAAGACCATGTGATATATATTTTTTAATATTTGCTTTAAGGTATTTATAAATGTGGTGGCTATATATTCTACATTTTGGATATTTCCAATTCTTTCTTTTAGACACAGGTGCACTCTTTTGCCCACTGTGGTTGTCTGGCTATGTGAACAGTTGAATTAATGGTTAAGTGTAAGTATTGTCCATATGGGTTTTCCACAGCACTCTTTTCCTTCTGTCATGGTACAATGATGATGTTCAAGATGGTAGCTGTTCCTTAGCCTGTGTGTCAGAGTGAGAATAATTCAGAGCAGGACCTCTGAGACTCATAATGGACATAAAGCATGAACAAGAAATAAAACCTATGTAGTTTAAACTGTCTAGGATTGGGAAGTTGTTTATTACTCAGCATAACCTTGTTTCACATAGTGGATTTCAAAATTGAATTCATTCCAAGTAGTTTTATGTTGTATTAAAATGTTTAGAGCAAGTTATACTTCATATGGTATCTTTTGATCCAAAGATATATTTGAATAACCCAAAGGACATAAACATAATTTTTTTACTCCAGTTATCACTTCAGCTTTTCCAGGTTCTGGATAGTGGACAGTTGCCATTTGCTCTCTTAAATAGAAGCCAGAAAGTATAGGGTTACTATAAAATAAGGGGTAATTCAAATGTTCTGAAATCTAGAATGAGTCTGTCAGAATTATAGCCCCATTATGATTATTAAAAAGTCTACCAAGTCTTCCTGAAAGAATGTACAACTTCTTCACTTGTACACATAAATTACTGAAAAAAAAGGTAGAAATAGTCTGCAAGTCTCTCAACCCTTTCAAAGTAATATGAATTATCAGCTGACTCTTATATATTAAAATTTATTCTACAACATTTACTCCCTAATTTTAAGAGGGAGAATTTAGATCTACAATTTTTAAAAAGATTTTGTTTATTTATTTTACAGAGAGAGAGAGCATGTGTGTAAGTGGGGGGAGGGGCAGAGGGAGAAGGAGAGAGAGAGAATCTCAAGCAGACTCCACACTGAGTGCAGAGCCCAACGTGAGGCTCAATCTCACAACCCTAAGATGATGATCTGAGCAGAAATCAAGAGTCTGATGCTTAACCAACTAAGCCACACAGACATCCCAAGATCTATAATTTTTTAATGAAAATTGTTATGAAATTTTAATTGTCAGCACTCTAAAGTCAAGAACACTGCCCTCACATCTCCCACCTATGTGCTTTTTCAATTCTCTTTTAAATTTCCTTCTCTTCTCACACTTCTCTTGCTTTGCAAAATCCAACTCTATGTGCCAATATAGGTGGGTCAGCCTCCCTCAGAATTTCCCTGACACTTAACTCCTTTTCAAATATTTCTTCTTTCCTATCTCCATACTATAAATTGTAGATCTGAACTCTTTCTCACATTTGAAAACTTAAATAAACTCAATTTAAGTACTAACAACTGAAAAGATAGTGGACTTCCCTTTCATGGTTGTGTGTCTCCTTGAACATAGGAGCAACCTTTAATAATACACAGAAATTGCACGGCATAGAGGTATTTTTGAGAGGTGATACTCTCAGTACACTTCAAATTATGCTACATCCATCAAAGCTCACTCCATCTATTAGAAATGATGACTACCTTCAAAAAAATCTATATAAAATAAACTGGCTCAATTTCTTTACCATAAGGACATCTATTTGTTACATTAGTATATATGAGTAGTAGTAGAAGGAGGAGTAATTGTAGTATTGTATTATCTTAATAGAATGTCAGAATCCCCCCAAACCCTAACCAAGTACTAGGGTTCTCATGAAGGTCAGATAAATAAATATCTTAAAATTGCAAAAGGTGCCTTTTTCAACTATAAAACCCATTAAAGGTAATGATAGTTTCTAGAATATGAGTTAATTGACATATGACTAACCTGTCAGTTTTAGCCAAATGAACACATACAGACACGTGCACTACATACCAACACAATCTTTAAATGATTGACTTTGTCATATCATAGCTGAAACAATATTCTCACCAACTTGGGAACATTAATTAAATCATTCAGTTTGGGATGCTCACAGCCTAAGTGTCATTATGCAGTCAAAAAATGTATACATTATATATGTTTCTGAACAAAACATTTTGTTAATACATATGCTGCCCATTTATATTTGGCTATTCCAACCCTTACATCTGTGCTCAGATTGAAAATGAAAAAGCAAAGGAAATATGTAAAGATGCAGAAGACAAAACAATTACAGATAAGATTTTAAAGACATGGGATTCAAAGGGAAGAATTACTGAGGTTTGAGCATGTGGGGAATTGAAAGAAGAAATGACAGCCTAAGTGTGAAGTTGTAGTAGAGAATTGAGAATCTGATGTTCCTGGAGAAATAGACATGTGGAAATGCGGTGAATTCAGATAGGAGGGGAGTCAGGAACACTCATTGGTGGAAAGCAATAACCCCATACTATCCTGCTAATCACTTTTCCCAAACAGACTCTTCATAATCAGATACCATTTTAGAGATTGAAAGGATTTAATAGTCATTAGTTAAAACCTCTAATTCAACCTACTGAATTGCTTTGGGTCACCAAGCCAATGAAAGGTAGAGCTAGGAGCAGAACACAAGTATCTTAACACCACACCAATCTGCTTTTACTTCTGCTTCAGAAAAACATGAGCAAAACAAAAGTATGATATAAATGATAAGATTTATTGGTGATCAAACATCTGTTCAGTATATTTTTCAATAAGAAATACATTTCAAATTGTCAACCACTTCTGTTCCTAAATTGCACACTACTGTTGTGTCATGAAAATTGCATCCTTAACATACCTAAATTTGGATTAATCACTCCATGAAACTGTTCTTTTATAACCCACTTAGCTTTCTAGAGAATTTATTGTCACCTTACACATTCTATTGCTGTAGATGTATTCTGAGTTAGCATTTTCAATCTAATATTATTTTGTTCAAATTTATGAGTGAATTGGGATTGCTTGAGTACATGGCTAATTAGATTCAATAACCTAATTTTTAGGAACATAAAATATTATTTTATATTAAGTATGTGGATTAGTATCAATAATATATACTTCTACTCTTAAATTAGTAATATCTCTTAAATTTTGGTTGAAATGCAGTGACTCCCTAATGTGCTCACTGTTTTTTAAAAAAAATTATTATACAGACATAAAAGTTTTCAAATAATTGGAGCTAACCAACTTTAATCACTAATGCTTATTTCTATTTTATCCATTTTTAATAGAGTTTTTTTAGAATCCCTTCCACATGACATTGTCTCTTTAAACAAATAGTAATCATATCTGAAATGTTTCCCAAGGAATCTAGCTTAAATTCATTTACATTACAGATCTTTAGAGATGAAAGAAATGTAGTCTAGCTCAATCCCTTTATTTTGTAAAATAATGAGCTCAATAAGAGAATCACCTTCAAAGGTACTGGAAGACCTAGGGCTCTAACCCAGATAGCGGGACTCCTTCTAACCACCTCATTTGCCTGATTCCTTTCTGAACTCTACAGTTGTGAAGGGAAACAGAATCTTTTGTCCCTCTATACGCTCTATAGTGTTGAGTTCTTTCTTATATTGCAGTCCTTATGGTTGTGTTTTGCTTTGGTATAATTTCCTATGTTTGGTTGCATTTAAAACATTGTAACTTGGGAGCCTCCTTTTGATGCTAAAAGTATGTTAGAAATGACAAACTAGTTAAGTAAGCATTTTATAATGAGTATAACCTAAGTGTAAGAAAATAGGACTTGAATGAGTACAATAAAATATATTTTTTCTTCTCTGTTTACTTTGGGTCATATATATTAGCAGATTCAAATTTCAGATTATGTTTAATTTCTCAATTCTAACATGGTTATTTCAGTGACTTGTGAAGTTTTATCATGATGTTTTAAGTCAAATAATAGAATAGATTTTCTATAATTCCTAATGCCTTACCTAAATCCAAATTCAAACTTATTCTGGAAATTATTAGTAGCTGAAAAAATATATATATATATATAGTCAAAAAGTAATCATCTAGAATTTCTGTTAAAAGTGGAATTAAAAATATATATATATATACATACACACACAATGTGTGTGTGTCTGTATTGATATATACAAAATGTCCAAGGGACAGAGCCACAAAGACATATCACACCCACTCAATGTCTTAAATTAAAACTGAAAGAAATACAACAAGTGTTCTTCTTTATTTGCGTTCTGAATCACTGCAGACTAGGGCTGATTGTATTGAATTGTACAAAATGCTATGGACGTATTTCAGCTCACCAAGAGGTTAATGAGCTGTCCATTTTCATGGTCTTTATATAACCTATACCATTCAAACCCATACCATTTCTCAAAGACTTTGGAACGAATTGTTCTTCTATAGTGTTCAGGAAAGAAAGAACACAAATTTTCACCTCTTGTGGATTACAGAAGGCTCATATTTTCTAGTGACTCTTTTCTTCAGAGTCTTCAGTTTTGCTCCAGGCTTGCTTTCTAAAGGACCCTCATATGGAAGGACGAGTGTGGTTTCCTCTTTGGAAAGCAAATGTCATTTGGTCGCTTTGTTTCAGGGTTATTTGAAAGTTGAATACCTTTCTGAGGAATTGTTTCTACAGTGATTGCCAATTTTCTGCTTGAGAGGTTTATGATCAAATCATCTTTGGTAAGACTTTTTAGTTGGGATTCTTTCTACTGCTGATGTTCGAGGACATTTGCTAGCACATGTTAAAATTTCTTTTTCTACTGTAGTTAACATTTACAATTTTTAGCACCCACTAAAATGAATTATACAAAGCATATGGCTTAGAAACTGGTAGATTTAATTTCAAGGAGGAGTAAATGCATATAGGACTTTAAAATGGAAGGTGGGAAGACTCTGGGTAAAACATTACAAAGAAACAATAGTTTTCAAAATAATTTTAGAGATGTGAAGATTTTGCTAAAGGATAAATGATCCTATTGGAATCTAGCAGACACATAGGGAAAGGTCTAATATAAGTTGATATAACAACCACAATTAACACTTCAATAAACAAAGTAACTTAGATTAAAAAAATCTTATTTTCTTTTCTTTTTAAAGATTTTATTTATTTATTTGACAGAGAGCGAGACAGCTAGAGAGGGAACACAAGCAGGGGGAGTAGGAGAGGGAGAAGCAGGCTTCCCGCGGAGCGGGGAGCCCAAAGCGGGGCTTGATCCCAGGACCCTTGGATCATGACCTGAGTCGAAGGCAGACGCTTAACGACTGAGCCACCCAGGCGCCCCACAATATCTCATTATTTGTCCACAGACATCACCTTAATGGCAGTATTCATCATGGTCTTTAGTATTCTCAGAAAGTGAGCATTAAGTGAAATAATGAGTGACATTCTTTATAAAGATGATGTAATGATAATATTCATCCTGCATGGAATTAACAGATCTGATGTGACACACATTGCCTAACAATAACCACAAATTGAAAGTGCTCGATGTAACAAAATTGTTTATAACAAAAAAGAGGAACATTTACATCTTTTTTCAGAAACTGCAATCACTAATTCCATTATATCTGATCTCCCAATTGTTTAAGGTTGTAGTAAATTAGATGTGGAATAGCTTCTATTTCAAAATATCAAGGTCATTTTAACTTTTGGTTTAATATGCTCCATGCCAGAAATACATGCTCCTACTTTACTGTACTTTCTAAAAGTGAAATATATGTGGAGTAAATGCATAAATGTAAACATATATCCATTCCAGAGTGCTCATCTCAATCTAATCAGTCTAAAATTTAAAAAAAAAATTGCTAAGGATATTAGTGAAACCATTTACTATTGTAATTTATGGATCATTCCCAAAAGTAAGACATACATCAAAAAATGATGATAAAATGATGGTGACTTTCAAGATAACTTGAAAATTTTTTAAATACCTCTCAATTATTTATGTTATACACAAAATTATTACAATTTTTTAATTTTGTATTGTTTTATATATTGGGTAGTTTACAATGTTGTATTGTGTATCAAAATAGTAATTTTGTTGAGGCCATAGAAAAAAAGAGAGATAAGAGAAACCTCAGATTCAGTGAGTCATGATTTTAGAAAGCCATAAATTCCCTTTTTCTAAATCTAGGCTCAACATCTGACTCTTTTGTATTTCTAACCTTGTATTAAATTTCAGAAATGTGTCCACCATATGGTAGTGAAATATTGAGATTTGAGTTTGTTAACTTTTCTATTACAGCTAAAAACACTAAGTAGAAACTAAATTAAAGCATTATTATAGTCTCCTCCAGCTTTCTCAAAACAATTAATTTAATTTCACAAAACACAGTTTATTAGGTTACATATGACTTGTAGGTAAAGATTAAGGGATATAAATGCAAGAGCACGAACATTTTCAGAGAAAAATGTCATTTAATGAATGACCACAGCATACAAAAATTAGAACATGACTAGTCTAGAAAACTTTTCTAAAGGCCTTTAAATTACTTTGCATCCATAGAAAGCACATTTTAAAACAAATACTCATAAGGAAAAATAGCAAATATTAAACAATAAGACCCACAGACATGAATGTACACTGCAAATATTGAGAGACTGGACTATACTTCCTGAAAAAGAAGTCTTGATGGGATTCAGGTTCTGGTTTCATTCACTCATTAATAGAAGAATTGCATTGTGTCAAGAATTGTGCTGCGCAAATGATAAGTCATTCTTACCTTCAAGTGATTTCAATATAATTGGGTATTGGAAAGGGTAGAGAAAAAAGAGAGAATATTACAATACAGGATAATAATTTCTATAGTAGAACTACAAGAGATGATATCAGAATATATATAAAGGGTTCCCCAAAGCTGCACATTGGGTGCAGAACAACCTTACAGGAAACTTCATGGAGGAGGTGATGATTGAGACCTGGGAGTTGACTAAATTGAGGAAGGAAGCACATACAACCACTTGAGAGGAGACCTGTCTATTGTACTTCATGCAGCTTGGAATAGTTCCCATGTCTGGTGCTACGGCAAAGAAGAAATTAGTGGTGAATTGAGACTGATGGGGAGCGTCATTTATGAGGCAAGAGTCTGAGAAATTTGTTAAGTGGTTTGTCCCTTTTATTACACATAGTGAGAAATAGCAAAAGGACTTTAAACTGGGAGTGGCATCATATATTTTTATTTACTTTAGCAGTTGAAGGGAGTAAGGACTTTAGCAGTTGAAGGGAGTAAGGACTAGGACTAGAGGTATGGGATTGCTTAGGAGACTGTTTTTATGATCTCAGTGAGAATTGAGAATGACAGTCCTTGAAGTTGTGGAGGATGTAAAAAGAATGGGGCAAATTAAGAAGGTATAAGTAAACTGAATCAACTGAATTTGATAACTAATCACATGAGCAAAAAAAGAGCTGAATGACAGTTTCTGATTTTATAATGTTGAAAACTGGGTGAAAGCCTAGGTCATTCACTGATATGGGCACTATAAAATTAAAACAGATTAAAAGTGGAGAAGGAGGTAAATAGCAGATAAAAAGTTTGGTTTTATCCATACTGAACTTAAACTATTTTGGTTTATCTGGTTGGAGATATATAGTGGAGATTTGGATATACAGTTTTGGAAAACCATATTAGATTGAAGATTACTTGAGATTCATCAACATGTACATGGGTGTTGAATCTTTGGCATGCTTTTGGTGAGATTAAATGAGAAGACTGAAAATGGAACTCTGTAGAACATCAATGGTTAGCAGATTCAGAGAAAGGGGGAGATAGAGGATTACTGGAAAATGGGGGAAGGGAAATCAAAAGTATCATTACATAAATCAAAGAAGTGGAAATTTCAAGATAGGCATCCCCAAAACAGTTTCAAACTACTAAAATAAGGTCAAATAAATTAGAGCCTTAAAAATTTCTGCTGTATTTAGAGAAATGACCATCACAAGAATAGTTTTAAAGGCATTATGGGCAAGAAAAACAGACTGCACTGGGTTACAGAATAAATGAGAGGTAAATAAACAGAAAAAATTCAGCAGCTAATTAATGAATTACTGCTATACATAATACCCTATGCAAGATGTTTGAGGTAAAATTATGAAGACAACAGACACGGTCCTTATTCCATAAGATTTTCTAATAGGTGAGGTAAGGCTCAGTTACATGCACTCTGATAAATCCTGTGACTGAAGAATTGCAAAATTTACTTCTTTTACATAGTTTGGTCTTGAGGGAAAAGTAAGGGTTAAAGTAGAAGCTAGGAGGAGAATTGGTTCATAATTGGAGCTTTCCTCATTTTTAAATGTAGATCTTTGATGAGAGGGTTTTAGATATTCTATACGTATTATATACATACTATAGGTATGTGTATGCTATATATATATATATATATATATATATATATATATATATAATATGCACAATGCTTATAATACAAAGCCTGCAGTTATGTTGTTCTGTAGGGAAGTAAAAACAGCACTAGAAATTAATACCCTGTCAGTTGATATTAAAGGACAAGAGATGAGGAAAGCTCAGAACCTTAATTTGAAGGTGTGTGGCTGAAGGCTTATAAGGTAAAGATGAAGTAGGGAGAAGAAGGATCTTTTAACTAATACTAACTACTAGTATTAAGTGTAAACAATACCCAAGTCTAGCTTTTTTTTTCAAAGTGGTATTGTCAACAAAAGCTGTAATTTTAATTTTGCATTAGTAATACTTAATCCTATTCTTAACATGTAAGATAATTGGTAGCACAATGAGCTCTCTTTTCATGTCATTAATTACAAATGAAGCCAAGAATCAGAACAAAATCCAAATGATTAGCCAGCTTTAGAAATAACCTGAACTAAGAAGTTACTTATAAATGTTTTAATAGTGTTAGAATATTTTTAAATATTATCAGTGACAAGTAAG
Source organism: Leptonychotes weddellii (assembly GCF_054177405.1). Lineage (NCBI taxonomy): Eukaryota > Metazoa > Chordata > Mammalia > Carnivora > Phocidae > Leptonychotes > Leptonychotes weddellii. The sequence continues at coordinate 91,808,940 of NC_138376.1, read as the reverse complement.
ATATAGCTAATTTAACATGAGATCTTATAATTGAATGTGACTTTAGAGATTATCTGGCTCAGAAAAGCTCAAAACTAATTAATGCCCAGTTGGCTCAATTTAAGTCAGTTTCTAGGCCTGCTGCACTTTAGCCTGGGGGATAGGGTTTGCTCTGATAACAATTCAATTCCCAAGATGACTAGTTAGCTTGACTCTATTCCCATGGTTAGGACTGCTCTAATGAGTATCAACAGGAATTTGGTACAAATTCTTCACTACTCTTAGATCATGTAATATGTGAGTTCTACTTAATGAGAATCTGTTGTGTGACTTCATTTTCACACAGAATCAGATAAAAACTAAGAATTTCTTAATCCCAGTCCAGGGATTTAAAGGATAACTATTGAAAAATTAAAGTATCTATTAGAGGGAAATGACTTTTAGAATGCGTGGAGACACTGCTTCACATCCTAAAGTAATTGTCCCCCATCCCATCAGACTGGCAGGATAGTCTAAAATAATTCATTCATAAATGAGTGGTCATCTCTGTAAATGCTTGCAGTGTTTGAGTTTCTGGAAATAGATAAATGAGATATTATAGAGGAAAGAGATGCTTTCTTAAATTTATTGCAGTTTTCATTAAGAAATCAATGAAAGAAGAGAAAAAAATATACACAAGCAAAAAAAAAAAAAAAACCTAAAAAATCATTAGAAAGACAATCATGTCAATGAACCTTAAAAAACACATTAAAATTAGAGACTGTCAGACATGTCAGTTCTTGAGAAACTAAACTCATCCTTTAATTACCTTTGAAACATAATAATTTTATAAATGAAAGCATCTGCATACACAAAATTTGTCAAAGGCTTAGGTTATTTTAGTTTTAGGAAGTTTATTTTTTATTTATTAGAATTATTGTAATATTGCAGACCTCTATTAAAACAAAAATTTCAAGAAGAGAGCATAAACTAGAAAAACCCTGATCTCATAAAATCTTGGCAGAAAGAATATAAGAACACCGTGAAAATAGAAAGAAGTTGTTAACATTTTTTTAAAAGATTTTATTGATTTATTTGACAGAGAGGGAGAGAGAGAGCAAAAGAGAGAACACAAACAGGGGGAATGGGAGAAGGGGAGAAGCAGACTTCCCACTGAGCAGGGAGCCTGACGCGGGGCTGACCTGAGGCAAAGGCAGACGCTTAATGACACCTAGCACCCCAACATTTTTTGTTCATACTAAATAATATCTTCTGATAACCACTGGATTAATCTTCCCATTATAATATAGTTTTTCCCATAATATAAAACTCAATTACTAAACACAATTAGAAAGTAGTAGGAAAAAAATTCCATTTGTACCCTACTGTGAAGATTTTGCAAGTGGAAAAATATATACACATATGGGCAAAGTTTTCTTTAAAGAAATATTTGCAGCAGAAAATCTGCCCCCCAGAAAGTCGGAAAAGCAAAAAAGAGTGAGACCTAGTCTCTCTGATCCTAAGATGAAAATTTCAATACTATTAATAGGCTTTCAAATGTTGAACCTGGAGTGACTATTAGAGATTATTTATTCCACCTTGCTTGTTAATTGTCTCCCTGACTGAAAGAGAGTTGGCAGAACAACAAATCAACAACCAGCCCACTTCCTGCCAATTTGATTTCCCAGGGTAGGTATTATATGTATGTGCATTTGTCTCTACCCTTACACAGAGATGACACACATATAGAGCAGTTCATGCCAATAAACTTTTTAAGTGAAGGCTTTGGCTCAATTTTCTCAGGCATTCTCTCTTTTTTTTTTTTAAGATTTTATTTATTTATTTGAGAGAGGGAGAATGAGAGAGAGAGAACATATGAGAGGGGATAGGGTCAGAAGACGAAGCAGACTCCCTGCTGAGCAGGGAGCCCGATGCGGGACTCGATCCAGGGACTCCAGGATCATGACCTGAGCCGAAGGCAGTCGCTTAACCAACTGAGCCACCCAGGCGCCCTCAGGCATTCTCTTATTCTGGATAATCAGTTTTGACATTCAACCCAAATTTTGGGTTGATTATATCAAAATGTATTTTTAGCATTATTTTTTAATAGTTTGGGATATCAACATAAATCCTCTCAACTTTACCTTTGACATCTCAAAAACTGACATGGAAATAAAATAGAAAAGAGAATGCTGGAGCACAACGAGTCTGAGACACTTACTTCTTATCTCCTTTCATCAGACCCTATTTTGTGGACCAATAGTTCTCAAACATTAGGTACAGCAGGATCACTTGGAGATTTGTTAAAAACAGAATGCTGAGTACCCCAACCTCTAAGTCTTTGATCCAGTAGGCCTGTTAAAATTGAATTTCTAACAAGCTCCCATGTGGTGCTGATACTCCTGGACCACACTTGGAAAACCACCTTGCAATGCCTTCCATTGATGGGGTTTGAAGTGGGATGGAGAAGACAGTAGAGGAGGCAAGTCCAATCAAGAAAGAATCAGCCTGAAGCTTCTTCCTGAATCAGAAGAATGAAAAGGAAAAGAAAAATAAGGAGTAAAGTAAATCAGTGTGAAAAGCAACAAGACTCCCTTTCCAGCAAAGCACACTTTATGGAAATGATGTATTTATCTCCTTGAGATTAGCCCTAAGAACTAAGATGGATTCTCCACTCAAAATTTCATTTGCATATTGAGACTGATGACACCACACACACATAACCAGAGGGCATGAAAAGATTTATTGGTCACATAAAGAGATCACATAATGAGGGAGAGCAAGGCTGGTTTCCAAGCTGATCCAAAAATGGCTTGAGAAAAGATCAAAGAAGGGCACTGGCTTACAGTTTTATGGTGGTAAGAGGGTGGGTTGGGATGAAGATCTCCACATGTACATATTTGTGTTTGTATGGTTTGAACTTTCCACTGGTGCCAAAAGTGGGAATATTCAGGCTTTCTTTTCAGCTTTCTCAGACGTGCTGCTGAAAGGAAGGGGAGCGGCGGGTTTAAAACCTATCAACGGTTAAACATCAAAAATGGAGTCAGATTTTTATCCAGAGAGGCTGGGTGCTGGGTGGCAGAGGAATTCCAAAGGCCAGATCCTCCTGGCTGCTCCCTTCTCCATTGGTCTTTTAAACACTCAAAAGAAAAGCTCCTACATTGGGTCAAGGGCCATGGATGGTCCCCAATTTTTACCATTCTAGTAGTCAGGGCGGGGCATGTTTCTCTGGTGTGCACAGGGATTCTGTGGCTGACTGGAGACATTTGCCCTGACTTTAGGGAAGATGCTCCCATCTGCTCCGGCTGGGAGGATGAGTATGGGAGAATGCTCCCTGGATCCACCTTCGTCCTCAGATCCTCCTCCTCAATGAGCAAACTGACATTTCCTCCAGTTCATGTCCTACCCACGACTTGGAGCCTACAGGAGTGTGAAGACAACACCCCAGGAGCAAGAGCTGGAGGTCACTTTGAGAAATTGCAGATTCTGTTTGGTTGATGGTGAAAGAGGGAGCTCGTGCTCTGGCTCCTCCGCTCCAGATGTCCGGGCTCGGGACGCAGATTCCAGAGGTCCTTCATGGAGGCCCCGGCCTTCCCTGTGGCCGCCAGCACGCACACAGCCACACCCAGCACGCGCTGTCTTTAATGTTAATAGTGTCCTTGTTTATGTCTAATGTCTGGTACCCTTGCAAATTATTTTTATTCGTTGTTATTATTATTTGTTCTTGACTTTTAACTGTAAGAGGTAACAAAGTGTCTTTGGTAAAAAAAAAAAAAAAAAAAAAAAAATGGAGTCAGATTTTTTTACTACAATTCACTCCTGAAGATTTACTGATAATGGAAATATAACGTTTCATTTAATTGAATTTGGGTTTGTTTACATAAGCCATTATGGCACTCTATAAGGCCCATAGCCTGAGGCTAATTAATTCCTTTTTCAACAGTCCAACACTATACATTTTAACTAGTGAAATGAGTGCCTTGGCCACAAGAATGTTTGGATCTTCCCAAAGGAGATGAGTATGTTGAAGGTGCTCACATTCAAGGTGGGCCAATTTGTAGCAGTATAAATAGACTTAAGTAAAACTTGTAAATGAGGAATGGATTATCTTCAAAAGGTCTACAAAAGATGTTGAGCTTCTTTTGGGGTGCCTGGGTGGCTCAGTTGGTTAAGGGTCTGCCTTCAGCTCAGGTCATGATCCCAGGGGTCCTGGGATGGAGCCCCATGTCAGGCTCTCTGCTCAGCTTCAAGCCTGCTTCTCCCTCTCGCACTCCCCCTGCTTGTGTTTCCTCTCTCACTGTGTCTCTTTCTGTTAAATAAATAAATAAAATCTTAAAAAAAAAAAAAGATGTTGAGCTTGTTTTAACACTGTAGACGCTGATGGGGTCAGTAGCTGTTTCCTGTATTCAGTTGACCAGATAATTTTCAGGAATTCAACAGAGATGTTGGGGCCATGCACTATGTGTAAGGATATGAGCCATCCTGTTTTTTGTGTGTCCTTTGTGACTATTTGTATGTTCTGAATACATGTGTCAAATGAATTTCCTCAGAGAAAAATGTTCTTAATGTAAAATTGCAACTGTATTCATGGAGAAGTTGGATGTGGTTAAAATCTTGCCTACAAAGACTGTAAGGCAGGACTGTTGAGGTACCCCATTGGTAACCAAGTAAAGAAATATTGTGTCCTTTTGAAAGTGAAAGTAAACTGCAGCTGAGAGGCTATTGAAATAGATATTTAACAGAACTTATCCAAGTCAGTAATGGAAAAATATTTACCAATTACTGATTGTATGGCGTCAGTAATTTCAATAACAATAGGTCTGGGGGCCTTAATGAGTTGGACCAATCACAGAGGTTGTAGTAATCCACCCTGAGATACCATTCATTCTTTCTAAGTATAAGAATAGGCCAAATTGAGCTATTTAATGGAGCAATGAGGGTAATCACCCTTCTCTAAAAGGTTGACTATTTTAACTGGTGGGGAAGGGCAGGGACACAGGGTGTTTTGTCAAGCCAGTTGTAAACGTCAGTGACTTAATTTTTATTTAATACTTGTTGAGTTATAGCATCCATACCTGCTATGGGTATTTTAGAATATAACCACGGGAAAGTTAGGCAAAGCACTAGTTTAAACTAGAAGAATAAGGTAAAATATAAATATTTCTTTTCTATTTTATATTTGGTAACTCAAGAGTATAAAGGGCAATTTCTTGTATTTAGTGGATTTCTAAGCATAACTCTAATTTGAGCCCCACTATTGATTAAGGCCATGGGAAGTTTGCAAATTGGTGCATCTCAGTAGATGTTAAAGTTAACTCAGAGCCTGTGTTGTAGAAGTGCAAAATCCATCAGCACCATTTATCTTCTGTTATAAAAATTATTTTAGTGAATATATGGTATTCAACTGGGTCAAATTGTGAACCTATTTTTTTAGTTTTTGTTTGTTTGTTCTCCCCCTGTCTAGTTTCCTTTCCTTTCTTTCTTTCTTTCTTTCTTTCTTTCTTTCTTTCTTTCTTTCTTTCTTTCTTTCTTTCTTTCTTTCTTTTTCTTTCTTTCTTTCTTTCTTTCTTTCTTTCTTTCTTTTCTTCTTTCTTTCTCTCTCTCTCTTTCTTTCTTTCTTCTTTCCTTTTCTTTCTTTCTTTTTCTTTCTTTCTTTCTTTCTTTCTTTCTTTCTTTCTTTCTTTCTTTTCTTCTTTCTTTCTCTCTCTCTCTTTCTTTCTTCTTTCCTTTTCTTTCTTTCTTTCTTCTTTCTCTTTCTTTCTTTCTTTCTTTCTTTCTTTCTTCTTTCTTTCTGTAATTGCTGAATATATTTTGGGTGTGGTGTTGTCACTACCTTACTCATATTTATAAGTTTCTTCCTTCAGAAAGTTATAAATTGGTATCATCAGGGTAAGAAATCTTTTCCCATGGCAGTGATTGCTTTATTGGATTTAAGGACCTTGAGCTTAAATGTCAAGCTTGAAATAAACCCTTGGCTATCCCATGGGCTGGGGAAGGGGCATGGGTTTCTTCCTGTAACTCTGAGGATCTGGATATTTTTTTCAACAGAGGTATGTGTAGCAGCATCAGCAAAGGCCAGTTGAGGGTCCTAGTGAGCCATTTACTTTAGAAATATGACCTCAGCATGCCACAGGATAACTGCTCTTCCTCTACACAAGTGACCACCCAATGGGTCCACATATTGCACAGGGTACTAGTCTTTCCCCCTGAGAACTCTAGAGATTAAGACCAATGCCTGGTTGACACACACAACCGGCAGTTACAGCATAAGAGTTGTTCCCTGAGCCTAGTGTCAATCACAGATTATGCTGGATTGGAGATTCACAATCTAGTCTAAAATTTACAGATGAGTCTGAACTGAGATGTGCAACCCAATGCCATTTTAAAGAGGGCTTTAATCTCACACTCTTGCCCCTAAATGTTTGCAAATTTTGTCTTTAGTCGGTTAAATCTCTAACAGAAATTTCATGAGACTCAGCAAATGCAACACAAAGGACAAGCACAGCAAAAATCACAAGCCAGTCAGTAGGCAATATCTCAAAGTACATGCTAGACCACAAGCAGAAGAGCCATATAGCAAGCCAAAGAAAGAGAAGAAAGACCCTTAGTGGTGGTGGTCATCACATATACACTCTGCTCCTGGTGTCCATTGTTGTGGCCTTTCATAGAGATGGGATGGGTCACTCAATCCAAAATTAGGTTTGGATATGGGGGCTGAGGAAGCCACTTGCACGCCAAGAGGGTATAAAAAAATTTGTTATTCATATGAGGCTTTTTGGGTAAATCATAGTATGTTCCAAGACTGGTATAAAAATGTCTTGAGAGAATAAGAAAGATCAACTGGCTTAGGGTTTTATGGTAGTTAGGGAGTGAGGCTGGGGTAAGAATTCCCCATAAGCATGAGCAAGGCTTATGTGGTATGAACTTCTTTATGGTGCCAAAGGAGGGAACAACTAGGCTTTCTTACTACTTTGTCCAGATGTAGACAGAAGGGAGAGGATCAAAAGTAGACTCTATTACAACTCTTTTATTATCTCTTCAATCCTTTTATCATGTTTTCATTACTTTGTTGGGTGGAGTAGGAGAAAGAGAGCTTTGGCCCACTCATATTATTGATTAAAAAAAGAAAATCCCCAAGACTAGAAAAGAGGAGAGAGGACTTGATATTCATTATGAATCTTCTTTATGGAATTCTTTGTGATAAATATTTTCATGCATTTCTATTTCCTTTATTTTTCTCAAAATTAAACCAAAAGTTTGTGTTTGAAATTGTTTTCCCACCATCACACAGTTGTAAAATAACAAATAAATTTGAGAGAGGCTGAGTGCCTGTTTAACCACAAACCACCCTCTTTCCCATTACTCCAGGATATCTCTCAGTTCAGGTGTTTTTGTTTTGTTTTGGTTTGTTTATTTGTTTGTTTTTCCCCATGTGGTTCATCAAATGGATAAAAAAAGGCAAAAGTTATAAAAATCAAATGAATAAAGTAATCCAATACAGATTGCAAGTCAGAGCTATTTTTTGTGTAGTCTAACTACATATCTAGGTATCTATGTATCTGTATTTTCTAAGAATCTTAATGGTTAGCATTTTGGGACTTGGTTTTCAGTTAATGGTATTATATTTGTGCCTTAGGGAATGAGAAACTGGCATTTTATTAAGTAAACTTTTATCACTTGAAAATTATCTATATATAGTCTCATTAGATTTTTCTTTCCTTGGAGATTGAATAACTTACTTTGTTATATTGTATATCTTTTTTGGTATAATCACACTAAAATAGATTTTCTGTCACAGTGGAGGGAGAAGTTGAAGGTAAATGCATTAGTTACTCTACTTTTCTAATTTCTTTGGTAAGAATTCTGCATGTTGAGATTTTAAATATATTATAGGGTTTTTGTAATTATTTCTTGTATTCTAGCTATTCGAGTAGTCAAACTAAGAGATACATTTGCAAAAATTCTATTTGGTTTAGACTAACAAGAGTTACCAGTCCATATTTCTTCAAACATCACAATTTCTATTTTTTTCTCACATAAATAAGCTTAAAGAGACAAAATCAAGTACACACCTAAACAAGTATAGTAATGGCTTAGTATATGATTCAGTAATGATAAACAGACACTGCAAGTGAAAAATCAAAAAAATAAACATATCCAGTTTCCTCACAAGTCTTTGATATTGTTTAAGAGGATGGGACCCTCGAAGAATAAAATCATGACCTTAGAAATGTCTCCATATACAGTTTCCATGATATTCATATTCAGAGAGATGGTAGAAGACAGAGTCAGGAAAATATTTTTGCTAAGTGCTCAAATTATTCACTTAGTCATTGCAGACTCCAAAGTGAGACAGTGTTGTCAGCCATTCTATAACATGACCTAATGGAATTTGGCTACCTGCTACATAGCCAGTCTTCGTATCTTATGATTGTCTCTTATATTTTGAATTGAGCGATGTTCTTTTACCTTTTTCTTTGACTATTGTACATGTTTTTATTCTGAAATTCATTTACTCTTTTTTTAAAAATATTTTATCTATTTATTTGAGAGAACATATGAGCATGAGCAGAGGGCAGGGAAAGGAGCAGAAGGAGAGGGAGAGGGAGAAGCAGACTCCCTCTGAGTAGTTGAGCAGGCAGCCTGAGGCGGGACTCCATCCCAGAACCCCAGGATCATGACCTGAGCCAAAGGCAGATGCTTAACAGACCTAGCCACCCAGGCCCCCTGAAATTCATTTACTCTTTGATTCATGTTTTCGTTTACTAACATTTTAATTACCAAGAGCATGCTAGACATTGTCTTGGGAGCTAGGATGAAAGCACAGGGATGAGTAAGAGCTATGCACAGCAATGCTGCCTCTAAGGAGTTCATAGTCAAGTGGGAGGTCAAGTCAATAGGGAAACAGGCTAAAAACCAATATGTATAAACAACATGGTATGTTCTGTATTAGAGAGGCATGGATTGAGGGCTTCAGGAGCATAGTGGGTAGTGACTGAGGGAAATGGAGAGAAATCTTGCTAAGGGAATGTGGCATTTATCCCATCTGAAATTCATTAGACATTTCTAAAGTTCTTACCTTTCCTAGTATATTCTAAGGTTCTTTAGTATAGGGATTTCTATACCATTTTGCAGCCTTAGTGGTCCTAGAACAGTCTGTGTATGTTTATGTGTGCCTGTGTGAGTGTTTGGAGTAAGGTTTACTGTTCAATGGAATATGTATATATATATACATACATATATATATGCATATATATATATATAAAATAAAGGTAGATGATTGGCAGAATAATATTCAATTAAATTAAGTGTGGGCCTGTTTCCCTGTAAAGGAACTATCTCTTGATTCCTCTCAACCCACTTCACAACATAGAAAAGAAAAACAAAACAAAACAAAACTTTGTTCATTGACCTTTGCTCATAGTCCTTAGGGTTCTCAGGCAATTAGGAATGAATTTGGCCTTATAGAATACTATGCTATATTTGCAAACCACACCTTCATCTCACCTGACCACATTTTCGAACCTTCACATCGCCACACATTCCATATAGTCTTCATGCTATAATTTGTACTGGGGAACTAGGAAAATCACAGCAGAAGCTATTCAGCTCAGATATTCAGCTCTTTGAGGATACCTTGACTTTTTGTCCCATGGTTATTTGGGCATTGCTCCTCCCAGGTTCCAGCTACCTCCTCTTTTATTCTCTGCATTGAAATGGTATCACCTCATTAACTGGCATCTGTATTATTCATGGTTCTCCAGAGGAAACACTATATCTCTATCTCTATCTATATATCTATATATCTGTATCTATCTATTCATATATCGGTATCATCTGTTGAGAGAGTCTCTATATAGGGAGGAGGGTCAGAATTTTAAGAAGTTGGCTTACGGCTATGGGCTTATGGAGGCTGGCAAATTGGAGATCCGTAAGGAAGGGAAGTCCAGTAAGCTGGACATTCAGGCAAGAGTGATATTACAGTCTTGAGACAAAATTTCTTCTTCTAGGAAATATCAGTCTTTATTTTTAGATCTTCAACTGCTTGGTTGAGGTCCACCAATTTATAGATAGTAATCTGCTTTACTCAAAGCCTATTGATTTTAAATGTTAACCAAATATTTTTAAATGTTTCACAGCAACATCTAGACTGGTATTTGACCAAACAACTGGGCACTGTAGACTAGAAAAGTTGACATATAAAAATAACTATCACAGGATTCATCACAAACATGAAGCTGAATGTATCATTTATTCCAGGTTATCTTAAATAGCCAGACCCAAATGTATGTCTTCCCAAAGAAAGCAACTTGTCAGAGACAGGATAACTCTATTAAAAGGACCACTGCAATAAAATAAAAGTGGTATCTGCAAAAAACAAAGGTAATATATGTTTTATCAATAAAGTCTGTTTACAAAAGTAAATTTACTTATCTTTAGAAAGGCATCCACATTTTGTTACTGGGATGGAATAAAAAATATTAGAAACATGTTGTCCGGAACACGGATCCTAGACACAATTCTGGAGGCTTAGAAGTCGGAAGTAAGTTGGTGGTAGGGCCATGCTCCCTTTGGAACCCTATGGGAGAGAGTTCTTCCTTTCCTCTTTCTGGCTTTTGCTGGTTTGCCAGCAATGCTTGATATTCCTTAGTTTGCAGACATAGCACTTCAACTGCTGTTTCTTTTACCACATCGCATTCTCCCCTTATGTGTCAGTGTCCTCTCATTTCTTATAAGAATACCAGGCATATTGGATTAAGAGGCCATCTTATTCCAGTATATCTTCCTCTTAAGTTAATTATATCTGCAATGATCTTATTTCCAAATAAAGTCACATCCTGAGCTACCGGGGGTTAAGATGTCAACATATCTTCTTGGGGGACACAATTCAACCATAACTCGTCTTCGTGGATATCTCTCTGGGACTCAATTTTATCATCCATAAAATGAAGGATATAAAGGAAATAACTTCTCAGGTCACTTGAAACAATTACATCCTATAAATTTAATTGCTGTTTATGACATCTTTATTTACTCAACAGAAATTCATGAAAATTATAATACATCTAGAATACTGGAAATATAGAAATAAGTAACAGTCCTGACACTCAATGTCTTCCACTTCAATGGGTAAGATGGAAAGTAAAATGTAGTATGGAATTGTAATGTATATTGGAAACATTGTGAATAGCTGGGTGGAGTAGGAACAATGAAATGCTTCTTAGAAAAGAGTTTTTATGAGTTATGAAAGATGAATGGAAGTTTGTGATTTAAGAAGGTAAGGATATGTTTTTAAGCAGAGGGAAGAACTGAATGTGTATTTGCAAAAGCATGGGGGTACAAGAGAAATATGCCTTTCAATGAACATCAGGTAGTTTGACCTTCATAGGAGCCTCAGCTCTGGGAAAGGAATTGGTAGGAAATGAGAGTGAAGAGATAGAAATGATAAAATTGTAAGAGTCATAACCATAATTCTAAGGAATTTGAACTGTATCCTATAGCTATGGTGAACTTAATGACTAGTATCTAACAAGAGAGTGTGTTCATATGCTACATGTTATTTAAATTCAGTCTGATAGCAGAGTGGAATATAAGGGATATATTATGTCTTTGTGGAAATAGAAAGAACAACTAAAAAGCAAATGATATCATTCAGACAAAAATATTAAGGGCTTAAAATATATCAGTGGCTAAGAGAATGTAGCCAAGAGAGTAGACAAGGATAACAAGGAGATAACAAGGGTATAAAGTTGCCATAATTTGACGATGAATTAAATTTGGAAGAGGCAGAGGCTGATGAAAAAGGAGTCTAGGATTTGTCAAGATTTCTGGTTAATCCTAAAATGGTGTATTTCATTGAAAGGGAAAATTCTGAAAAAAAAGGAAGCATAAGAGTAAAATTGAATATTGTTTTGTAAATGATGAGCTGGAAGTGGCTTGGAACATCTAAACAGAAACGCTCCATGAGGTTGAGTATGTAGGGCATTCTGACTGAGCTCAGACTCAAATGGAATAGAAAAAAGTTCCCTGATGTATCCAGGGGAATTGGTGGGCGCATACTGTGTGATTGAGTTGGACAAAGCTCTCCTTCCCACTATTAAGGAATTTCTAGCCCTGATTTGCACAAGAGAGGAAGGTTTTCCTGATTAAAAGGAATTGGAAATTCCACCTCTTCTTTGTGTTCCAAGGTAGTAAACCAGGACTGATGAGTCAAAGAGCAGAGGTGGGCAATGAGATTCCTGCAGAACCACTGGGATGAATAAGGATGAGAAGAAAGGATTGGTTCTAATACTATCAGATCATTGATATGAATCGTTAAGTCTATACACGGGACATGAAACTATACATGAAATAAGTTCATCTATACACAGAATAAAATTGCATTGAACTATATATAAACACAGACACACACACTCAAATACAGATTTTAAAATGTTGAAAACTGAATACGGTATAGCCTAGTTAATAGAAATGTACAAATGTCAGTTTCTTGGTTTTTATGTTGTACTACATCTGTGTAAGTTGTCATCATTGGGGGAAGTTGGGTGAAGGGTCCATGGGACTTTTTGTACTATTTTTGTAACTTTTTTTTATTCTACCTACAATTATTTTAAGTAAAAAAATTCAAAGGAAAAGAAAAAAAATGAGCCAGAGGCCAATGCTGCTGTCTGTACCCCTCCCTTATCTATCACTAACTCGACTGCTGAACAAAACTGGATATCCTTATTGCAGACACATGGGTTTTGAGGTGGTGATTATTTATGCCAGTCATCTGAGGTCACATTTGAAGAATAGAGTTACTACAGAAGTAATGTTCCTGAGAATAAGGCTGCTTTCATTTCTTTATATAATTTTAGTACATCTGTTGTATAAACTTAAGAAAGTTACTTAATTTTTCTATTCCATAGCTTTCCCCATTTCTAATGGAGATAATGGTTGCTAATGGTTGTAAAGAAGATTAAATGAATTAGCATATGAAAACACTTGGATCATCTTTTTAGAAGGTATTATCTTTGTGATCAAGTGTTTACTGGTAGTTTCTAGCAAAATGCCTTGCATATATTAAAAGAATATTGGCAATTACATTTATGGCAACTATTTGAAAAATCATATCATTTGAATGCTTATTTCAATATGTAGTACTAATCAGCAAAAATGGTTTAGTTATTTTTGCTGACATTAGAGCTTTTTATGTTTCTGAATTAATAGACATTCTTATAATCACAGACCTCAACTGTCAGTCACAAATAGCAATTTAATGAAGACAGTGTACTACAGCAACCCCTTAAGTATTTATTAGACAGATTCACCTACATTTTGTGCAGGAGGTCTGATTTGCCAAGAAGACATTGACCTTGCAAGAATCTATAAAATTTGACCAACTCACACTGTTTTTAACTGATTTGCCTTCTCCTAAAGTCTATGTATAGTAAAATGAATGGTTTTTTATTTATGTTATTATGACATAAACCAGTCAGTAAGTAAAAAAAGTACACGAAAAATGTAAAGTTTAAATTGAAGAAGAAGAAAGAGAAAGAGGAGGGAATGTTGAAGGAAAAGAAGGAGAAAGGAGAAGAATGGCATTCTTGATTGATTTACCAGAGAGAAATATGTTCTAAAGCACAATTGGCCTATCTGACCAACATTCATAAAATTTGATAATAAAATAATTTTGGAATTTCTTTTGAAAATATTTGTATTCAATTCAAAACTGAGCTGACACATGATTATATTACTTATCAATTCATCAATTTCTACACTGAAAATTTCAGTGAAAACAAAAGCCCTTACACACTGATTTTAAAGTTCTATACATTAAATTCTTAAATGGACTGGGAAAGTAACCCCTTGTCATCTGTAATATTTTCTACCTACTATATTTTTGGTACCTCCTGAAAAAATTTCAGTCATTAATTAAGTGTTTAGTTTCTAACAATTATTTACAATACCACACTATCTTGTTTACTATGTTATAATAAATTTTGAAAATGGATATGTTCTTGCCACAATGTTCTTATTTTTCTCATTGTATGATCTAATGTAAGTCCTATGCATTTCCATATGAATTTTAGAATCACATTCAGAATTTTTATATAAAAAATCTGCTGCAGTTTTTATTTGGATTGCATTGAATCTATAGATCAATATGGAAAGAATTGACATCAATACTGTGTCTTCCAGCCCATTAACAAGCTATCTCTCTCCATTTGTTTAGATCTATTTTAAATTCTAAGCATCATTTTTAGTTTTCAGTGCACAGTTCTTTTGTGAGATTTATCCTAATGATTTCATATTTGATAATATCGTAAATAGCATTTTAAAAAATTTCAATTTTCAATTGTTTGTTCTTACTATGTAGAAATACAACTGATATACCTTGCATCCATTAGCAACTACCCTTCCTTCCCCACTAATCTACTCTCTTGTTTCTATCATTTGCCTTTTCTGAACATTTCATATAAATAGAGTATTTTGGCATATGGCCTTTTGTATATGTCTTCTTTCACTTAGCATAATGCTTTTCAAGGTTCATTCATGTGGCATCATACTTCAATACTTCATTCCTTTTTATGGCTGAATAATATTCTATTATTTGGACATACCACATTTGTCAATTCATCCATTAATGAGTATTTTGGTTGTTTCCACATATTGGCTATTACAAAAAATGTTGTTATGAACATTCATGTACATATTTTTATGTGAACATGTTTTCAAGTCTCTTGGCTCTATACCAACAGGGGAATTGCTAGGTCAGATGATCACTATGTTTAACTTTTTGAGTAACTGCTGAAATGGCTGCATCATTTTACATTCTGACCAGTAATATAAGAGGGTTCCATTTTCTCCACAACCTCACAATACTTGTTATCTCCTTGTTATCTTTTTTTTTTTTAATTATAGCCGTCCTGGGGGGTGTGAAGTAGTATATCATTGTAGTTTTTATTTACATTTCCCTAACGACTAACAATTTTTCATATGCTTATTGTCCATTTATATATTTTCTTGGAGAAATGTCTGTTCAAATCCTTCACTCATTTATTATTTATATTATTTCTCTCTTTTTTTTGACTTATGAATTCTTTACACATTTGAATAATAAACCTTTATTAGATATATGTTTTGAAAGTATTTCCTCCAATTCTCTGGATCATCTTTTCATTTTCTTGATAGTATCCTTTGAGGCACATACATTTTAATTTTCACAAAGTCCAATTTATCTATTTTTCCTTTGGTTGCATTTGCTTTAAGTGTCATATTTAAGAAATCATTGCTTAATCTGAGGCCACAAAGATTTACAGCTATGTTTTCTTCAAAGAGTTTTATACTTTCAGATCTTACATTTACGTCTAAAGACCCAAAGGCCATTTTCAGTTAATTTTTGCATATGGTATAAAATAAAGTTTCAACTTCATACTTTTGCACATGGATATCAAACTCCATTTGTTGAAAAGAATATTCTCTCCCCATTGAAATGGTCTTAGCATCCTTATAAAAAAATCAGTTGACAATAAACGCATTAGTTTATTCCTGGAGTTTCCATTGATTCTATTTATGTATGTAATTCATCATTAAGTCATTACCACTTTATCTTGGTTAGAGCAGCTTTGTAGTAAATTTTGAATTCTAGAAGTATGAATCTTCTAAATTTATTCTTTTTTCTAAGACTGTTTCAGCTATTCTGGGTCCCTTGTACAAAAAAAGAGCTAAATGGGATTTTGATAGAAATTAGGTGAAATTTGTAGCACAATTTGAAGGGTTTACCCCTTTTACCAATAGTAAGTCTTCCCATTCATGAACATGAGATTTCTTTCCGTTTATTTAGGTCTTCTTTAATTACTTTCAATAGGTATTTGGTAGTTTTCAGTTGTACAAATCTTGAATATTTCTTGTTATATGTATTCTTAAATATTTTTTGATGCTACCAAATATGGAATTTATTTCATTTTTAGATTGTTGTCAGTGTATTAAGTTGATTTTTGTACATTGATTTTTGTATCCTGCAACCTTGTTGAATTTATTAGTTCTAATAGTTTAGTTGTGTGTGTGTGTGTGTATGTGCGTGTGTGTGTGTGTGTTCCCTAGGCTGTTATATAGATAAGATCATGTCATCTCAAATAGAGTTTTACTTCTTCCTTTCCTATCTAAATGCCTTCTATTTATTTTTATAGCCCAATTGCCTTGGCTAAGATATCCAGTACAAAGTGTTGTATAGAAGTGGTGGGAGGATATCTTTGACTTCTTCTTTTTTTTTTTTTAAGTTGCCTTCTATCCCTATTATGTTATCATGAAAATGTGTTGGATTTTGTCAAATGCTTTTTCTACATCTTTAAGATGATCCCATGGGTTCACTTTATTCTATTGAATTTATTCATTGGTTTATTACATTGGTTTTATTATGTTGAATGTATGTTAATCTTGAATCCTATAACATTGCTAGACACACTTGTTAATTCTAGTAACTATTTTTTCAAAATTTTCTATAAGAGAATTATGTCATATATGAGCAAAGGTATAGTTATGCTTTATCTCTTCCAATCTAGAAGGTTTTATTTTATTTGCTTTATTGTGTGGGTTTTTATCTCTAATAAATTGTTGAATAATTGTGTTAACAGTGGATATTCTTGCCCTATTCCTGCATTTCATAAGACTCATTCAGTCTGTCAACATTAAGCATGATGTGAGTTTTAGGTATAGATAACCCTTATTAAGTTGAATGAGTTATTTTTATTTATTATTTGCAGAGAGGGTTCTTTAAAAATCAGGAATGAATGTTAACTTGTGTCAAATGATAGGTTATATATCTATAGAGATGATCATATGACTCTTATTTTTTAGTTTGTTAATATGGTGAATTAAATTGATTGATCTTTAAATATTTACATTCCTGACATAAACCCCACTTAGTAATGATGTGTTACCATTTTTATATAAAGTTGATTTTGATTTGTTAAATTTTTGTTGAGAAATTTTGTGTTTACACACATGAGAGATATTCATCTATAATTTGCTTTTCTGTAATGTCTTTATCTGGTTTTGCTATCAGGATAATGCCAACTCTATAGAAGAGTTGTAAAGTAGTCCTTCCTTTTTAATTTTCTGGAAGAACTCTTGCAAAATAATGGTATTATTTTTCCCCTAAGTATGTATTAGAATTCACCAGTGAAGCCATATGAGTCTGGAGGCTTCTTTTGGGGAAGATTTTTAATTATAAATTTAATTTTTAAAAATCAATATAGAACTAGTGAAGCTGTCTTGTTTTTCTTTAGTAAGCTTTGATTGTTCATCTCTTTCAAGAAATTTTTCCATTTAATCTGTTATTAAATTTATTGGCATAAAGTTTTTAAATTCATTATTGTTCTTTTAATATCTGTAGATCTGGAATGATGCCAGAATTCTGATTCCTGATATTGGAAATGTTTGTCTTTTCTCTTTTTTTCCTGATCAGTCTAACTAAAGATTATCAATTTTACTAATCCAAAGATGAGCCTTTGGTTTTATTGATTTTCTCAATTTTTTCCCCTGTTTTCTGTTTCACTAATTTCTACTCTAGTCTTTATCATTTTTATGCTTTTGTTTATGTTGGATTCAGTTATCTCTCTTTTTCTAGGTTTTTTGTTTTTGTGTGTGTGTTTTCTGATTGAATCTGACATCATTGATTTGAAAACTTTCTTCCTTTTAAACATGTTGTGGTTTCAATTTCATTCAGTTAAAAATATCTTCTAATTTCCCTTTTCATATCTTACTTGATCTATGGGTATTTAGAAGTGTGATAGTTTCTAAAAATGTGAAAATTTATGATAGTTTTTGTTATTTTTAACAATTTCATTATGATTAGAGAAAATACTTTGTATTACTTAAATCTTTTTAAAACTACTAAAACTCCTTTCATGGCTCAGAATATTATTTATCTATATAAAACATTTATGCAAACTTGAAAAGAATGTGTATTCTGCTATTGGGAAATTGTCATAAAATTATCATTTAGGTCAAATTAGTTGATAGTTGGTTTTTAAGTCTTTAATACCCTAATTTTTTCAATACTTATTCTATCAGTTTTTGAGAGTGGGCATTGAAACCTCCTACTTTGTTGTGGTTTTGTCTGTTTCCCCTTGCTATTCTGTCAGTTTTTGCTTCATCATGTAAAATATTATTAGGTGCATAAACATTTTGAATTGTTTTATTATCTTCAGTAATTGAAAACTTGATCATCATGAAGTGACCACCTCAAGACCTAAAAATACCATTTGCTGTGAACTACACACTGTCGTCTTTCAAAAATTAATTTTATCATATATTTTCTTTTCTATCCTTTCACTTATACCCTATTATTGTCTTTATATGTAAAATATGTTTACTATAGGCACCATATAATTGGATCTTACCTTTTTATATAATCCAATGTTCTCTATCTTTTATGTGGAAATATTTAGGTCATTTATGTTTAACATGAATATTATTTTTTTAAGATTCTATTTATTTATTTAACAGAGAGAGACACAGCAAGAGAGGGAGCACAAGCAGGGGGAGTGGGAGAGGGAGAAGCAGGCTTCCCGTGGAGCAGGGAGCCCGATGCGGGACTCGATCCCAGGACCCCAGGATCATGACCTGAGCCGAAGGCAGACGCTCAACGACTGAGCCACCCAGGTCCCCCTAACATGAATATTGATATAGTTAGGTTTAAATCTTCCAACTTGCTGTTTGTTCCTTGTCTTTCCATTTGTCCATTTTATTTCCCTCCTTTTAAGACATCTTGCAGTGTAGATGTGCTTGTGATGAATTCTTTAATTTTGTGTGCCTAAAAGTTTTTGTTTTACCTTAATTTTTAAAAGATATTTTCTCTGTGTATAGAAATCTAGGTTGACTGTTTTTTTCCAATACTTGAATGATGTTGACTTCACTGTTTCCCTGAATGTTTCATATAAGAAATCTGTCATTCTTATCTTTGTTCCTCTGTACATAAAATATGGTTTTATGCATTCCTCCTTTTAGTGCATTTTTTAAAATCACTGGCTTTGAGCAATTATATTGTAATGTGCCTTCATGATGTTTTCTTCATATTTTTTATCCTTGAACTATTGAGATTTATGGGCTTGTAGTATTTATCAAATTTGAAAAATTTTGGTCATTGTTTCTTCAGCTATTCTTCTCCCACCTCTACAGACCAATTTGTCCCACAGCTCACTAATGCTGTGTTTAGTTTATCTCTTTTTTTCTGTAGTGTGTTTCACTTTGGATAGTTTCTATTGCTATGTGTTCAAACTCAAAATCTTTCATTTTGCCATATAATACTCCTTTCACCCTATCCACAGTATTTTTTACCTCAGATATTAAAACTTTCATCTCCAGAGGCTCAATTTTATTTTTAATTATTAATTTTAATTTTAGAACAGTTTTAAGTTCACAGAAAAACTGAAAGTGCAGAGTTCTTATATGCCCTCCCCACCCCGCACATGCATAACCTCCTTCACCGTTAACATCTCACATCAGTGTGGTAGACATGTTACAATCCGTGAACCAACATTGACATATCATTATCAACCAAAGTCCATAGTTTACTTTACAGTTTACTCTTGGTGTTATACATTCTATTATTTTGGACAAATGCAGAATGACATGTATCTACCATTGTGGTAACATACAGGATAGTTTCATGGCCCTAAAAATCCCCTGTGCTTCACCTATTCATCACTCTTTCCCCCTTTACCCTTGACAAACACTGATCTTTTTATTTTTTCCATAGTCTTGCCTTTCCCAGAATGTAATATAGTTGGCATCAACGGCATATAGCCTTTCAGATTGGTTTCTTTCACTTAGCAATATGCATTCAAGATTCCTCTATGTCTTTTCTTAGCTTGATACCTCATTTCTTTTTATCGCTGAATGTTTTATCCATTGTATGGATGTGCCACAGTTTATTTATTCTCTCACCTAATGAAGGAAATTTTGGTTGATTTTAAGTTTGGGCTTTTATGAATACAGATGCTATAAACACTTATGTGCAGGTATTTGAATATATGAAAAAATATATGAAAATATATGAAAAAATATTTGCATATATTTTCAACTCATTTGGGTAAATACCAAAGAAAGCAATTGCTGGATTGCAAAGTAAGATTATGTTTAGTTTTATAAGAAACTGCCAAACTGTATTTTAAAGTGGCTGTACCATCGTGCATTCACAACAATAATTGGGAGTTCCTGTTGCTCTGTCTTCAGCATTTAGAGTTGTCATTGTTTGGGATTTTAGCCATTCTAATAGGTGCAAAGTGAGATCTTATTGATTTGAAATTAATGACATTTGATGTTGAGCATCTTTTCATATGCTTATTTATTTATTTATTTTAAAGATTTTATTTATTTATTTGAGAGAGAGAGAAACACCAGAAACTGAGTAGAGAGGGTCAGAGGAAGAAGTAGTCTCCCTGCTGAACCAGGAGCCTGATGTGGGACTCCATCCTAGGACTCGGGGATCATGACCTGAGCCGAAGGCAGTTGTTTAACCAACTGAGCCACCCAAGCGCCCCTTCATATGCTTATTTATGATATATCACTAATATGATTATTATAATTTCTGTGATATATCATTTATATATCATATACCACCTATAAGTCATCATGGTGAAATGTGTGTTTGGGTCTTTTGCCTATTTTTTTAATTGGGTTGTTCATTTTCTTATTGTTGAATTTAATAGTTTTTCAAATGTTTTGGATTAACAATCCTTTATTAGATTTGTCATTTGAAAATATTTTTTCTAGTCTGTGGCTTGTCTTCTCATTTTCTTGACATTGTCTTTCACAGAACCAATGTTTTTCATTTTTTTTAAGTAAACTCTACTTCCCAACGAGGGGGGGTGGTTTGAACTCATGACCCCGAGATCAAAAGTCACATGTTCTGTGACTGAGCCAGCCCAGCACCCCCAAAACTTTTCATTTTAATTAAATTCAACTTATCAATTATTTCTTTCATGGATTGTGTCTCTGGTGTTTTATCCAAAAAGTCATTGCCAAACCCCAAGTCATCTAGATTTTTTTCTTATGTTATCTTCTTGTAGGAGTTTTATAGTTTATCATTTTTGCATTTTTAAATTCAAAAGTTACTTTTTGTGAAAGATATAAGGTCTGTTTCTACATTCATTTTTTTTCTTTCTGCACTTGAATTTTCAAGTGCAATAATTTTATCATTAATATTTCACTTTACATCTCCAATTTTTCTTTTAGTTTACTTAACATAATACATTTTAAAAACCATATCATCACAAGATAAATTTTCCCTTTTTTCTTCTTTATTTTCTTTTTGTTGTGGCTATGTAAGAGGATGGATATTAGCTAAACCTATTTTAGTATACATTTTACAATATATATATAAATCAAGCCACTGTGCTGTATGACTTAAATGTATACAGTGGTATATGTCAATTGGTTCTCAGTAAAACTGGAAAAAAGAATCTAAGAAGTAACAAAAATGTTTTAAAAACACTATTAATATACTCGTTTGCTAATTCTAAAATTTATTTCAGTTCTACATATCTCCTGATTAACAGAGTTTTCTCCTCATTATGGGATATACTTCCCTTTTCCTTTGCACACCTGAATTTTTTTTTCCTTGGATGCTAGATGTTTTGAACATTACTTCATTGGGTATTGAGTATTTGGTTTTTCTATAAATATTATTGAGTTGCTGAGCTTTTTTCTGGTATGCATTTGGTTACTTGCAAATGGCTTCATCCTTTCAGGTCTTGGTTTTAAGAGTTAAGTGAGATTTGCTAGTTGAGACAGCAAATGAAAAACAACTCTTAGATGTTTTGTTTTGTTTTGTTTTATTGGCAAGGCAAAATCTTTCAATGTGCTCTACTTAATGTCCAACAGATTATGAGTGTTCCCAGTCTGTTTTGTGGAAACAGGAATTATTATAGCCCTGTCTAATCTTTGGGTACTCTCTTCTTCTCACCAGAAATTATTCCATCTTTAGTCTTGGACATTTTCCTCACATGCATGCCCTAATCAGCATTCTGCTGAGGATGCAAGGGAGAGAGCTTGAGCAGATCTCTGGAATTCTCTGTGCAGTTTAATTTTCTCTTGAACTCTGCTCTATGAACTGAAGCTGCCTTGTCTCCTCAGACTTTTTAGCTCCGTCTGCTAAATGTAGGGATTCTGACAGATCTATCTGGATTCTTTCTCCCTATTCTATAGCCTGGAAACTCACTCCAGAAAATAATCTGGGCAATTGTAGAACATATCTTTGGTTTCTACTCTCCCAAAGATCAGAAATTTTGTTGCCTAATATTCAGTGACATAAAAACCATTATTTCACATATTCTTTGTGTTTCCTGTTGTTGTTTTTGTTTCAGATAGGGGGGTAAATCCAGTCCTTGTTAATCCACCTTGGCCAGAAGCAGAAGTTGTTTATTTGATGGTTTTATTCCTTATAATGTACCACATTCAGTCATAAATTGTCATGCTTAGAGATTCTGCAATCTCCTTTAATTTACCACTTGAGTCATTGAAGACAATTCTTAGGAAAAATTGAAGAAATATATCCATCTCAAGTCATTTCATATCTAAATTTCTCTTTTAGAGATAGTATAATTTAAGGATTAATGGACTGAAAATTATTTTTAAAGAAAGTTTCCATTTATATTTAAAAAGAAAAGCTCTTTAAGAACTCAAAATACAAGTTTCTGCCTTTCAAAGATGGATATTAGACAATCTAGTGTCACTTTTAGGGGCAGAAAGACACCTTGCTACTGTTCTGTTGTTTATGTCAGGAGACCTCATTGACAAAGGAATCATTTGAAAATAGTATGACACTAAGCTGCTAGATCTTTGTTCATGGAAAATATCTATAAACAGCCATAATATTTTTAAGATATGAGAATGTTTAAATTCAGAATGATGAAAGGCAGAAAAATATAGAATAAAGAAAACCAACCAAGTAGTGAACCTATAAAAAAGGAAGACTGAGTTAAACTTAAATATTTAAAACAGGGGTTTATGGTAAAGATTGAATACTAAACAAGATCTAGTTCTTGCATATATACAAGAACTAAGAAGAAGGTAATAACAAATTGCTATCTGGAGCCAATTTCCAAACGAGAGCTAATTGCAATTCTACCGGACAATCTCATAGGTTTTGTAGTTATTGAACTCAGTTAACAAAATGAGTGGCTAGAGAACAGGACTCTTCTGCTACTTAATGCAGAGAATAGGGTGCTGCTGACATCACACTGACAAATGCCTGTCAGGGACAGTTTCAAGTTATTCACAAAGGGTAAAACAGTGTTCTAACTTTACTCTCTTAGGGAGATAAATTACCCCCATATAAAGTAGACATCATGCTTCTGATCCTGCATCAGCTCTGAGAAAGCACAGGGTTTAAAAGGATTTATTATCAGTCTTCTATGATCTTTTTTCAGTTCAGGGCCACATACAAGCTAAATGTGAGATGGGAAACTTGTCTTTGACACCATCCCTGACTTTTGTCTGAATACCCCTCTTTCTGTTTATGCTTAATCTCATGCTTCACTTAAAAAAAGAAAAAGAGAAAAAAAAAACTGGACTAATTGATGACCATGTATCTCATTCTATACTTCCCTGCTACTTTAAATAAACATTATGAACTCTCCAAAATAGGCTCTCAAGTTATTTAAAAGAAAAGTTTCTTTTCTAAAAAATTCTTCAGACTATTATATTTAGCAAAAAATAACCCCTAAGATCTTATCAATTCTCAATAGCAATTCTATATTTATACTACTACTTTGAAAATACAGCTTGAGAAAATGGACAGATATCAATATGTTTTTGAAGCTGGCATATTATAAGATCAACTTGCATGTTTTGAAAAAATATCCCTTTAAAAAACAGCACAATGAGGCTATTCACTATGTATCATTTTAAATATTAAATATGACTGAAAAACTTGAAGTGTCATTATCACAGATGAATATAAAACACATTGAAAAGTATCACAATTAACTGTCATAATTGATTTGTTACAAAATATTATCAGTGTGACATTAAGACTTAAAGTGAATTAACATGTAATTGATGATATTCAGCATATATACATACTTATGTAATGTTTGCTTGACTATTTATACAGCTCAATAGCATGCTATCATACATTTCAGAAGGGATTTTCCCACAGAATCAGATTTAAAATGTACAGCTTCTGGATGCTACTTTCTACAGCATTTCTATATCAACTGTATTTCATCTTTAAGTGATTAATTAACTCTGAGATTCTCATGAATCAATCTTTCTCATTCTTCATAGCTTTTTGCTATGAAATATGAAATACAGCTTTTCACTCTTCACTATGCTAATTATCACTAACATTTTCTAACTTCCCTTTTAGCTTAGAGAATTCAGTTAGCACTCCTAGAGAATCTTGCCTGTTTTTCTCCCAACCCCCACATCAATTTATCAACAATGTCTCTCTTGTATGCTTCCACAGCCCCTTGGGCGTACATCACTCATAACACTTAATATACTATATTGTGGCCATTTATTCATATATCTGTTTCTCCTATTAGAGAACAAGCTTTTTGAGATCTAGGACTGTTACTCCTTTGTAATATATGCCTTATGGAATATTTCCTTTTGTATATGAAGCTTGCTTATTTTTAGGTAAATGTTATCAGTCAAGTCCAGTCAGATAAATAATATACTTTGAAAACAATGTATACCGTGGATATGAATAAATAGATGTGTGTAAATGTGTCTGTCTTTAATCACAATTAAAACTGTATAGAAAATATAAATATATAGAAAACCTTACATACATCAGCACAAGGAAGAAAAAAGAGCTTGTACTCATGATTCCAGAATTGTTAAGAACTTTCATATTTTGTTGAAAAATTAACCACATTGGGCGCCTGGGTGGCTCAGTTGGTTAAGCAACTGCCTTCGGCTCAGGTAATGATCCCGGAGTCCTGGGATTGAGTCCCACATCGGGCTCCTGGCTCAGCAGGGAGCCTTCTTCTCCCTCTGACCCTCTCCCCTCTCATTTTGTTTCTTTCTCTCTCTCTCTCAAATAAATAAATAAATAAAATCTTTAAAAAAAAAAGTAACCACATTAAGAAGGTTACCAAAGCCCAGTTCAAAACTTGACAGATACATACAGCCTTGAAAGAAATATGTAGAAATAAACCAACATGCAGCCAATCACCCTAATTCCAAGGAGAAAAAAGTGGGCTCTGAATAAGGGTGGATTCTGAAAAAATGGGAAGAATTGTACATAAATCCATTTTTTTCTCCTGGAGATAAACAAGTGAAATCTGCTGGCACTTTAAAAAAATAGTTCCAGTAAAAAACCATAATGAAACCACAGCATAGGAGATCAAGTAACATGTCTGGAAATGATGTTTGCTTATTATGTTTAACTGTTGTAAAGTCGGCATCAAAAAAGGAGGAATCTGTAATATCATGGCCCAGGCAACAACAATGGAATACCATTAGGCATTTTTTTAAAAAAGAAATAATACACCAGAAATATAGATGATTCTTTTTCATAATCATTACGCTGAGTAAAATTGGATCTATAGAAAATAATACATATTTAATGATTATATATATGAAATTCTAGATCAGATAAAACAAATTAATAATGATAAAAATCAGATCCAAGCTAACCTGGAGTGGGAGGTATGGTGATTAACTTCAAAAAGGCCCAAAGCTATCGAGGGGTTGGGGGAGATAGAAACATTTTATATCTTTTTTTTTTTTTTTTAAAGATTTTATTTATTTATTTGAGACAGAGAGAATGAGAGACAGAGAGCATGAGAGGGAGGAGGGTCAGAGGGAGAAGCAGACTCCCTGCCAAGCCGGGAGCCCGATGCGGGACTCGATCCAGGGACTCCAGGATCATGACCTGAGCCGAAGGCAGTCGCTTAACCAACTGAGCCACCCAGGC
>NC_138376.1:91756187-91782567 GCF_054177405.1 Leptonychotes weddellii | reverse complement strand
TTTTTTTTTTTTTTTTAAAGATTTTATTTATTTATTTGAGACAGAGAGAATGAGAGACAGAGAGCATGAGAGGGAGGAGGGTCAGAGGGAGAAGCAGACTCCCTGCCAAGCCGGGAGCCCGATGCGGGACTCGATCCAGGGACTCCAGGATCATGACCTGAGCCGAAGGCAGTCGCTTAACCAACTGAGCCACCCAGGCGCCCAGAAACATTTTATATCTTGAGTGCAGTGTGGTTACATGGGTATATATATTTTTTCACAAGTAACTGAATTATAAACTTAAAATTTAAGCAATTTGCTACATGTAAATTATGTCTAAACAAAGTTGATTTCAAAATATCATTTGCAATGGAATAAAAAATAAAATACTTAAACACAATTTGACAAAAACTGTGAATTCTATACAATGAAAAATAAAAATGTGGAGAGAAATTAGAAAAACTTAATATATAAATATACCACCTTCATGGATTGGCTTTTTGAGTGGAAACTGTTTAGTCTAACAGTTTTATGGCAATTAAAAGACATAGCTATCTCTGACTTATTTTGCTCAGCATAATACTCTAGCTCCATCCATGTCATTGCAAATGCCAAGATTTCATTCTTTTTATGGTTGAGTAATATTCCACTGAATATAAATATACCACCTCTTCTTTATCCATTCATAAATTGATGGACAGGTGGGCTGTTTCCTTAATTTGGCTATTGTAGATAATGCCGCTATAAACATCAGGGGGCATGGATCCCTTTGACTTAGTATTCTTTTAAAGATTGTATTTATTTATTTTAGAGAGAGAGGGTGAGTGGAGAAGGGCAGTGGGGGAGGGAGAGGGAGAAAGAATCTGAAGCAGACTCCACACTGAGTGCAGAGTCAACTTGAGGCTCAATCCCATGACTGTGAGATCATGACCTGAGCTGAAACCAAGAGTCAAACATTTAACTGACTGAGTCACCCGGTGCCCCACTATTTTTGTATTCTTTGGGTAAATACTTAGTAGTTCAGTTGCTGGATTATAAGGTAGTTCTATTTTTAACTTTTTGAGGAAACTCCATAATGTTTTCCAGAGTGGCTGCACCAGTTTGCATTCCCACCGACAGTGCAAGAGGGTTCCCCTTTCTCCACATCCTTGCCAACACCTGTTCCTTGTGTTGTTGATTTTAACCATTCAGATGTTAAGTGATATCTCATTATGGTTTTGATTTGTATATCCCTGATGATGAATGATGTTGAGCATCTTTTCATGCGTCTCTTGGCCATCTGTATGTCTTCTTTGGAAAAATGTCTATTCATGCCTTCTGCCAATTTTTAACTGGATTATTAATTTTTGGAGTGTTGAGTTAAATACTATATGATTTCACTCATATGTGGAATTTAAGAAACAAAACAAAAGGAAAGGGGGAAAAAAGAGAGAGAGGCAAATTAAGGAACAGACTTTTAACTATGAAGAACTGATGATTACCAGTGAGGAGGTAGGTAGGGGAATGGGTTAAATAACCAATGGGTGTTGAGTGCACTTGTGATGAGCACCAGTGTTGTATGGAAGTGTTGAATCACTGTATTGTACACCTGAAACTAATATTACACTATATTTTAACTAATGGAAATTTAAATAAAAACTCTTAAAAAGGACATAGGGTCGGCCAAAAATCTTAAAAGATGAAAACAAATTTGTAGAGTTAACACTACTTGATCTTAAAACTTAACTATAAGACGATGGACTCTGAAAAACAAACTGAGGGTTCTAGAGGGGAGGAGGGTAGGAGAATGGGTTAGCCTGGTGATGGGTATTAAAGAGGGCACATTCTGCATGGAGCACTGGGTGTTATATGCAAACATGAATCATAGAACACTACATCAAAAACTAAGATGTAATGTGTGGTGATTAACATAACATAATAATAAAAAAAGATAAAAAAAAAACTATAAGATTACCTTAATCAGAGAGGGTGACATTTGTGTGAGAGTAGGTAAATAGACTAATGGAACAAAATAGGGAATTCAGAAAGAGAATAACACATACAATGCACTGACTTTTGGTAAAGGTTCTAAGGTAATTCATTGGGGAAAAGAACATTTTCATCAAATTATGCAGAACAACCAAATGGACATTTAGAAACAATAAACAAGTTTGATTCCTACCTCAAGCTATACACAGGAAATATAGATAGATCATAGACCCTTATGTAAAGAGTGAAACTTTAAAAAATCCAGAAGACATGGAAAAATATTTTCTTATAGTAGACTTAAAAAATTTACATATTTGACTTCATTCAAATAAAAAAAAAGCTGTCCATCAAATAAATCATTGAATCATTGCATTGAAAATGCAAGCCAAAAGCAGACAAATACATTACAAGAAAATTACAAACCAGTATCTCTCATGAACATAGTTGCAAAAATCTTCAACAAAATATTAGCAGACTGAATTCAATAATGTCTAAAAATAATTGTACAGCACAACCAACTGGGGTTTATCCCAGATAGGCAAAACTGGTTCAACATTAATTAGAATATTTAGAGTAATCCATCACATCAAAAATCTAAAAAAGAAAAATCACATGATCCTACCGATAGAGTATAACATAACGCCACTAGAATTAATAATTTTTAAAAAGACATTCTGAGTAGAAATTTAAAACATGCCATTTAATTCTTTGGCCAAAGAGGAAATATTTATGTAAATTCCCAAATTTTTGGAAAAGAATGATGCTGAAAACAGAACATCAGTATCTAAGAATCTATGGGATACAGGTAAAGCCATTATCACAGAATAGATTACAAAATTAAATGTTTATATCATTAAATATTTATGAATTGAAAGAGCACAAAATTTTAAAAAAACTTGAAAATACACATGAATAAATTAATGAATAAAAAATAAAATAAAAATTAGTGCATTACAAAACAGAAAAAATACACAAAAAACAAAAGCATAAGTAGGAATTAATAAAGATTAGAAAGATAAATACAAAAATTAAAAGTCTAAAAGGAGGATTAAAAAGAAAAAACAACAGGGTTGCCTGGGTGGCTCAGTCGTTGTCTGCCTTCAGCTCAGGTCATGATCCCAGGGTCCTGGGATCGAGCCCCGCATTGGGCTCCCTGCTAGCGGGAAGCCTGCCTCTCCCTCTCCCACTCCCCCCTGCTTGTGTTCCCTTTCTCACTGTTAAATAAATAAAAAATAAAAAATAAATAAATTAAAAAAACAAAATAAACTATCATGTAATATAATGAAGACAAAAAACAATCAGAAAAAGAAGTAACAAAAACACAAATTAGAACTGGAAAAAAAGGGAAATAACTAAAACTAGAGAGAATGTGTATATGTGTGTGTGTATACTTCTGCTATTTTCCCAACTCTGTATAAATACAATTTTAAATAAACTTTTGACTTATATAATCTAAAATGCACAAATGATTGATATACTATTTAATGAAGTGAGCATAGCATTTAACCATCACTTAGGTCAAGAAATGGACTTATTGGCACCACTGCAATAGTCCTTTTTATCACCCATTTTCAATACCAACCCCCATTTCCTAAAGGTAAGCACCATTCTGATTTCTAACATTATAGATCAATTTGCCTGTTTTGATTTTATGTAAATGAAATTATACATTTTTGTGATCATGACTTCTTTTATTCAAAATTATGAAATGATTCATGTCATTACATATAACCATAGTTTAACTCATTTCATTATTTAAATACCACTATTTATGCATCATACTGTTGATGGTCATATGGATTATTTAAAGTCTATTGAATATAATACAGCTATAAACATTTTTTTTTTTAGAGGTAGAGAGGGGCAGAGGGAGAGGGAGAGAGAGAGAGAGAATCTTAAGGCAGCTGCACACCCAATATGGAGCCTGACATGGGGCCTGATCTTATGACTTTGAGATCATGACCCGAGCCAAAATTAAGAGTAGGACCCTTAACCACCTGAACCACCCAGGCACCCCAGCTATAAACATTCTTTTACTGAACACAAAATAGGTACCTATTTGTTGATTACTCCTGCAACATATCATCCCTGTACCAAATAGTTATCAGTCCTGAGATTTTTGACTTCTCCAGCTACTCTGTGCTTAAATAAAATAAAACACAACAGATTTGGGATCTGAACATCATTCATCAAATGAACCAGAAGACAAAACTTTAGACCCAGAATGAATTTAATCCCTACAGGTGAGGGACTGCCCAATGGAAGAACAGGAGGTTAGAGGAAACTAACAGGCCATCAGGGCTGCCAAGGAAGCAAACTAAGCATGTCATAGAAACATGCTTTCTTAGTCCATGGACTACCTTGACACAAAGTTTTTCTTTGAAGTTTCATCACAATATTCCTACTTGCAAAGTGGAAGCATTCATCCAGTAATTTCTTCCCAAATGATCATGAAGAAGTAGCTGGCATAGTAAGTCATTTTACAGTGCTTTATATTATTTCTGTTTTATTTTCCTTTTTCCTTCACTCTTGCATTTGGGTGTTTATACATCTCAAAGTATTACTTTTTTTTTTTAAAGATTTTATTTATTTATTTGAGAGAGAGAGAATGAGAGAGAGCACATGAGAGGGGGGAGGGTCAGAGGGAGAAGCAGACTCCCTGCCGAGCAGGGAGCCCGATGCGGGACTCGATCCCGGGACTCCAGGATCATGACCTGAGCCGAAGGCAGTCGCTTAACCAACTGAGCCACCCAGGCGCCCAAAGTATTACATTCTTATCATTACCTCATGTTCTATAGCACACAGCCTAAAACAATGAATACGCACACAGTTTTTTGGTGCATATAGACATGCATTTCTGTTGGATATATAGGTAGGATGGAATTGCTGGTTCATATTACATACACATGTTAAATTTTAGAGATTAATGCCACATTATTTTTCAAAGCAGTTGTGCTACTTTTTTTCTTTTTAAAGATTTATTTATTTATTTGAGAGAGAGAAAGCATGGTGGGGAGGAGAAGAGGGAGAGAAATATTAGCAGACTCTTTGCTGACTGTAGAGCCCAATGCAGGGATTGATCTCACAACCCTGAGATCATGACCCTGAAATCACAACCTGAGCTGAAACCAAGAGCCAGACACTTAACCTGCTGTGCCACCCAGGTGCCCTGCAGTTGTGCTGCTTTTTAAAGGTTATTCCAGGGGCACCTGGGTGGCTCAGATGGTTAAGCATCTGCCTTCAGCTCAGGTCATGATCCCAGGGTTCTGGGATAGAGTCCTGTGTCGGGCTCCTTGCTCAGCAGAGAGCCTGCTTCTCCCTCTCCCTCTGCCTGCTGTTCCCCCTGCTTGTGCTCTCTCCCCACAACCTGTCAAATAAATAAATAAATAAAATCTAAAAAAAAAGATTACCTAGCTTTAAAAATATATAAAAAATAAAATAAAGGTTATTCCATTCCCAGTGGTAGTCATTAAAGTTTATGCAAATAAATTTAAATCTTTAAAATACTTATTTTTCTTTTCTTTTTTTTTAAGATTTTATTTATTTATTTGACAGAGAGAAAGAGAGCACCAGCAGGGAGAGTGGCACCAGAAAGAGAAGGAGAAGCAGGTGCCCCGCTGAGCAGGGAGCCTGATGTGGGGCTTGATCCCAGGACCCTGAGATCATGACCTGAGCCAAAAGCAGACACTTAACTTACTGAGCCACCCAGGTATCCTGAGATTCATATTTTTCTAGAAAAATAAAAGTGCATTAAAATTGATCCCAGTAGAGATGGAAAATTTAAATAGACCAAATTATAAATAAGAAATTAGGAAAGAAATTGAGTAATTACCAAAGGAAAAGCATGAAAACAATATGGTTGCAGAGGGGATTTCCAAAAAACTGACAAAGAGCAAATAATTCCAATGCTAGCCAAAATGTTTCAGAAAATAGGAAAAAACAACTTTTACATTATTTTGATATTATTTCACAGTCATGACAACTCAGACTAATGTCATTTCTGAATATTGATGTAAGACCCTGAGGTAAAATTGTAGCAATAGAATCCAACAGCAAGACCAAGTGCAATTTACTCCAGAAATGCACCAATTAGGAAATCTATTAATACAATTTAGCATTAGATACAGAAGACTTTTAATTTTCTTACTGTTTATTTTACTATATTTTGTTTAAAAGTTAATTTTAGTTGTCGCCCTTAGGATTACAATTAACATCTCAATTTATAATAACCTAATTCAGATTAATAACAACTGAATTTAAATTTTGTACAACAATATAGCTCCTTTCCCCCGTCACTCCTTTGTGTTAATTATCACACAGATTACATTTTTGTATATTGTGTGCTTATGCACACAGATTTATAATTATTGTTTTTGTAGTTGTCTCTTAAATTAAATAAGAGGGAAAAAAGAGAATTGCAAACAAAATATGCATTTATACATCTTTCTATGTTTTTGTTACCTATCTTGGTGCTTTTTATTTCTTTCTGTGGGTTCAGATTACTGTGTAGTGTCTTTTTAATTCAGCTTTTAGAGCTCCCTTAGTATTTCTTGATTAATTTCTTGTCAGCAATTAATTCTTTCAGTTTTTATCTTAGAATGCTTAATTTCTTTTTTTTTTAAGATTTTATTTATTTATTTGACAGAGAGAGACAGCGAGAGAGGGAACACAAGCAGGGGGAGTGGGAGAGGGAGAAGCAGGCCTCCCACTGAGCAGGGAGCCCCATGTGGGGTTCGATCCCAGTACCCTGCAGATGCTTAATGACTGAACCACCCAGGCATGCCTCCCCTTCAAAGTTTTTAAGGAACATAATTTTCAATCTAAAATTCCATATGCAGGCAAATTTTTCATCACTGGTTAAGGTAGGATAAATGTATTTTTCAGGCATGTAAATACTTGAAGCTTTAATTCCTATTTAGTTTTTTATTAAGGATTCATATGAAAGACATATCCTCATTTAGCTTTGGAATCAAATAATCAGTGGATCCAGCCTTAGGAGAATGTAAAATAATGTCCCAGTATAATAGCTGTGTAAAAGGGACAAAAAACCAAAACAAAAAACCTACATTTGTTCCACTTTGATGAACAAGTTAAGAAAGATTATTTTTTTTATAGTTGTCTTTTTTTTTCTTTTAAAGATTTTTATTTATTTGTTTAACACAGAGAGAAAGAGCACAAGTAGGCAGAGCAGCAGACAGAGGGAGAAGGAGAAGCAGGCTCTCCGCCGAACAGGGAGCCCGATGCGGGGCTCGATCCCAGGACCCTGGGATCATGACCTGAGCCGAAGGCAGCTGCTTAACGACTGAGCCACCCAGGCACCCCAAGAAAGATTATTTTTGGAAAAGAAATTATTTTCTGCAAAATAGTGGATATAAGGAAGAGACTGAAAAAAGTATAAATTTGATTGAGAAACCCAATTTAAAAAATAAAGGAAATTCAAATGTTTAGGAGAAACAAAAAGTTATAGAAGGGAACATGGTCCATATATGAAGCAAACTTTTAAAGTTAGAATGGAAATGTGTATATTCAAGGAAAATGACAAATTGATTTCTAGTTATAAAAAATAATGCATTAAGAATATTGTGAAGGAGACTTAGCCTTTCTTCTCTCAACAAGAAAAAAAGAAAGGCAACCAGAAACTCCAGGATAAAACACTAATATTATCTCTTATATTGTTAACAATAAAGAGATACATAGTATAGTTGGTAAAACAAAAACAAAAAGTTGTGAATGTATTACTTACGTTTGCCCACATAAGCAATAGATAAACTAAAATATGGATTCAGATAATACTTAGAGAAAGTAGAGAAAAAGTAATAAGTATAAACTAAATTTCACAATATAAAGCCAATAGATGAAGTTTGGGAAATCAAGACATAACAGCATACACATTTTTTTTAGAGGTAACATTAGAACATTTTAAACAAATTTTAAAAACATTTGCATTTGAAACTGGTATCAGACTTGGGAAAATATAGGATAGGTATCATTGCTTTTTATTATTTTCTCCTTGTACTATTTAATATGTACAAACATATGTTGATTAAAAAATTCTCAGTGGAGTGCCGGAGTGGCTCATTCAGTTAAGCATCTGACTCTTGATCTCAGCTCAGGTCTTGATCTCAGGTTGTGAGTTCAAACCCCACACTGGGCTCCATTCTGTGCGTGGAGTCTACTTAAAAACAAAACAAAACAAAAAAAACCTCAGTAAATGGGATAAAAAACAGATGGAAACAGAAGAGTGAAATAATGAACATAAACTAAGCTGAAGGATTCTCTCCTGTAAAAAACAGGAGGGAGAGGGAAGGAAAAGAAAAAAAGTTAAGAGGCATGTATGATCGATCCAGAAATTCTGGTATGAATCTAAATTAACTTCTACAAAAAGAGAATAGAGACAGAGTTGGTTTAGAACTAACCAAAAGCGGGGCTCCTGGGTGGCTCAGCCGTTAAGCGTCTGCCTTTGGCTCAGGTCATGGTCCCGTGGTCCTGGGATCAAGCCCGCATCGAGCCCTGCATGGGTCTCACTGCTTGGCGGGAAGCCTACTTCTCCCTCCCCCAATCCCCCCTGCTTGTGTTTCCTCTCTCACTGTGTCTCTCTCTGTCAAATAAATAAATAAAATCTTAAAAAAAAAAAAAAACTAACAAAAAGCCTAATTAAAGAACACTGTTCTAAACTAGTAAGTCATGAGTTTTTAGATGCTAAAACTCTGTGAAATGTCAAATAGAATAAGAAAAAAGAAAAACCCATAGACATATAATGATATTATTTTATAACATCAAACATGAAATTAAAACACTAAAATTTTCTAAGAAAATATTTTTAAAAGATCACCCCAGAAGACACTAGAAAAGACCAGTATCTGTCTTCTATCAGCAACAATGGACATGAGAAGACAGTGGTACAATGTTATTAAAAGGCAGAAAGAGGGGTGCCTGGGTGGCTCAGTCAAGTGGCTGCCTTCGGCCCAGGTCATGATCCCAGGGTCCTGGGATCAAGTCCCACATCAGGCTCCTTGCTCAGCAGGGAACCTGCTTCTCCTTCTCTCTCCCTCTGCTTGTGCTCTCTCTGTCAAATAAATAAAACCTTTAAAAATAAATAAATAAATAAAAGGCAGAAAGAAAATACTTTAATTTTTTTAGGATTTATTATTTTTTTTAAGATTTTATTTATTTATTTGAGAGAGAGAGAGAGAACATGAGAGGGGGGAGGGTCAGAGAGAGAAGCAGACTCCCTGCTGAGCAGGGAGCCCAATGCAGGACTTGATCCTGGGACTATAGGATCATGCCCTGAGCCGAAGGCAGTTGCTTACCAACTGAGCCACCCAGGCACCCAGAAAGAAAATACTTTAAACAGGGAATGATTTTACTGGATAACAACCATTCAACTGGAACAATTTCAGAAAGTGTATCACATGAAGTACCTTCACAAATCATTTATTGAATATATCCAGGCCATGGTATACATTTACTAAAAAGTATGTGCTATAGCTCAGTTACTATGTCAAACAGGAATGGTATATTAGTATGTCATTGCTCAGATTAAAGAGAAATATGCATGAGAATACCAAGAAGAAGCCAAAACCCCATAGTCTCCTCTCATAAGAAGGAAATAATGGTTATTGAGGCAAGGACTATACAAACTTCCTTAGTTTGAATTTTGATATTTTTCTAAAATGGAACCATACTACATTTAGAATATAAAAACTGGAAATATTAGCTTTTTTATATTTCAGATGAAGAAACCAAAACATTGAAAAGTTGAGACTTCCAAGTAGAATTGGTCACAATTAGCAGCCAAACCTAAAAACTTACCACCTTTAATTTTTCTGGCTGTAACTATTCTGATTTAGCCTGCATAGTTCCAATGACATTTTGCCAGAGTTCTGGTTTTTAAAATTTCTCACGTTACATTAAATAAAAATATGCATTATTAAAACTCTCACCTACTTTTCCTGGTTAGGCCTTCTGAAGTAATGTTTAGTATTTTGAAGGGCTTTTTAATAAAACCTCCTCTGTCTTCGAAAATGCAGATATCTCTGTGAAGGACAACTACTTTAGATTTGTGAAAGGTGATTTCCTAATTTAGTGGGTTTTAGAAACTAGATAAGAGAAATTCCTTTGGGAATGTGATTTCCATACTTAATGCATTGCAGAGTTGAAAAGTTCTGGTATAGGAAGCAGAAAAGAGCTAAAAACAAATGTCACCTACTTAACAACTTTACTTAGTTGTCCAGAAGTAATCCCCAAATGCAATCCATCTTAAAGCAAGACAGTGTCCTCATATACTGCTTTGACTATTTTCTATTAAAAATATCTTTTCTGAAGTATTTTTCCTAAAATGAACTTCTACTCTCTATATTTTTTATCTAAAACACAAATGTTTGACAATTAATTCAACATATTTTTGATACATAGACTCCTCCAGATCCATGTTATTCCTGTGAATGAAATTGTGAAACATTTTATATTGCCGTAGAGCAAGCTTTTGTTTTACTGTTTAAACATTTTAGGAATTTGTTTATAGATTCATTTTACAGTTATTAAGAACATGAGGTGTACATAACATATAAAGATAGGAATTTAAAAATATTCTGTTATATTTTACAGTTTCTATAATTAGATATAATAAATAATTTCCTTTTATTGTTGAGATGCCAAAAAATTATCAATTTATTCCTTTGTTTGAAAATATATAATAATATGACACTAGGGAGTCTCACTGACCTTGCTTCAGTGATAGTTTCTGTAATAAAGTTTTTGGAGGCTTAAAAATATGCATGTTTTGTAATAGCAATGCCTTATGAAAAGTAATTCTCGTTAAGTATGTTCTTTGTTCATAAAGTTCTTGCTCTCCTTGGTGATCCTGTTATGGCTACTCACTTAAGATGTTTCCTGAGCACTTTGATATGTTTTCTTATGATATAAACAACATAATAAAATACATATTGCCATAAGAGTGTGTGGCAAGACATTTTTGCTAGGCAGTGTGAACAATTTTTAAATGCCATTATGTGATTAAGCAGTGAGGTTATATTACACTGTGAAGTTCCATAATAGGTGTTGAAATTGCCTCTCAACATCACACTTGGGAGTATCTCTGAGATTTTTACATGACAATTTCACAGGGTTATTAAAAAAAGAATAAGTGAAATCATTAAAAAACCTTTTTCTTAGATAAATTTAAATGCTTTCCATCACCCAGTGTGCAGTCATTAAAGTCGAATGCTTTTTCCTGGGAAAATATTTCATATAGATTTTTTAGCTTTTTTTTTTTTTTACTGGTAACTCAAAATTTGTTAAATATGACTTATTTAAATTTGGTTCCTATAATGAAAAATAATGGAGGAAATTACCTTCAACTCAATTTCCAAGGTGACAATTTATCAATCATAGTAATAAGTGGTTGGGTTTCTTCATAATATATTTGACTCTCTGACTTTTTCCATCTTTCTCTAACTCTCAGATTTCCTCCAATACTTTGTAAAATCTTCTTTTTTTTCTCAGATGAGAGTGAAAATGCCCTCCCCAGTGAGTAACTGTGGAAGTTTAGGAAACAGAAAAATATTCAAAGGATAAGAGAGTCCAAGGGTATGTAAGTGGAGGACATCAGCCACTCCTATAAATTATATATGAGCATACCAGAATCAAATATTTTAACTTACTCTTTGGTTACACAAAGTGACTTATAAGGTTATTGCTTATTTATTAAATGTCAAGAGGCCATGTCCATATCCATAAAGTATTTTCTAAATCACCCAAAAGTTATAGCAACAAAGGCTTTTGACCTCTCAGTTCAGCTAAATTTTGAGTGCCCCGTTTTAGAATTTGTTCCAACAGAAAATGGTGCTGGGACAAGTGTATTCAAGGGCAGATAGATTATTTAAATGTGTGAGGGACACTGGCAGGGGAGAGAGATATAAAACAGACAAGGAAATTCAGCTAATAAAGTATACACTATCAAGCCATCTACCACAGTCATTGAATGGAGCTTAGCTTGTTGGTGAAACTCTGGGAAGCACTTCAAACTACACAACTTAGAATTATCCCTACCCAAGAGTAAGAAAGCTGGAGATGAATACAGTAACTCTGGAGAGTCATTGGGTGATGCTACTGGGGTAAGCAAGTATATACTAATTCTATAGCACTTTTGGATTTTCAAGAGGACATGAGCAGAGTGACCTTCCATAGATTGAGACACAAGCACTGAAACACAAAGAAGCAGACAGTGACAGTTGGAAGTTTGTGTGGAATACATGGGTAAGTCCAAAGAATGGGAATGGACACTACCAGTATGTATTATATCTGCAAAATATTGCAACATTCCTGCTAACTACATTACATTCCCAGGTTTTGTATTGTTTACAATTTGATAATCATATTTCCCACAGTTTCAACTGATAAACTAAAAATGTTTATCAGTAAAGATTGTATGACAGAGTTTAGATTGTATGACAGAGATTAGAGAAAATAGATATACTTGAATAGTAGGTTTACTTGAATAGATCATCCTTGGATGATCTCATACAAATTGTGGGGTCAACACCAATTTATGTGATGGGGACCCTTAAATTCAACCATACCCTGGATGTCTTTTCTGAACTTGAGTCATTTGTCCAGCTATCTTTTGTAGATCTCATTCTACATTCATTCTAATAATGACTTCATAAAATAGCAGCTAACATGGATAATATCGCACTAAGCACTATATTAACCAATAAGCTTTGAGTCTTCACAACAAGCTTAGAAGTAGATACTGTTACTATAGCAATTTAACACACCAGGAAATAGATTTGGAGGTTTAATTAGCTTGTTCAAAATTAGGTAATGTGTGGTGGAGTATGGAGTTGAATCAGGCATTCTGACTCTATAACCCCTGTATCAGTTAAAGTTTAACAAGGGAACTAGAACCAGTTGATGATGTGTAAGAAATTTATTGCAAGCAATTGGTTTTATGCAATTGTGGGGGCTAGCTAGGCAAATATTAAATCTGTAGGGCAGGCTATCAGGGAGAGCAGGGCATAATTCTTGGACATGAACTTAGACTGTCCACCACTGGGGTCTGTATTTACTGACTTTCTATTAGTATCAAGGGCAAGATGACAGATTTAAATGAGCACATGTTGATAAAATTAATTCAATATTCTAAGGCTTTCCACTGAATTATTTATCTATTTATCTATTTATTCAATGTCCATTGAGTGCCTATTGTAAAACAGGTACAAGAGGTATAGAAATGAATATGAGATGAATTTTGCCATAAAAAGGTCAACATTAGTTTTATATCATCTAAGGAATCTAGTAATATTATTGCATGGTAATTTTTAAATCTAGTAAATTTATAAAAATATTACAAGTTAGGAAAGAAAATTTAAAATTGATGGCTAGAAATATGTATTTATGTGGTAATTTATATGGAAGGATGACTGATCAAACTGAACAGACATGGGATAGGAATTTTTATTTTATAAAAACCAATTAGTTAAAAAGTTGAAAGTGTGAATGTTATAACATGACACTATTATAATTTTACACACACAAAATCCCGGAACATTTTAAACAACAAAGCAATTTGGCAGTTCATATTTAGAACAAAAATCCTATCAAAGTAAGGATGAGAATTGGTTTAATAGTTTCAATTATGAAATTCAAGGTGACCAAATGGTTAAAGTCTATAAGTTGTGTTTTTTCAGCACAATCATTTCACTTTGTTGGGTAGAACTACAAACAGAATTAACAGGTTGATAGTGTGGCAGAATGAAACAAAGAATTGATTTGTTCCCAGTTTGATATGTTAAATGAAAAGCAACTGAAACCCCCCAAAAGATCAAGGATTTAATGGTACTCAGCATTACAGTTATTAAGCATTTTGCTATTTTGAACTAGCAGTAAAAAGAAGATGATAGTTGAAATTGTTTTATTCACTCAAAAGAAAATGTTCTCTTCCCATATTTCACTTTCAGAACAGAAAGAATAAACTTTGAAAATTAGAAATAAAGAAGTTACTGGGATAAGGATTGCCTATAAATTGGATCTATAATCCACTACATATTTTTCTCTCAGAAATCTTAGTAGCATTAAAAAAAAACCCAAACATCCCTTTGTACTCCCATACCAATTTTATTTTTAATTTAAAAAAAAAATTGTTCTGGGACACCTGGGTGGCTCAGTGGTTGAGCAACTGCCTTTGGCTCAGGTCATGATCCCAGGGTCCTGGGATCGAGTCCCGCATCAGGCTCCCTGCTCAGCAGTGAGTCTGTTTCTCCCTCTTCCTCTGACCCTCTGCCTGCTTCTGCTCACTCTCTAAAAAAAAAAAAAAAAAAAAAAATGTTCTATGGGAATTCAGAGGATACACATAGGAATAAGATATACATAGGATACACATAGTAATCTACTTCTCTTGGTAATTGATTTGCCTCTCTACCCCCTCTGATAAAGAAAGAGTATATATTTTTTCAAGATTTAGTTGTTTTTCAGTGGGAAGATATATTAGAAAATCTAATCTTCCATACAATTGGTGCAGAATATATATTTAGGTTTTGAACTCTGTAAATATTTTACCTATATAAAAATTAAATTAACTAAAAATTAATAGACTGAAACAGAACAAACCTATCATGAATACTCAGTATAACTGATATGAAAAACTACCAACTATTTTAGAAATCACAAACTAAATTGCCTGGAAGACTGGACGCATTTATCGGGCACTAGAAAACACAAAAAAGGGAACTAATATGTAAAAGTTAATACTCTTGACACCAAGACCATAGTATGAGAAGTGGAATAGAAATAAGAAAATGACCTTTTGGTTAATACTAATTTTGTAATATATAAAACTTACAGGGACTTCAAAGATTTAAAAAGTTATAGTATGCATTTTTATTTGACTCTTTTCAGAATGACATTGTTTTAAATACTTGAAATATGACTTTAATTGTTGTAATCAAAATTAGGTTTTTAAAAACATGAAGTAGTATTCTCATTTTATATACGGCCTTTTCCGTTGCTTTGCCGTCACTTGTCAAAAAATTCTTCATGTGATTGGTTGAATTGCCATGCATTCTCTGATAGTTTTGAATTTACTTTTAAACATAAGAAGTGAAGCCATAAAACTTTTAGAAGAACACAGGTGATTTTCACTCAGTTGCTTAAACCAGGCATTTCAAACTATGGCCTTTTACAGAAAGAGATTTCAGACCCCTGGCTTAAACTAATCTTTGATTTTCTCTTTTCATTCATCATTTATGTTTAGCCAATTCCATTAAAATTGCCAGTTATATAACTCACACATCCTATCAAATTTGTTTTTCCTCTACTCCTACTGCCTTTACTCTTCCACAATTTCTCTACTTGATTGCTGTAAAGTTTCCTAAACAGTCTTTTGGCTTCCATCCATTCTCTCCAATTCTTGATACCAGCTGCTGCACTGATATTTCTTTTTTTTTTGTCTTTATAATTTTATTGTATGTCTTTTAAGTACTTAACTGTGGATAATAGAGATCATACATCTCGTGTCTTTTTTTTAAATTTTATTTTGTTATGTTATGTTAATCTGCCATACATTACATCATTAGTTTTTGATGTAGTGTTCCATGATTCATTGTTTGCATATAACACCCAGTGCTCCATGCAGAACGTGCCCTCTTTAATACCCATCACCAGGCTAACCCATCCCCCCACCTCCATCCCCTCTAGAACCCTCAGTTTGTTTTTCAGGGTCCATAGTTTCTCATGGATCCTCTCCCCCTCCGATTTCCTCCCCTTCATTTTTCCCTTCCTACTATCTTTTTTTTTTTTAACATATAATGTATTATTTGTTTCAGAGGTACAGGTCTATGATTCATCAGTCTTACACAATTCACAGCACTCACCATAGCACATACCTTCCCCAATGTCTATCACCCAGCCACCCTATCGTTCCCACCCCCACCACTCCAGCAACCCTCAGTTTGTTTCCTGAGATTAAGAATTCCTCATATCAGTGAGATCATATGATACATGTGTTTCTCTGATTGACCAAATGCAAACAAGATTATGATTGTTTAGAACCCTTCATTGCCTTTCCTCTGCTAAGTTATTTTATTTTCCATTGTTAAATTATATGGCCGTTAGTATGACACCTAAGAGCCTTCACAAACTGGCCTCTGACACTCTCTTCAGCTTCCCACATCACCTAACCTCTGTCATATTCCATCCTTATAGAACTGTATTGTCAGTCAAATGTTCTGTGATAAGTAATTTTCCTGACTTTTCACATGATGCTTTTTTTGTCTGTAATACAGAAAATGGCAAAGACGTAAACTGAGAAAGACAAGGCTAAAAATAGAAATGAAAGAAGCCCATATTTACCTAGAAGACTGGATTAGGAAAATAATAGGAAAAGAATAAAATCATATTAATTAATAAAATTATATTAATCATAAGACAAAGAAAATAAAAAAGATGACACATGACAAAAGATGAAAACAATAATATGCTTTGTTACTAGTTCATTTTAAAATTAGTGAGATCCAGTTAAGATCCTCCATCTAAGAAAAAACGTAATTATTGACCATTTGCCTACTGTTTATATGTTTAATGTATTTATTTGAATTTAAGCTTTCTCATATATTTGACAAAGAATGGAAGATAGAAGAAAATAGTGTGTCTTTGTTTTCTCTTTATTATCTCCAGTCGATCCTTTTCTCAGTCCTTCTCTAGAGGTCAGCAAAGAGTGGATGCTTATTAATTATTCCTGAAGTTAACTGCTTTTTGTGGGGAAGGCAGTATCCATGATTCTCATCTCTCTAGAATTTAGATGTTTCTACAGAACAACCACTTTGTTTATATTTGTATATATTACATGAAGAGGGTACTCCCCAAAATACCTACCATGAGAACTGTTTCAATATTTCTTGACAACACTCAACGTTTCTTCCCAGCTACATGTAAATCTTTATTAAATCATCTTCCGTTTCAAAATAACTCCACACATTGATGGCAATTATAGCAGAAAAACACAGTGTTATTACTTTCAATGAACCTTTTATTTCTTGTTAAATATAGAAAAGCTGCCTTAATGTCATCACTTTGCAATTTGTTTTCAGTGTAAATGGATAGGACAGGGACAAAAAGCTTTAGATATTATTTTCTGCCATCTTTTACGGAGCTCAGTTAAAGGAGTAGCTTTTTGAATTAATGCATTACTGAGTACTTTTATGATAAAATCTAAAAGCATTTATGCTGATTTTTGCTCTAGCTTACAATTGTATTACATAGGCAACACTGCATTCTCTGGAAACTGTCTATTGCAATGGCTATGAAAACACTAATGGGAGAAACAAAATATTGATGTTATGGGACATTTGTCACTAATATACAAAATTATGTGCTGGAAGAATAAGTGGTTTTACTTTATTAATTCTTTTTTATGTTTTTTCTTTTTAGTGGTAACAGTTAA
The DNA here is from genome assembly GCF_054177405.1 of Leptonychotes weddellii. NCBI lineage: Eukaryota > Metazoa > Chordata > Mammalia > Carnivora > Phocidae > Leptonychotes > Leptonychotes weddellii. The sequence goes on along the minus strand of NC_138376.1, from coordinate 91,765,181 downwards.
AAAAACTAGTAGTCTCTACTGTGAATTTATGTGGCAATTTAGAAGCAAACCTCACAATTCCCAGATTTGTAGCTGTAGGTGTAGTTAAATATAGTTAAGTAATACGTCAAAGTCTTTGTTTTAAAAGGATCAATGGAGAAAATAATAAACATATTCTGATATAAATATTGAAATGTCTTAAAGACTAATAAAATAACATGAGAGACTAGATTTAAAGTCTTAGAGGCAAGGAACATTGGGACTCCATAAGGAGCAGCTATTTCCAGTGAACAACAAGTCAGGATATAAAATATAAATTGCAAGTTAAATGTTATGAAAACAATGAGGGAATTAACAATAATAGAAACAGGAAAACTAGAATTTGAACTCAATGTTCAAAGAACTTTGCAATGATGCAAAGAACTTTGAAGTTGTTTGTTCTTGAGGGGGAAAAGGAATGATGTAGTCACGTTCAGTACCGTTTAGTGACATTCATCCTTTATTTATTATAAGTTTATTTTTACTGTTCAAATATTAAAACAAAGTACAAACTTTGGAAAAGAATGAATATAATTAAACATATATTTTAAATGTTTCATCTTTTTGCTAAGGAAAATAAGCACATTTTTAAGTAGTTATTGAAGGTATATATCCTGAAGAATTTATTATATTTAATGAGAAGAATATTTGGAAATATAAATTAAACTGATGAGTTGGATGTAATGTTTTAATGTTTTATATAATTTAAAACATTCAAGTTCCTTGTTATATAATGTTGAAAACTCAACATAAGAAACTATGAGTTCCAAAATTGTGCATTCCAGTGAAACAAAACTTGCTTTTTAATTTTGCCTAATTTTATCATTGAATCACTAAGGTGGAGGTATGAATGTTCTAAAAATTCATTCTCTCCAACCAAGTCAGCAAAATGGCACTTCCCATTGTCCTTGGGAGTTAGGTGTGGTTTAACTTTCTTGAGTGTTATGGAAAACAAACATACATAGGTGGAGAGATATGCCATATTCATGGCTTAAAAGATTCACTATCATAAATATATCAACTTCACAAGTTATGTACAGATTTGATGCAATATCAATCAAAATCCCAATTTTTTTCAAGAAAATTTTGTGACAAACTTCATACTAATGAAATGTGAGCAATATAATTTAAACCATGTCCTGGACTGGGTCTTAAGAATGAGGTCCTTTAAAGCTACCTTCTTCTTTCTACTGTCTGGATCTGGACATAGTGATTCCATTTCAGTTATGCAAATTATGACAATACTCTTAGAAAACCGAGAGAATCAACCTAAAACCCTAACTAACCATGGGTTAACAAAGCCATCCCTAATACATGGATTGCTTAACTTGGAACTCTTATGTAAGAAAGTCTTATTTCCATAAATTATTTCTGGTTTTGGTTACTATGTTACATTTGTTTGGATTGTAATTCCATGGTCCACTGAAGTCAATGTGACTTGCTTCAACCAATGAAATGTGTCTGGGAATAAAACACTTTCAGGAAGCATGCTTGAAGAGCCAGTTCATTGTCCATTGTGTTACTTTTCCTGTGTCACAAGAATAGCAGTATTCCAGATAGCAATTTCTCTGTCGAACTAGGTTTTGGACTGCAGACAACATGAAGCAATGCCTATGCCAATCCATTATGGATACTTAGTGTTTAAGCAAGAAATAAACCTTTATAATAAGCCACTGAGATTTAGATGTTGTTCATTGCTGTAGCAATGAACCCTATCTTGACTAATTTGAGAAGCTTAGCCTGAACCTTGATCAATACAGACCCACACAGCCATTTCATGGTTTAATCTGGCTATATTAAGGAGTACTGGGGTAAAATAAGAAGTAAAATATTTAGTTTGTGTAAGGAGTATAAAAGAAGCAAGTACAACACTAAATGCAAAATATCTTTCAATATTTTTCTACAGATTTAATGGAGGAAAGGAAATAAATAGCTCAATTCTATGCAATTAATAAAATCTAAAGTTTCATTAACAAAATAAGGGAGAAGATGTGGTGAGAAGAATTGAGATTTTAAGATAGAGCATCGGTGAGCTTCTCATTTTAATTAGAAAGTAAAGAGGAAGAATTATTAAAGCAAGTACAAAAATATGTCAGAAAGGACAGTGCATAAATATTGATCCTAGGGAGAAAGGCTAAAAGTTGGGAAGAATGACTCATCATGCTGTTTGCAGCTTAGAAGCAGGTATTAAAGCAGTTTTGAAGAGGTCACTGGACATGTTACATGTGTGGTTTCAAACCAAAGCAATTTAGAGAGAGCTCAGGGAAAAACTAAAGGAAATAGCAGGAAAAGAATATACACTCTAAACATTCCAAATTGAAAAGAAAATAATATGAGAACAATAAGTGGAAAGGGTAAATAAGTCAAACAAAAGCATTCAAAGATCACTGAAATGTTTGAAAGCAGAAAGAAAAAGGCAAAGGTTGATTAGAAAGAGGAAAGTGAAAAATTTGAAATAGCTATTCCACAGGTAAAAAAAATGGGAGGCCAAACAATGAGTGAGGTGGCGCAAGCCAGGATTTCTGGATAAAAAGTGCCAACAGAGAAAAAACAGCAAGGGATGATACAGAATCAAGGAGCAGCTACCAATTTAGAAAATAGAAATAGAACTGATTCCATAGAAAATATCTCTTGTTATCCTTTAAATCCCCGGAATCAATCACTATTACCTACATGGTCTGCTTTCTCTTCAGGAATTATATTAAACAATTTCATATTATTACAGCTTGATTACAAGTCAGCTAATTTTACAAATTTATTTTATTTTTCTACTTTATTTTTAACAACTTTGTTGTGAAATGCAACATACACAGAAAACACACATGTGCATAAAATATCTATGTAAGGATTAATAAACAGTTATAAAATAATCTTCCGTGTGACCAGCGTCTGGTCAAAAATAAAACATTGGAAGCTACTCCCCAAACTCCCTTTGTGTCCCTTCCTGTTTACAACCTCTTCCATCCCTTCTCTATAAGTAACCACTTTCCTGTATTATATGGTAAAAATTAATAAAATTTTAAGATAGTTTTACCATGATAACTGCATTCCTAAACAATATAGGTACGTTTGCCAGCTTTTAAACTTCACGTAAATGGAATTATTCAGTATATATTCTTTTGTGACGAATTTCTTTGACTCAACATTATGTTTGTAAAATGCAAAGAGGTTAATGCATAAATTTTAGTTCATTCATTTTCCTACTGTATAAAATGCTGTTGTGTACTTCTACAATGTATCCATTTAGTATTGATGGAACTTTGGGATATTTCTAATTTAGAGCTCTTACAAGTAACGTAGTTAAGTACATTTTTGTCCATGTATCTAGGAGAACTTAACGCATGCACATTTAGGAGTAGAATTGCTAGATCATAGGGTGGTTACATTCTTTACTAGATAATGCCAGACTGTTTTTCAATAGAGTTAAACAATTTAGATTCCGAATAACAAGATATAAGAATTTTTGTTGCTCCAGGGGCGCCTGGGTGGCTCAGTTGTTGGACGTCTGCCTTCCGCTTGGGTCACAATCCCAGAGACCTGGCATCCAGCCCCACATCGGGCTCCCTGCTCAGTGGGGAGCCTGCTTCTCCCTCTCCTACTACCTCTGCTTGTGTTCCCTCTCTTGCTGTGTTTCTTTCTGTCAAATAAATAAATAAAATCTTTAAAAAAAAAAGAATTTTTATTGCTCCACATACTGGCCAATAGCTTGTTTTCTCAGAATTTTAAATTTTATCTCTCTTATTATTGAAATTTTTTTATAAGATTTATTGGGATACTCTCTGGTAGTTACTAATGTTTGTAAATTTTGTAGATTTGTTTGTCTTTGTCTTATCAATTTGTACATGTATTTTCTTTCTATTCTGTATATCTAATTGTCCCAGACCATATATTGAAAAGAATGCCCTTTGTCCATGCCTCTGCAGTACAAACTTTGTCATATAGTAAGTGTTCAAAATGTGTAGATCTGTTTTGAGATATTTGCTCTATTTAATTAATCTAATTATCAATCCATGAACAAAACATTAATGTCTTGTTTACTATAGAAAATGAAATTTATTGTTAACTAGTTGAGCAAGTCTCCTCTATTTTTTTTTTTACTCTTTTCTAAAACTGGCCTGGTTATTTTTGAATTTTGATTTTAGAATCAGCTTGACAATTTTCACAAAAAATTATTGGATTTTGATTAATATTGCCCTGAATCTGTACATCAATTGTGGTAGAGATGATATACTTATGATATAGAGTCTCTAATATACCAACATGTATGTAAAAATTAAAAATGACTTACGTATATATTTTTAAATAAAAGAATTTGTAAATACGGGTTTTAGATTTATCTTTAGTTACATGGTAGCTTTTATACTAGCAAAGTTTGAATTTTTGTCACTGAGACCTATAGAATTATAAATAAATTTTATATGATTTGTAAGTTCTTATTAATTTTAACATTTTATTAGCTATTTTCTATAAACACAAGCATATACTCTCCAAATAATGAAGGATTATATTCCTTTCTTTCTGATCCATATACATTATATTTATTTTTCTGGCCTTATATACTGGTTGTGACATTTAGTAAAATGATCAAGAGAAACTTTGTCTTGTTTCATATCCCAAAGCAAACATTTTCAAAGATCCATTAATGAAATAATGTTTGCTACAGGTATTATTATAGATAAGTTTTATCAGAATAAAGAGGTCCTTTTATATTCTTAGTTTACTATGAGTTGTTTGATCTTGCATGTATTTGAATTTTATTAAATGCTTTCTTTGCATATATAAAGACAGTCATATAATTTGTTTTTCTTTTTAATACTTATGGCAAGTTTCCCTTGTTTAACTTCTCATTTGACAATAAACTTTTTGTTCCTGGGATATTTTAGGAATTTTGTATACATATTCAGGAGTGAGATTAAACTTAAAATTTCTTTTTCAGTATTGTCTTTGGTAGGTGCTGCTGTAAGATTATGGAAACTTCATAAATTTATGTGAGTAATCCTGGTTTTCTATTTTAAAGGACTTTGGATAAACCTAGATTTTTTTTTTTAGCTGAAATGTTTAAAATAATTCACCAGTGAAGTCATCTAGACCAGCATTTTCTTCATGGGATTATTTGTAACTACTGATTCAATTTCCTTTTTTTTTTTTTTAAGATTTTATTTATTTATTTGACAGAGAGAGAGAGACAGTGAGAGACGGAACATAAGCAGGGGGAGTAAGAGAGGGAGAAGCAGGCTTCCCGCTGAGCAGAGAGCCCCATGCGGGGCTCGATCCCAGGACACTGGGATCATGACCTGAGCCGAAGGCAGATGCTTAATGACTGAGCCACCCAGGTGCCCCTCAATTTCTTAAATAAATATAAGATTATAGAAATATCCCAATTCATTTGGAGAAAATTTTATTGGTTTTTTTCTTTAGTAATTTGTTAATTTTAATCTAAATTTCAAAAATTTGATATAAGGCTCTTTTGAAATTATGGAGTAAGGACCTTTGGAATATAAATTGGTACAGCCGCTATGGAAAACAGTATGGAGTTTCCTCAAAAAATTAAAAATGGATGATACCATATGATCCAATAATTCCACTATTTCCCTGGGTAAATTCCCAGTATTTACCCGGGGAAAATGAAAACACTAAATTGAAAAGATACATGAACATCTACATTCATTACAGCATTATTTACAATAGCCAAGTCATGGAAGCAAACTTAGTGTCCATCAATAGATGAATGGATAAGAAAAAGTGGTATATATACACAATGGAATATTATGCAGCCATGAAAACTATGAGATCATGCCATTTGAGAATTTGAGACAACACAGATGGACCTAGGGGATATTATACTAAGTTAAATAAGTCAAATTGAGAAAGATAAATACAGTATAATTCCACTCATAAGTGGAGTCTAAAAAAAAATGAATAAACAAAAAACAGAATCAGAACTATAAATACAGAGAACAAACTTATGTTTGCCAGAGTGGAGGTGGGTATGGGAGTGGGCAAAATGGGTGAAGGGGAGAGGGAGATACAGGCCTTCAGTGATGGAATAAGTCACGGGAATAAAAACCAGAGCATAAGGAAAACAGTCAATGATATTGTATGACAATGTAATGGGGCAGATAGTAGCTTATACTTGTGATGAACACAGCATAATGTATAAACTTGTCAAATCACTAACTTATACATCTGAAACTAATGTAGCATAGTGTGTCAACTACACTCAAATAAAAATAAATGAAAATTCATTTCTTCATAAATGCAACAAAAAATGAAAAGAACAGGACAAAATCACCTTTTTAAAAAGTGCGGAAATAAAGACAATAATTGAAGGAGCATTAGTGATGAGAAGCTACTGAGTCTCAATAAAAACAATTAGCTTTGTGGTGTTCAGCTTGCCCTATCTCATCTTTCATTCCTCACTCTCATGGTTGCCTTGAAAACTAACGCCTTTAGAACGAAGGGAGTTGTGAAAACTAGCAGCCTGGAAATCACCAAAAGGAGCAGCCTGGGTTTATAGTTCCTCGAAACCTTACCCACAGGAAATGAGATGAACTGTTTGTCAGCTCACTGGAAACATCTTACACACAGGGCTTGTCATTTGACCTGACTCAGAGCTCATTCTGTGGGAAAGCCCTACACTCAGGGTGTTTGGCGATTTTTTAATGTCCCACCTGCCTGAAGTGATGCCAGTTAGGGGAAACAAAAAGGTCACCAAAAAGCATAAAAGGAAGATTGGGGAATAAGATATCCATTAGGGGCTTTGAAAACACTATGACATACTATTTGGAATATAGATCACTACAGACATATGCAGGACTATGCATATATTTAAAGAAGAGTCTGAAAAGTTCCCAATTTCTCACCTCTGGCTGGTTCTGAGTCTCTTAACAAGCAGAAAATAAAGAATAGGGAATAGTTTTAAATTGCTGGAGATAGAAAATGTGCTAAAATCACAAACAGTCCATCTGCCAAAGGTGGAAGACTTACTTGTTCAAGGCATTTAAGGAAATACCTGTTCAATCAGGTGACTACAATGCAAACCAGAGATGCGGGCTGCACGTAACAGGGAATACAGACATTCTGTAATTGGTCCAAACTAAGCAAAATATATGAAGAAAAAAAATGGACAGAACTGAAAGGATACAATAGTTCTACAGTAATAGATGGAGACTTCAATACCCCAATTTCAGTAATAAAGAGAACAACTATGAAGGAGATCAAAAAGGAGAGAGAAAACTTGAACACTACAAAACAACTAGACCTACACTGGACTTACTTTCATAAGATCCTATTGTTCTGTTTTGATGTAAGAAACTTAACCATACACTATGATAAAGTATCTGGTGTCACACTATCCCTCCCGCTGTAAACAGCAACAATCAGGCATTGAATAATAGGCTGTGAAAGATTATGATCACTGAGAGAAGGGAAAATATCAAAGGAGCCCCATCATCACCTTAGGTGTTTGTCTGGAGACACTTTCCTGACATACAGCAAGGTGCTCTTCAAGCAGAACAAAGTGGTGGAGCTAAGCTGAGGACAACACATATCAATATGCAAGTCAGCCAAAGCAACTAGAATCCATGTGGCAGGGTAATGAAGAGAAAGCTGTGCGGAAAATAGCCTCAGAAGTCTATATGGGAGTCCTCTAAGACTTCTTTACTGAGGGATGGCTGCAAACACACAAGACAAATCTACATGAAGTTTTCTATAATATGGTTGCTAAGAAGTTGTGTGCAGAAAACAAGGATCAATCAGTTAAGAAACCCAGTTAGTACCCTAGACATGAAATGAGACAGCAGTTGCTATTTATAATTAAGGACCACATGATCCTTAATTATAGATAGCAGCTGGTAAAATACTCAAGATATGCCATAGAAAAGCCCATGACCAAACTCAAACAAGATTCATAAGGGAGGCAGAATTGGGAAGTTGAATTTCAACAAGTTAGAGAGGTTTAGGAAATACCTTGGATTTTTCACAGATCTGTCCCCAATAAAATGTAAGCCTACACATGAAGTAAGCCTTCACAGTTATTGAAGTAATAATCAGAAACACACACACACACATACATGCACATATACATGCACCCTATTGAGAAAGATAACAGAAACCAGCATCCCTACAACGTGTAATCACAATGTTCAATATAAAATAAAAATTTAAAGACATAGACTTCCAGTTTCTGCTTGGAATATAGAACTAGAAAGAGCAATATTTCCAGCATTACAACAAAATAGCCATACAAACTGCTAGCTCATGAGTTTTCTTGAACCTCTAAGAGCACTAAAGTCATAGGAATTTTCTTGAACCTATAAGAAAGTGAAGATTATAGGGCAACCAACTGGTCCAAAATCTATAGAGACAGACCTGCAGGGAGAGAGGATACCTGAGCATTCATTCAACTTGAGCAGACACAGACAGACATTAGTTAGAAGAATTCAGCTAGAGTTTTGAAATAATTCATAGTCTAAGTATGCACTAGCAAGAGTTATAGAGGCCTTGAGAGCCATGGATTTAGAGAGAGTTTGAAGCCATTTGAAGTTTCTTCTCTGTAGACTCCTCTGTATACACTCACAGAAAAGACTAAGAATTCAGAAAAAGCATTCTTTGTGGTACAGACCTAAGAGGAAAAGAGCAGTCTCTGAAAGAGGGCCAAATATTTACTCAGCCATGGTAATTCCATTTTCTTTTTCTTGGGGCTCATTTTCTGAGCCTCCCTTGTAATCATCACCAGACATGAAATAAGCAATGGTCAGTGAGATGGAAGACATGAGCATCCTGGGACGCCTGGGTGGCTCAGTCAGTTAAGCGTATGCCTTCGGCTCAGGTCATGATCCCAGAGTCCTGGGATCAAGTCTTGCAGTGGACTCCCTGCTCAGCAGGGAGTCTACTTCTCCCTCTCCCTCTATCCCTTCCCCCTGCTTGTTCTCTCTCTCTCTCTCTCTCTCTCAAGCTCTCTCTCTCAAATAAATA
>NC_138376.1:91740862-91756087 GCF_054177405.1 Leptonychotes weddellii | reverse complement strand
ATACTATGACCCCCTTTCCTAATCTTTCTGAAAATTTACCATGGTAAAAGCCCATCAAGAACAAAAATAATTCATTTAGTCATTGGAAACTACTAATTAAACAACTACTTCATGTGAGGAATTGTCCTAAAGGAAGGGATACATTGAAGAAGAGACTCACGTCGTAACCTAAGGATGGTGATGATCATCATGATGATGAAAAAGTAGGTGATCGTGAGGACACCAACAAAGGCAAAGTCCACTTAGGCAATTACAAAATGGTTAAGACTGCTTATGATATATCATTCAGACTATAAAAAATGAGATATTTACTTCTTAAATACACAATCATCAAAAAAAAAAGTCCCCAAAAAACAAAAACCAAACCAAACCACACATACACACAATTCTAATTTTCTAAGAAAAAAAACACATTTGCCAAGCAGGCACAAGGCTTATCTTATCTTTTGTTTTGTTTTGTTTTAAATTTTAAGTATTCTTTCTTTTATGATTTTAGAACATAATGAAATCAGGAAACATAATATAGAATTAAAATGAAATTAGTGTCTAATTATCCTACATTCATGAAGCCTAAGTAAAAATGGCAGAGTAAGGAACTCAGTTCCACTCCTCCTTCGTATTCAATTTGTACCCACCCATGTCTTCATTTTAAAAATGTAGTTAGCCTTATTTGTTCTTTATAATTAAAAATGAAACTTAAATGGATAAAACAATTGTACATGTGTGCCTTTAAAAATAGATGTGAGACAAAAGTAAAGGTTCATAGTCTATGTTTCAGGTATATGCAAAATTTCCAAAATAACTGCAATGAGTATTCTTTGCTTAATTTTAGACAAGTAATGTGGTGACAATTACAAAATTGTGTCCATTTTATAAGCCAGAGACATTTTTATTTCATTTTCTATCTTTTTTTTTTAAAGATTTATTTATTTATTTGAGAGAGCGAGAATGAGAGAGAGCACATGAGAGGGGGGAGGGTCAGAGGGAGAAGCAGACTCCCCACCGAGCAGGGAGCCCGATGCGGGACTCGATCCCGGGACTCCAGGATCATGACCTGAGCCGAAGGCAGTCGCTTAACCAACTGAGCCACCCAGGCGCCCTCATTTTCCATCTTTTAAATGAAAACCAATGAATAATCAGATGAAATTTCTGCCGCTGTACAAATTAACTACAAGACCTCTTAGAGGACTCTATTTTCTTTCGCTGTCAGATTAAATCTGTATGGATATCCAATTCATCAGGATTGGTACCATCAAGCCCAATTCTACCTGTCTAATTTGGCTAGAGAGTCCCTTTTTGGTCCCATTGAATTCTGATAAAAATTAATATGTCATTGGAGTATCAAAGGGATTCAATGAATACCATTTTCCTTTTTCTTCTAAGAGCTAAATCAATTGAGAAATAAAGAGTAAGTACTATGGGCCAAAATGCCATCTTTATTATTGATAAAACTTATTTGGAGAATGTAGCTGAGGAACTCTTATCTATTTTCCATTCCAAAGTCATTATCAGATAGAGTTACATTGTGTACCTTAGAAGTGGCTCAGAGTACAGAGAAAACAGGAACTAGGTTCCATTCATAGTATATAATAACCAAATGTGTTTTATTCAAGGGATGGATATTTAGTTTAACATTCAAAAATTAATCAATGTAATTCACATTAACAGAGTAAAAGAGAAAAAAAAAAAAAGACCATATCACCAAATACAGAAGAAAGCCTTTAACAACATCCAGCAAACATTTATGATAAAAAATTAATTTCAGCAATAATAAAAATAAAGCATAATAAAAAGGAAGTCCATCAGTCTGAAAAAGGGATTTGACAAAACTGCAGCTAGTATCATAAATAATGATGAATGTATTCTCCTTAAAATTGGGAACAACACTGGAATATTCGCTCTCACTGCTTATGTTCAACATTTTACTGGAGGTTTTAGCCAGCTCAAAAAGGCAAGAAAAAGAAGTTAAAAAGCAAAAGAAAAATAAAATTAAAATATTCTATTTTTACAGATGCTATGATTATATCCTCAGAAGATTTTGAGGAAACTACAAAAAAAGTATAAATCAAAAGTGATTTTATTGAGAGTCAATTGCATTTCTACATTCTAAAAACAATCAAATAAAATGTTAGAATATCATTTATGTGAACTTCAAAAATAAAAATATATAGGAATAAATTTAACAAGAACAGTGAAATATGTTTACTCTTCTATATGTCTACCTCTACACAAATAAACTACAAAATATTGCCAAAGGAAATTAAAGAAAGACAAAATACATGTACCATATAGAACATTTAATGAATTACAAGAACAATACTGTTAATATATCAGTTCTACAGAGACTGGTGTATAGATTCAAGATAATAACAATCAAATTCCCAAAGTGCTTTTGGTAGAAATATAACAAATGTAGTTATAGCACTCACGTGACCTTGCTTGATTTCAAGACTTTCTATAAAGGTATAGTAATCAAAACAGTGTGTTGACATAAGTTGTTATAAGCACTGACAAAGAGTGAATAGAACCAAATAGACAGTCTTAAATGGACCTATACATGCATGGTCTATTGATTTTCAACAAATATACCAGGGCAATGCAAAGGTGGAAAGTATAGTCTTTTCATTAACCTTGTCATTAACAAATGAATAAATATATGAAAAAAATCAATAACCTTGATAACGAACTTAAGACTTGAATATAAAAGTTAAAACTATAAAGTAAAAGAAAATATTTGACAATATTTTCATGACCATGTGGTAAGCAAAGATTTCCTGGTTAGGACAAAAACGGAAAATCACAAAAGATAATGAAAATGATAGATTAATTGTACTTCATCAAAATTAAAAACTGCTTTCACAAAAGACACTATCAAGAAAATAAAATGTAAGCCAAGGAGTACAAAAACATAGTTGCAATATAAATATTTGAAAAAAGACTTATTTTCTATAAATCAATGACAAAACATCAGCAACTTAATAAAAAAATGTTTAAGATATATAAAGAGACAAAGAAAATATATAATGCCCAGTAAGCATATAAAAAGCTACTCACATCAATAGTTTTTAGAAGTAAATTAAAACCTCAATTAGTTTTAAGTTCACTTTCACTGGAATGGCTAAAATTTTAAAAGCAAAACAAAACCTGCATAATCAAAATTTGGTGAGGATGTGGAACAATCTTTATATATAACCAACAAAAAAAGAGAAAAAAACACATTGCTCATCAGCAAGTGAATTGGGCAAATTATTTCATTATAGTAAACAATAAAGAGAAAACATGCAATGATGTGCATGAATTTCACAGAAACAAAAAGAGTATCTAGTATATGATTCTATCTATATGGAGTTCAAAAACAGGCAAAACTGATCTATTATGGTAGAAATTAGAAATTTGATTGTCAATGGGGGAAGATTTCCTGGAAACGCACAAGAGTAATTTCTAACATGAAAAAAACTTCTATATAATGCTTGGAGTAAGGGGCGCCTGGGTGGTTCAGTCGGTTAAGCATCCTACTCTTGATTTCGGCTCAGGTCATGGCTCAGGTCATTGCTCAGGTCATGGTCTCAGGGTCCTGGAATCCAGCCCCACATCAGGCTCCACGCTCAACTGCTCTCAATGGGGAGTCTACCTGAGATTCTCGCTCTCCCTCTGCCCTCTCCTGCAAATAAATAAATAAACCTTTAAAAAAAATAACACTTGGAGTGGGGGTTCAACAGGTTTATATATTTATTAGTATTCATTAATTAATGTGTGCATTTAATTGTATATAAAGATTAAAGGAGGAGCTAATTTAAAAATTTAGAAGTTCTTTTTATGAAATTATTATTTTAAAAAAGTATCTCTTCTTATAAAAAATTTCTAATCTTATATTACAATTATTTACATAATTTTTATTTAACAAATTTTAGTTCACCCTGGCAGTTCCTGGATAGTAAAAATTTTCTCCTTGGATTTCTTATTTTGATTTATCCTATTGTTATCTGAGGAACACCTTTGATTAATATTGTTGTGAATGATATTTCTTTTTTCTAGTTTCTGACCACTAAAACATCTGAGAACATCTTTCTCTTGCTTTCATAAATAGAAATTTATGTGGAAATAAACTTTTCCTGTATATACAAGTTGCATCATTTTCTTCTGATATTTATTCTACAGATAGAAAAATCTGAAAGTTGGTTATCTTAATTATTTTTTTCAACATGAATGCTTGTAGGATAATTTCTGTAGAATTTTAATTCAAAATTGTGTCAATGTGTATAGAGCTGTGGATGCCCTTTAATTCATTCTATGGATAATTATGCTCCCCTTTCTCAGTTCAGTTTTAAACACATCTAAGTTATTATCTTTTCTATTATCTTTTGTCTCGTACTTTCAAATCCATAGTCTTGTTCCTCTGAATCCTGGATAAATGTTTCACATTTGTTCTCCATATCAGTAGTTTACCTCTGTGCATTGTCAGTTCTGGAATTTTACTACCTACTGTTGATTTTAATTATCTTAGTAAATTTTAGGTGACAAAGAATGGAGATGAAAAGAGGCTTATGTTATTTTAGTCTGGACTTTTGCTCTGTTTTCATATATATGGGCAACCGATATTATTTCTCAGGATATTTCTATTAAAATTGTAATTTATGTTGATTTTTCTCAAGGTCTGATTATAAGCTATTTAATAGATACAAAAATAATAATAACAAGTATGATAATAAATGCCATGGTTGTTGCTGTTAAGTTTTTTTTCTCCCTGTAACTTTATTTTTTATTAATTTTATTTTATTATGTTATGCTAGTCACCGTACATTACATTATTAGTTTTTGATGTAGTGTTCCATGATTCATTGTTTGCATATAACACCCAGTGCTCCATGCGGAACGTGCCCTCTTCAATACCCATCACCAGGCTAACCCATACCTCCACCCCCTCCCCTCTAAAACCCTCAGTTTGTTTCTCAGAGTCCATAGTCTCTCATGGTTCATCTCCCCCTCCGATTTCCCCCCTTTATTTTTCCCTTCCTACTATCTTTTTTTTTAACATATAATAATTATTTGTTTCAGAGGTACAGATCTGTGATTCATCAGTCTTACACAATTCACAGTGCTCACCATAGCACATACCCTCCCCAATGTCCATCACCCAGAGCCCCCATCCCTCCTGTTAAGTTTTTAAGATGTTTCCATAGGACAGCAGAATAAACCTGTATGGTCTGTCTGCTTTCCGGTTCCCTCCCACTGAGCAGCTATTCTGATTTCATGAGGACGGTCTTATGTCCTCTCAGATATATTTCCCATATGATCCTATATAAGAGTAAAGCTGGTTTCTGGTCATTTTGTTCTTTTACTCTCTGTAGTGCTGGCACCTAGATTTCTGAGGCACACAGAAAGTACACGTGAACTTAGTATCTCCTTTTCATTCTACCTATTATAAAATTGACCCGACTACGTAAGCACTTGTGCTGAATGCAGATGTTTACTCCCTTATATAATGAAGGACTCAGATCACCTAAAAATTCAAAAGTGAAAATTTATGTTTTGTAATCAGAGACATATGTATTATGAATATTTTATCTCAATATTACTAAAAGCCCCATAGACTAAGGTTAAGAGTCTCTGGCTTAGATTGCACTGAAAGTCTGAAATTTTATAGCATGCCTCACAGTTGAGTAAACACAAAAAAAGCCTTTGAAAATAAAAATAACCCTAACCCTAACCCTAACCCTAAATCTAAACGCCAAAATCTAATTTTAGAACTTTGTCAAGTTGGTGTTTCATCCAGAACAAGTTATTTAACTTCCAGTTACTTCAACTGCAAAAAGAGGATGTTATATTATATAACTAAAAATAATTGTGATAGATGGTGAGTAGCTATACATTAAAAGATTTAGTAGCCAGCACTTGTGGGAAATTTACAGCATAGAATTTGTATATTGGATAAGGACCTCCCTTACAAACAAGAACCTTCCTTCTCTGTACAACATTTAGCTCAGGAAATGCTAAGTGATGATAACTGAGCTATGATTTTCTCTGCTATGGCAATATCATATTACTTTCAAAAGGCATTAATAAGGTTATTAAGATTTCTTAATTAAAATATTTCCAGGAACAATAAAATTGCCTTAGTATAAAATCCACCCACAGAAAGAAAATGGCATATTTTTACTTTGACTTGTTATGTCAAACCTGCATAAGGTCTTTTATACGTGTAATGCATCATAGGAAGCCCTTATCCCTCTGCCTTCAGAAGACCCTGACTGATAAAAGAACCCTTGAGTTGCCATTCAAATAAGGAGCTTAATTTGTGACTCTATTTTTTGAACAGGGGGCAAATGTAGGGTGAAGTATCTTCTAATAATATTCTTTTAACAATATAATTTTAAAAGTATAATTTATAGGTTTTCATGAATAACATAGGGACTCCTCATAGGAAATCCAAATTCTTGCTGCTTGCTTTTAGAAATGTACTTTGTTTTAGTCCAGAAAGTTATGTTCTAGAACAAGGACACGTAAAAGAAACATTTGAAAATAGACTATATATGATATTCTTTATAACATTCCATTTAGATCCTTAGATTTATAGGTTTATGGAATTTGAAGAAAAAATGTCATGCCATTTAAAAAGTGACCTTAACATATGTTCTATGGGTTTTTGTTGGAAAAGGGGGACATTTATAGTAGGAATAAATAAAAAGAAATTGATTTAGTAATCAGAAAATCAGAGAAAAATATACATGTTAATATATCCAGAAACTATTTCTTGAATCATATAGATTATATACAAAACTCAGCTTTCTAAGCAAAATATGACCGTATGTATAGGAAAGATATTGTTGGCAATAATGAATATTCATACCTGAAAGATAGAACCTTCTTCTCCTGCATTATTCTGAGGTCATAGTTTCAAAAGGAACCATGGTTTAGATATTTCATTATAGAATAGATTTTATACATCTTGTAGCATCAAAAACTGCTGTAGGGATTTTCCCAGAAACTTAATATTTTAAAAATTAAATCTAAAAAAAGAAGTGTACAGAACAAGGATCTAGTGGATTAAAATCCCAACATGATTTTTCTTGCCTATGTCTATCTTCCAGCTCGGTCAAGCCATATAAAACTTGTTAGATGTTTTAATATGAGAGCTAAAAATCAGGATGAGTTGAACCAGCTTCCTTCCTAAATTGACAGAACTACACTTATGAATATGAGACAAAGGACTTTTGTTTTTCTAATGCTTGCGTATGTAAGAATTTCTACAGTTGCACATTAGCTTGAAGAAGAAAGTTACAGTGTTATGAAATTCACAGAAACATAATACAGGGAATATTGTGACAGACATCACTAGTAAGCTATCACTAGTAAGCTCATTCTTTTTTTGTTTCATATTTGTTCATTTTTACTCTTGCTTTTTTCTTCAGTTTCTCTCTGTTAACATGCTTTTGAAAGTATTAGAAATTCTAACTAAATTGGCTTAAAATAAGAAGAGTCATTGTAATGGTTAATTTTATGTGTCATCTTGGCTGGGCTATGGTACCCAGTTAGTCAAACACCAGTCTAGATGTTGCAACAAAGGTATTTTTTTAAAGCGTGGTTAACATTCAAATAGGTAGACTTTGAGTAAAGCAGATTACCTTCAATAATGTGGGTGTGCCTCATCTAATTAGTTGAAGGTTTTAAAAGAAAAGACTGAGGTCCCCAAGAGAGTAAGGAATTCTGCTTCCACATTGCCTTTGGCTTCAACACCATAGCATCAACTTATCCCTGGGTCTCCAGTTGATCTGTGTAGCAGATTTAGCATTTTCCAGCCCCATTAATTGTATGTGCCAGTTCTTTTTTTTTCTTTTTTAATTTTACTTTATTATGTTATGTTAATCACCACACAATACATCATTAGTTTTTGGTGTGGTGATCCACGATTCATTGTTTCCATGTAACACCCAGTGCTCCACGCAGTACGTGCCCTCCTTAATACCCAGTTCTTTAAAACAATTCTCACCTAAGTGCTACAGGAAAAAAATAGTAAAAACTTTGGAATACTGTCTTCTCAATCTCCTAGCAGAAGAGTGTTTTACTTTTGGTAACTGAAAACATGATTTATATCCTAGAATAAATCCCGAATATTAAGGATAGGAGTTCCACTTCTACAAACTTTATCAGTTAGTACCTTGTTTTTTCTTTTGAATAAACATAAATATCTACTCCCATACCTACCACTTTTTACAAGAATGAAAGAAACAAGTAAAGGATCATTAAACATTAAGATTAAGTAGGTTCACTTCAAATTTAATCAAGCACACCAGTCAAAGTCATTAGGGTCTTATCTAATAATATTTTTCAGGACTGAAGCAGCTTTATAAAAGCAATCTACTTCTGTTGACAGTCTTTAGTTTTTCTTTCAAATATGTTATTTAATTTTAATAGCTAATTTCTTTGCTTGGTAAGTTGTGAAGAGCTACATTTTCTTTAGCAGTAAAGTATTTTTCCTTCCAAGGAAAGAGATATCTCAATAAAAAAATATGCTGGAGGGAGAGAGAGATCTCAAAAAAAAAAAAAAAAAGTTATACTAGTGCACAGTAAGGATAGACTGCATATGTTGCTACCCTCAAGGGCAGCTACTGAACCTTGAAAGTTTCAAATTTTTATTCAGTTTAAAGTAACATGGGGCGCCTGGGTGGCTCAGTTGGTTAAGCGACTGCTTTCGGCTCAGGTCATGATCCTGGAGTCCCTGGATCGAGTCCCGCATCGGGCTCCCTGCTCGGCAGGGAGTCTGCTTCTCCCTCTGACCCTCCTCCCTCTCATGCTCTCTGTATCTCATTCTCTCTGTCTCAAATAAATAAATAAAATCTTTAAAAAAAAAAAATAAATAAAGCAACACAGTTTTCTAAATTGCACAGATTCATAAAATGCCCTAGAAGATTTAAATTTTAAGCTCCAATTATATTATTAATACTTTTTTAATCTTATTTGAGATAAAGTTTAAGATCTTTTCTACTTTCGCAAAAGTTATTATTCTTTAGTGCTCCAATAACTGTCTAGGTAATTGTAACACAAGTTTAAAGATAATACTGAAGCATTCTTAAAGGTATATCATCTCTGATTAAAAATAAAATACAATTGGGGCGCCTGGGTGGCTCAGTCGTTAAAGCTTCTGCCTTCGGCTCAGGTCATGGTCCCAGGGTCCTGGGATCCAGCCCCGCATCGGGCTCCCTGCTCAGCGGGAAGCCTGCTTCTCCCTCTCCCACTCCCCCTGCTTGCGTTCCCTCTCTTGCTGTGTCTCTCTCAAACAAATAAAATCTTTAAAAAAATAAAAAATAAAAATAAATAAATAAAATACAATTATGGATATATTCATACAGAAAAAAAGACATTGAACTAGAAACGTCAAATAGAATTACATTAAAATAATTGAGAGTCTTTAAAAGAAAGTTTGTGTATAAAATATCTATTTTTACCTACTATATATGAAATAATGAAAAAAGATGTTTAAATCAGAATTCTTACCAAGTAATTTCATTTACAAGATCATGTGCTAGTCACTGTGAGAGGCTAAAATATAGTAATAAAACAGAATAGTGATGAATAATCTATACTCTAAAGAAAATTACATATTTAGTTATAAAATCAAGGTACAAATATATTAAATAAAATAGAAAGGTAAATAATACATATAAAATGCAAAATTTTTAAAAAGCAGATAAAAATGAAGTATAATGTTCATAATGAGTTCAAGCAAATGTTTAGAGGTCATTGTAAACTGAGGTACCCAGGAAGGGCTTGAAGGCACAGGAAACTTTTGAGCAGAAAATAGTGTAAATGAAATTAATATATTAAAATATGCAAACAGAGTTGCTCTGAAAATAATATAAATATTTTGAGACAAATAAAAGGCTTTGAAAATTATTAAGATATTTTGGTGTGTTTGTTTATAATAACTATAAAAATAAATTTCCCTAATACGTAAAGATGTTTGTAAATACAAAAATATAAGAACAAAGCTCAAATGAAAATTGCAAAAAGTGCATTAAGGATTCACAGAAACAGGTATAATATTTCTAACAACACTTGAAAGCATTCACAATGTTACTAGTAATTGACAATATTTTGAACAGATCAGTAAAATATTCTTAAACTATCAAATTAGATATATATTTTAAGTTATAATAATCAAGTTGTTGAAAATGTGGTGAGGTGCCAATTCGCAAACATGAATCTTTGGAATATGAATTAATTTTTTTAATATAAATAATTTACCATTATGTTTCAAGAACTTCAAAAGGGTTGAAAGATTTTGCCCAATAGTTTCACCTATAATACGATATCAAGGAAAAAATCTAGCACAAAAAAATGATGAATGAGGATTCCATTGGTACATTTCATATAACACAAAATTGAAAAAGGTTAAATATTTGATAGTCTGGAAATTGCTGCAATAAAAATTATTTCATTCACATGATGCAATGTAATTAAATCAGTAAAATGAATTTAAAATATTAAGAATGATTTTGTGATAATGTTATATGATGCTTTAATAGCTTAATACAATTATTTTAATAAAATAAAACTATATTATAATCTACTTTTGCTGAAAATGATTGTGTATAATTTTCAATCATATCTATATATAGATATATATAATATATTATGCATATATTATGTATCAATATATTTATTCATTCATATTACAATCCTTTAGTTAATATTTTCTAAAATACTAACAAATTAATAAATACTATCACATTTATCATTTTAAAATTTATGCTGTAAAATTTAATCTATGTAAAATAAACAGAAACAAAATAACATGAAGTGACAAATTCCCAATAGGTTATTTAAAACAATAATAGCAATACAAAGGAAAACAATGAATCAAAATTCTAGATATATGTCATGCTTTTGTAATCTTGAAATAATATATCCTGAAAATACTGGCACCAAGGAAAACTAGAAATATGAGTTTGCCAGTTATAATTATTTTTTAAGGGGGAAATGCTTCTTTTCCCCAAATGTTAAGAGAATTTGTGACATTTATTTCTCTGTAAAGGGTGTTTTGCAATATCCTCAGGAGCAATTACATAAAAATAGAATTGGTTTTATGTGGCCATTTCTTGTATTACTTGTCATGACCATTTATGGACATAAAATTATATTCTGTGAAATCATATTTACTTAGAGTGAAAAGATATAGTCACATTACACAGGTTTCATTATATATATTGGAGAGAGGGAGAGATTATAGAGATCTAGAGAGATTGATCATTGTAGTGGCCATTGGACAACTGTCTCAGACATCACTGTTTAAATGGATATTTAATTAGAGATGGAGCAGGAATTTGACAACTCATGTCTCTACCCAGTATTATAAGATATTTATTGTTTTGAGTCCTGAAGAGATATGTTCTTTATAACATATCCTCAGGTTATGACATGTATTGACCAAGTTGAACTGTTTTCTAAATGTAAGCTTTCCCAACGTCATACAGAGAAGCTGAAAGAGATGTCTATGATGTAAAATATTTGTAGGCACTAATTAGAATCCTGCTTCCTAAATCATTATTGAGCCTTACTGTTTCTTGAAGAATACTGATTTTAAAGGTTTTTTGTTTTTTAACTAATACCTGGCAAAGGTGAATTTTAAATGACACCACAAAAAACTAAATCAATATCTTAAATAAATGCCATTAATACTATCAATCTCAAAGAATAATTGATTTAAAAGAGCTATTTTTATTTATGTATCTTTCTGGTTTAAGGGTAGGAGGAGAGGCATGCTATGTATTAAATTATTGCTAGGGGAGGTAAGTCCTAGCCACACCCAATATCCAAGTATATTTGGAACTGCATTGCCAATACCCTTATTAATGTTAACATTTATCTTTCTTGAGATATTTTTGTCTCTCCATATCTTCCATGAATAAAAAATTTATAATCAATGAACATATGACTTAAGAAGTTAAAGTTTTTTATTTTTAAAACAAAATAACAAAAATAAAGCAATAAAGAATAAATAAAATAAGATACTACTTTATAATAATATATTATATATAAAGAGTATGTGTACATATATGTATATATATGTAAAATATAACAACAATCAGTGGCATCTGGTCAAACTCCTTATGAAACTGAGTAATAAAGGGCTGTAATTTAGTGGTAGTGATGATGTAAGTTATAGCATTTAAGAAAGACAGGATAGAAAGGCAATTATAGAAAATTTTATTAAAGGTTTAGTATGAAAAATCCAGGGCTCAACCTAAATAGTTGCACTGAAACCACTTTTAACAAGCAAATCCAAATGTGTGCTGCATCAAACAAAATAGAAGTTTATTTCTTGCTCACATACACACAGTCTAGCGTGGATGCAAAAGTTGGTGGGTAGCTCCCTTGTATGTGTTGAGTCAGGGATGTAGGCTCTGTTGTTACATCATCCTTTAGAGTCTGGGTACTGTCCACATTCACCTAACAGAAAGGGAAGAGATCTTGGAGAAGTAATACCTGTTTCTTAAATGTATAGTCTACAAATGGTACATATCACTTCTCCATAAGATCCGCTGTCATAAAAATAATTGCAGAGAGGGGAGGGGAAACTCAGTGTGCTTATAATCTCAAAAAGAAGGGGAAAATAGACTTTGATGGATATCCAGCAGTCTTCATCATAAGACAGTGTGAATGAAGAATCACATGCATGGGTCATATTACATTTCAAAATTCTCACAACTCTGTAAGGTAATTTGGGGCAGTATTATCATATATATTTTGCACTTGAGGAAATTTTGAAGCCTTTCTAAAATTTTTCCAGTTTGTTCCACCTTCTCTTCATGCAACACTATCTCAATTTCTAGGGGAAATTAGACTTGATCAACATAAAGAATATATCACCGTCATGAGCATAAAGTCATCTTGTCAGGTAATTAATCCAGCTACGGCTTTGCATTCCTATTTTGCTTTATTTCCTTGTGTGTGAATTTTTGCCTCTCCAGTCTGTCTTGGATAAAAGGCACAAAATCTTTGAACCTGGTCTCTGTTTTTCCAGCCTCCCCAAAATACATGAAATATTTCCTCTGAATTCCAACCCAGAATGAGAACCTTGCTATTTACTAAGACTACCCTTAAAAAGCCTGTTTGTCTGCTTTGATAGTCTAGTGTTTCTTCCCTCATGATTTCACATTGCACGAATCTGTCAGCTTGTTCTTATCAATATTCCACCCTCAACTATTAACAGATTCCTCAATACCAGCTGCCAACTTCCACCCTGACAACATTCAGACACTGTATTCTGTTGGCACCTGACTTCCCTCCAGCACTACAGCTGGGTATACCTTCTCACTGCCTTCACTACCTTTTAGGGCATGAATCTGTTTCTAGGTCCCTAAACCACCTCCTCTTGTCTGGCTTCCTTTGGTACTTAAGTCTTCATCATATCAAAAGTTAAGGCAGACATTGAATTTACCCACACACATCAACAGGTAGGCTAATTTAAATCCAGAACAACCATGCAACTGATCTTCAACATGTGTGCCAAGAACACACAATGAGAAAAGCCTGTCTTTATAAATGGTACTGGGAAAACGGGATATCCACATGCACCAAATAAATAAAATAAAATAAAATAATATAATAAAAAAGAAATTGAACCCCTGCTTTACACCATGCACAAAAATCAACTCAAAATGGATTAAAGACAAACATAAGATCAGAAATTGTAAAAGTCCTAGAAGAAAACATAGGGGAAAAGATCTTTGAGATTGGTCTTATCAATGATTTCTTGGATATGATACCAAGAGCATAGGCAACAAAAACAAAAATAAAGACATAGGTCAACATCAAACTAAAAAGCTTCTGTACATCAAAGGAAATAATCAACAGTATGTAAAGGCGACCTACAAAATGGGAGAAAATATTTGCAAATCAGATCTCTGATAAGAGGTTAGTAGCCAATACATGTAAGAAACTCATATAACAATGTGGGGGGAAAAGCCATTTGAAACTGGGCAAAGGACTTGAACAGACTTTTTTCCAAAGAAGACATTCAAATGACCAAAAAGTGTATGAAAAGATACTTGTATCATTATTTATCAGGGAAATGCAAATCAAAACTACGAGAAGGGGGCGCCTGGGTGGCTCAGTTGGTTAAGCGACTGCTTTTGGCTCAGGTCATGATCCTGGAGTCCCTGGATCGAGTCCCACATCAGGCTCCCTGCTCGGCAGGGAGTCTGCTTCGTCCTCTGACCCTATCCCCTCTCATGTGTTCTCTCTCTCTTATTATCTCTCTCTCAAATAAATAAATAAAATCTTTAAAAAAAAAAAAAACTACGAGAGGGAAGGAAAGATGGCAGGGGAGAAGGGGACCCTATTTCAACTGGTCCCTGGAATTGAGCTGGATATCTACCAGACCACTCTGAGCACCCACGAAACCAGCCTGAGTTATAAGAAGATCTGGATCTCCACAAACAGAATATCGCAGGCGGTTGGTTTCGAGGTACGAAGAGAGGAGCTGTGATTCTGCGGGCAGATATCGGAGGATAAACGGCAGAGGGAGGGTGCCTGGCTGTAGGGATCCTACACCGCCGGTGAGCGACAGCCTTGCTCGCTGGGGACGGGGCACAGACTCGCAGACCAGTAGTGGTGGAGAAAGGACTTTAGGGCAGCCCCCGGGATGGAAACCTGGATTGGCGGGGTCACGCCAGCGAACTGCAGCCCCCGGACGGAAACCCGGAGTGGTGGGGTCGCGGGTGCTAGAACTGGGAGCGGCTGGCGGTTTTAGAAGCACAAAGGGCAGAGACACGCCCCGACCTGGAGGCAGGACTGGGAGCGCTGCAGAGGGGCGCACAACCAGGGCGCTGCAGTTTATAGCAGCACGGACAGAAACGGAGACAGTGTGGCCTGGAGGGCTTACTGAAGAACAGAATGAGGTCTCTCTGCTCTGAGGCAGAGGGTTGGAAACGGTCTCTTCTGCTCTGACTCTCGGAAGAGACACGGAAAGCCGCCAGGGAAAGGCGCCAGAGAACAAAAGCCCCAAAAACTGATTCCCGCTGAGCCCATCCCCCGCCACAGGGGGGCAGGGCAACTCCACCCAAACAGGGTTGCCTGAGGAACAGCGCGGCAGGCCCCTCCCACAGAAGACAGGCTGGGAAAACAAGAGGCCAGCAACCCTAAGGTCCCAAGAAAACAGGTGCATCTTGCTTGGGTTCTGGTCAATAATTTGGACTCTATACATTCCCTCAAACACCCATCAAC
>NC_138376.1:91693043-91740362 GCF_054177405.1 Leptonychotes weddellii | reverse complement strand
ATGGGGATTAACATAAGAATAAAATAAATAAATAAATAAATAAATAAATAAATAAATAAGCTTTTGCACAGCAAAAGAAACAGTCAACAAAACCAAAAGACAATCGACAGAATGGGAGAAGATATTTGCAAATGACATATCAGATAAAGGGCTAATATCCAAAATCTATAAAGAACTTATTTTTTTTTAAAGATTTTATTTATTTATTTGAGAGAGAGAATGAGAGACAGAGAGCACGAGAGGGAAGAGGGTCAGAGGGAGAAGCAGACCCCCCGCTGAGCAGGGAGCCCGATGCGGGACTCGATCCCGGGACTCCAGGATCATGACCTGAGCCGAAGGCAGTTGCCCAACCAACTGAGCCACCCAGGCGCCCTATAAAGAACTTATTAAACTCAACACCCAAGGACCAACTGTGTCACTTACTTCTATCTTCCACAGTTTCTGATGAGAAATCTATTGTCATTCAAATTTCATACCCTTATTTTTCTTGGTCTGTTTTCAAGATTTCATCTTGAAAATCTCTCACAAGTTTGATTATGATGTGTTTGGGCATGGATTTCCTTGAGTATTTTGTTTGGGGTTCAGTTATATTCTTTAATCTGTAGGTTTATGTTTCTTACTAAATTGAGACATTTATGAACATTATTTCTACAAAATATTTTTTTGGTATTGCAGTCCATGTATGTTATTTAGGGTAGAGTAGCTACTTACAAAATAATGCAAGTTTGTAGAAAACAATTTGACATTACATGTCAAGAATATTAAAATAATTCATGTATTTCAATTATCCTTTTAAAAAATCTCTCCTTAGTAAATAATTAGAACAGTGATCAAGTACTTATAAATGAAGTAACGCTTTCTAATATTATGCATGAGGACAGAACATTGAACCACATATAAACATTCACTAATAGCACTTTTAGTAACAATAAATCAAGTTATACTCAGTTAAATATTTATTGAATGTTCAGAAGATATATGTTGCTTATGCTAAATATCACTAAAACACACAAATATAAGACCTTTTCTTTGATCTCTAACTAGAAAGATAGAACCTAAAAAAATTATCCCTTGAAAATAATTGGTCAGAGATTGATCACTTCCAGAATCTCATGATTATTTCAATGTATTGTTGGATTCAGTTTGCTAGTATTTTATTGAGAATTTTTGCATCCGTGTTCATGAGGGATATTGGCATATAGTTCTCTTTTTTAGTGGAGTCTCTATCTGGTTCTGGTATCAGGGTAATGCTGGCCTTATAGAATGAATTTGGAAGTTTTCCTTCCTTTTCTATTTTTTGGAATAGTTTGAAGAGAAAAGATGCTAATTCTTTTTGTTTTTTTATTTATTTTTTACATGATTTTATTTATTTATTTTTGAGAGAGAGAGAGCGAGCTAGCACAAGTAGAGGGGAGGGGCAGAGGGAGAAGCAGACTTCCTGCTGAGCAGAGAGCCTGTGGTGGGATTCAATCCCAGGACCACGGGATCATAACCTGAGCTGAAGGCAGATGCTTAATTGACTGAACCATCCAGGCGCCGATACTAACTCTTTTTAAATATTTGGTAGAATTCACCTGTGAAGCCATCTGTCCCTGAACTTTTATTTGTTGGGAGTTTTTTGATTACACATTCCATTGCTTTGCTGGTTATCAGTCTGTTCAAGTTTTCTATTTCTTCCTGTTTCAGTTTTGGTAGTTTATATGTTTGTAGGAATTTATCCATTTCTTTCAAATTGTCCAATTTATTGGCATATAGTTTTTCCTAATATTCTCTTATAATTGTCTGTATTTCTGTGATGTTCATTGTTATTTCTATAAGCGTTAGTTGGTTGTGTTTTCTCTCTTCTCAAACTGTTCCAAAAAATAGAAAAGGAAGGAAAACTTCCAAAAAAATCATTCACTGTGATCAAGTGGGATTTATTCCTGGGTTGCAAGGCTGTTTCAATATTCACAAATCAATAAATGTGATATAATACATTAGTAAAAGAAAGGATAAGGACCATATGATCATTTCAATGGGTGCAGAAAAAACACTTGACAAAGTACAACCACCACTCATGATAAAAACCCTCAACAAAGTAGATTTATAAAGAACATACCTCAACATAATGAAGGCCATCTATGAAAAACCTACCGCTAATATCCTCAAAGGGGAAAAACTGAGAGCTTTTCATATGACAGGAATGTCCACTCTCATCATTGTTATTTAACATAGTCCTGGACGTCTTAGCCACAGCAATCAAACAACAAAAAGAACTAAAAGGCATCCAAAGCAGCAAGGAAGAAGTAAAACTTTCAGTATTTGCAGATGACATGATACTCTATATACTGAAAGGTTCCACCAAAAAACTACTAGAACTGATACACAAATTAACTAAAGTCACAGGATACAAAATCAACGTACAGAAATCTGTTGCATTTCTATACACCAATAATGAAGCAGCAGAAAGATAAATTAAAGAATCAATCCCATTTACAATTAGACCAAAAAAAAGAAGATACCTTGGAATAAACATAACCAAAGTAGTGAAAGATCTGTACTCTGAAAACTATAAAACACTGATGAAAGAAATTGAAGATGACAAAAAGAAATGGAAAGATGGAAAGATATCTCATGCTCATGGATTGGAAGAACAAATATTGTTAAACTGTCTATACTCCCAAAGCAATCTACACACTTAATACAACCCCTATTGTATTAAATACCAACAGCTTTTTTCACAGAATGGAAACAAATAATCCTAAAATTTTTACGGAACCACAAAGACCCTGAATAGCCAAAGCAACCTTGAAAAAGAAAAGCAAAGCTAAAGGCATCACAATTCTGGGCTTCAAGTATATTACAAAGCTGTAGTGATCAAGACAGTATGGTACTGGCACAAAAATAGACAGATCAATAGAACAGAACAGAAAACCCAGAAATGAACCCACAACTATATGGTCAATTAATCTTCAACAAAGCAGGAAAGAATATCCAATGGGAAAAAGGCAGCTTCTTCAACAAATGGTAATGGGAAAACTGTACAGCAACATGTAAAAGAATAAAACTGGATCACTTTCTTACATCATACACAAAAATAAACTCAAAATGGATTAAAGACCTAAGTAGGAAACCATTAAAATCATAGAGGAGAATACAAGCAATAACTTCTTTGACATTGGCTGTAGCAACTTCTTACTAGATATGTCTCCTGAGGCAAGGGAAAAAAAAGCAAAAATAAATTATTGGAACTTTATCAAAATGAAAAGCATCCGTACAGTGAAGGAAACAACCAACAAAACTAAAAGGCAACCTATGGAATGGGAGAATATATTTGCAAATGGCATATCTAATAAAGGGTTATTAGTATCCAAAATGTATAGAGAAGTTATACAACTCAACACCCAAAAAACAATCTAATTTAAAAATGGGCAGAAGACATGAATAGACATTATTCCAAAGAAGACATACAGATGGCCAACAGACACATGAAAAGTTGCTCAACATCACTCATCATCAGAGAAACGCAAATCAAAACTACAATGAGATATCACCTCACACCTGTCAGAATGGCTAAAATTAACAACACAAGGAACAACAGGTGTTGGCAAGGATATGAAGAAAGGGAAACCCTCTTGCACTGTTGGTGGGCATGCAAACTGGTGCAGCCACTCTGGAAAATAGTATGGAGATTTCCCAAAAAGTTAAAAATAGAACTACCATATGATCCAGTAATTGCACTACTGGGTGTTTACTCAAAGAATACAAAAACTAAAATCATAAGCTAAATCAAAGGGATACATGAACCCCTGTGTTTATAGCAGCATTATTTACAATAGCCAAGATATGGAAGCAGCCCAAGTGTCCATGGATTAATGAATGGATAAAGAAGAGGTGATACACACACACACACACACACACACAGAGACACACACACAGACAGACACACACACACACACTGGAATATTATTCAGCCATAAAAAGAATGAAATCTTGCCATTTACAACAACATGGATGGAGCTAGAGAGTATTATGTTAAGTGAAATAAGTCAATCAGAGAAAGACAAATATCTGATTTCACTCATATGTGGAATTTAAGAAATAAAACAAGCAAAGGAAAAAGAAAAGAGAGAGAGAGGCAAACCAAGAAACAGACTCTTAACTGTAGAGAACAAACTGGTGGTTATCAGAGGAGAGGTGGGTGGGGAGATGGGTGAAATATGTGATGGGCACCAGGTGATGTATGGAAGTGTTGAATCACTATATTGTACACCTGAAATTAATATTACACTGTATGTTACCTACAGTGGAATTTAAATCAAAACTTTAAAAATTAACATCTTTGAATGTCAATTAAAATTAAAATAAATAATTTAAATAAGAAAATAAATATTTTAAAATAAATTTAAGCCAGTAGCCATTGAAATCATTTTCATGTAAATTCCTGAATACATTTTAGAAATGGGCAGAGTGAAACTTAGACTAATTAAAATAGTTTTTATTTGATTCAAAAAAAAATTATTAAGCCACTGAATGTTGGGCTTTCTGTTAGAACAGTTGAAAATACCCAATCTGTTGCAGATATCTCTTATTCACAGGCCATTGTTTTAAGTGGCTCACCCTCCAGAATTACAAATACCCAGGCGATGATTTAGCATTCAGCTAGGAAAAGATTTCTATCTCCTTTCTTCTCTCAAAATCATCATAATCATTTCTGGAAACTTAAAGAAGAACTAGGGTTGGACTTCTTTAAAGGCTGTGTCTGTTTTTTCAAGTTTCAATCATGTTAAACACAGAAGCCATAGCATAAAGTTTGCTCTGGAAATTTAAATAGTAAGCCCTCTGAATTTCCCAGCAACTGCTTAGAGAGTCTGGTGCAGACAGTTACCTCTAGAAGAACTGTTTTTCTAACCAATATTATAAAGAGATACAAAGTAAAAAAAATGTTTATTTTTTAGTCTATGGCCTAAAAAATCTGTTATGATTTTAAAAGCTTTCTTCTTAAAAATTCTTCAAGAGCCTATTTTAACTGATTCTAATTTTGAACTCAACATTTTTAATTTAATATTTAATTGATAACAAGTGACTTCCTGAGTTTTCATCTTGCTTAACAGTAGATTTCTGTGTCACATTGGATGGCTTTAACCAATGATAAAGCTGAGAAAAAAAAATAAATAAATTTTATTTATTATTTTATGTCAGTTTAATGAAGATTGATCACTTTACACTTCATTAAACAATTAATATGTTTTTAAAAAATTTTACAAATACATCAATAACCTGAAATATAAAACAAATGAGGTCACATATATGAATCACAGAAATACTATTTCATGTAACAATCTTATAGTTATTAAAAATTATCCTCATGACACTTGTCTCAGAATTTTTGTTGCCACTATAAAGTTCAATCACTATTAGATCAAGACTTTTGTTCTTTCATTCATAATGTGCAGAATTTATCAAGTAACATTTTGGAAATACTTTACAAATAGACCTTTATTAAATCCTTACAGTTTAAAGGCCCTTTTTCTTGTTGTTAGTGGAATTTACACATAAAATTAAGCATTGATTAATGAACTTTCTTTTACAAAAAGAAAGATTGTCAAAAATTCTTCTCTACAAGCATTTCTCAACAAGAAGTCATCAGATCTACAGATAATCATTATTTGACCACAATCCTAGTGATAACCCAATGGTTAAGATTACTGAAATTTCTGGTGACCTAGATTCTCAGAACTTTAGGGTTCTTCTACTAGTTAGAATTAACAAACCTATTAGTTAGAATTAACAAATTAACAAACCTAGAATTAACAAACAAGCCTAAATTAACAAACCTATAACACAAAGCCCAAAGATTTTATTTAGAAATAAAAGTTTATCTCTTATTTACATGGTCTCCACTGAAGCTTGACTCATATATGTGTGTGTGTGTGTGTGTGTGTGTGTGAGAGAGAGAGAGAGAGGGAGAGAGAGAGGGAGAGGAAGAGACAAAGAAGAGAGTGATGCAGTTTTGGGGGCATTAAACCTAAACTCCAAAACTGAAAAAGACACTGTAAACCATTTGAGTCTATGAAACAATTTGAGAAATGATTGTATCTAAAGCACTGTTTCTCAAATGCAGGTCTCAAACCATTCAGTGCATCCTTAAATGAATTTAGTGGGATGACAAGCATGTTTATACAAATGAAATAGCACACTAGGATAGAACAGAAAATGGCACAATGTGTCATGTATATTATATAGGTAAAATTTTTCACTGGAAATATTTTAGTAATACTTTTTTGGGTATTTGTGCGTACAATGTATTTCTTTCCATAACTCATTGTAAAAATATTTCAAAACTATGTGTATTCTTTGGAAGCACATTCTTATTTGAAAGAAAAGTTCTGGATGACCTCATTCAAATGGCAATTGAGTCTAGTGTAATAATTTTACTGGTAATTAATATTCTATTAAATGTTAATGGAAATATTCTTATTATGTTGTTATATAACAAATTATTGCCTAGGACTGAAAGTAAATCTTTTTTAAAGGATTTATTTATTTTGAGGGACAGAGAGAGAGAGGAGAGAGAGTGAGAGAGCATGAGCAGGGGGAGGGGCCGAGAGAAAATCTCCAAGCAGACTCCTCACCAAGCATGGAGCCCAGCATAGGGCTCCACGCAGGGCTCAATCTCAGGACCTTGAGATCATGACCTGAGCCAAAATCAAGAATCGGACACTCAACCAACTGAGCCACCCAGGCGCCGCACGCCTGAAAGTAAATCTTAAGAACACCAGTTTTTTTAAAGTTCTATTTCATTATTTAGCATTGTGATCTTGGATATTTTATTTGACTTTCTTGGTCTCAAGTGAGGGAAGTGGATTAATCCTAAAGTTCCATACAAAACTCATTTTCTAAGATGCCTTGTTTTGTAATATATTTTTGCTTTTTGGGACTATTGAACTTCAAAGTCCAGTTCCTCCAAGTTAGCTTCTTCTTCCAACAATAGCCCTACTTCACCTGTTATACTATAACTAGGGCTGTTAGATTAATATCTCACAGAATTCAAAATGAATATAGTTCATATTATATTAATAGTTTTCAAGACTTTTCTAGCAAGAAAAGTTTGTGAATATGATAACTATGACATCCATGTCATTATTATTGTTGTTATTTTCAAGTTACTATATTTCAGAGTTAGATTTCATAAATTGATAAGCAATTTCAATACACTAGATTTATGTCTATCAATGAACAGTTTTTTCTTTGTCCCCATTTTATGCCATTTTTCCTCCTCATCAGCAACATTCAAATATTTTTAGAATTTTTCTGCAATAAGCTCATGAAGAAATCATTCTTTTATTCTTCTTCTATTTGTTGCCTTGAGATTACTTTATACATCCTTAATGTAATTAGAAACATTGTTAAGAATACAGAAATTTTGTGCCTTTTACACCCTCCTGCATTTTGTGACATTATTGTTTAGCATTTAAAATGCATTGCTCATATATACATGTGTACAACACTATTTGATATTTATTTTTATTTATTTTATACAGTTGTTAAGACATAGTCACATAATTACTAGTTCCATTCCTGTTCAGCTATTTGTTATTTCATTTACCTTTTTTTAATGATTTAGTTATTCATTTAAGTGGGGGAGGGCGGAGGAAGAGACTCTTCAACAGACTCCCCACTGAGCTAGGAGCGAGACACCAGAGCTTGATCCTAGAACCCTGAGATCATGACCTGAGTCGAAATCAAGAGTTGGACATAAAACCAATGGAGCCACCCAGGTGCCCCTTCATTTCCTTTTGTATTTCTTCTTAGGATAAACTTCCTTCTCTCTGAGGAAAACCAAACCAAACACAACAAAATACCTTTCTTTGTTATTTGTTCTAATGTTAGCATGCTAGCAATGAAATCTCTCAAATTTTATTTGTTTGAAATTACCTTCATCTCATCTTCACTTTTGAAGGACATTATCATTTGATTTGCAATTCTAGTTTGGCAGTTCTTTTTATTTAGTACTTTATCTTGTTATCTTCTGTATTATCTATATTATCTTCTATAAAAGCAATTATCTTTTGCTTTTATATTTTGTTTTTGTTGGGAAGCCAGCTGTCTTACTGTTGCTCTCTAGTCAATCTTTATATTTTCCCTTTGTCTTTTGTTTTTAGAAGTTTTCTATGAAATGTGCTTGGTTGGGATTTCTTTACATTTATTTTACTAGGTTCATAGTATTTTTTTGTATCTGTGGATTGTTGTCTCTCATCAGTTATGACAAATTTTTAATCACCAGCTCTTCAAATATTGCTTCTCCTTTCTTATCTTCTTCTAGAGCTTTAATTACACAGACTGTAGACATTTTTATGTGTTTTATGTGTCTCCTTGATTTATCCTGTATTAGTTTTCTGTTGTCTGCTAAGTCCAAACTCATCTTTTACCATCTATTCAGTGATTATTTCTGTTACTATTTTACACCAATTTTAAGTCATATGGTTCTCCCGGTGTCCCAACCGAGAGTCTAGGGTTTTCACCAGGACCCTTTTTGCTGGGTCCCTTATATTCAATTGTGTACCGTAATAGTACATAAAGTTATCAGCCTTCCAGCTATCTTCTGCTGTTTTCTTAGGTTGCCATGTGTAGCAGCATAAAGGTGGGCAAATGCCTAAAGGAGAAACAGATTATAACATTAATCACATTAATGTCTCTACACTTTCTTTCTCTATGAGATTTTCCCTTTTCTACAAGTCCTGACTGCTTTCATGGCCTCAAACTCTAGTATTTGTGTCTTTATCCGCATGAGGTTGCCAAAAGTCTGGTGGCTTCTCTGCTTCTTATGCACTGCCTTCTGATTGTCCTCTTGGCTTGATGCTCAGCTTCCATTAAAAATCGTCCAATGATCCAAGGGCAAAGGCAATACCAGTATGTCATGCTTAACAAATACACACACAAAATGTGCCGTTTTTCTCAAGGATTTTGCTCCTCAAGCCCTGGCTGCCTCAGCAGATCTTTTTTTTTTTTTTAAAGATTTTATTTATTTATTTGAGACAGAGAGAATGAGATACAGAGAGCATGAGAGGGAGGAGGGTCAGAGGGAGAAGCAGAGTCCCTGCCGAGCAGGGAGCCCGATGCGGGACTCGATCCCGGGACTCCAGGATCATGACCTGAGGGGAAGGCAGTCGCCCAACCAACTGAGCCACCCAGGCGCCCTCAGCAGATCTTAATGTAAGTCAAAGAGTTTTAATCTATTTTTCTGTTTGTGACAGAAGCATCAATCTTGTACATGACATTTTGTCATATCCAGAAGGAAATTCCTGTAGTTTTACTTTGCATTTGCTGATTTCACATCAGGAAAAGTGTCATTTCATGTGCTATTGCCCATTCATATTTCCACCTCAGTGAATTTTCAGTTCACAACTTTCCACTACATTATTGCAATTTTTCTTATGATTGGTAGAACTTGTTTATATATTTGGGAAAATAACATATTCTAAACTTTATGTGACATGCATATTTTCTCTGAAATATGGGCAATTTTTTTCACCTTTTAAAGGTGTCTTTAGATGAGTAGTTATTTTAAGATGTCAAATTTATCAGTCTTGGCATTTAATGATTTATTCATATCTTATCATAGTTTATTAAGTAGGAGGCTGAATTATTTAAGTTTTAGTCTTTCTTTTATCTAAAATAAGCATTAAGAGCTATAAATTTTGTTCAAATCATGACCTAGATGCATCAAAAGTTTTGAAGTGTTTTAGGTTTAGCCATATAAAATTACCATTTTGTAGATCAAAATGGTAGAATAACACTATCATGTATTTAAACCCAAATACTATAGACATTATCAGACATTTTTTCATTTGTTTTATTCATATATAATATAAGTACAGTGAAATTCATCCCTTTTAGTGAACAGTTTGTGAGTTTAACAAAGGCACAGTTGTGTAAACATCAACTTAATTAGATTATCCAATATTACTCCAAAATTTGTATTCTATTCTTGCCTGTAGTTTAAACTTTCCCAAACCTTCAATCTCTGACAACCATTGACCTGTTTTCTCCCTTTCATTTTGTCTTTAAAGAATGTCATATAAATGTATTCTTATATTATGTAGCCTTTTTGAGTCTGGCTTCCTTAACTTAGCATAATGCATTGGAAAGTCATCCATGTTGTCCTGTCCCAATAATTGTATCTTATTTTTTATTACTGAATAATATTCTGTTATATAAATTTATAACAGTATGTTTATCATTCACCAGTTGAAAGATATTTAGATAGTTTCCAGTTTTGGGTGGTTATGAAAAAACGGCTATAAACATTCACATTAAGATTTGTATAAATACATATTTTCTTTTCACTTGGGTAAATATCTACAAGCTGTATTTCTGAGTCATATAGTAAGTATAGGATTAACTTTTAAAGAAAAGGCCAAACTCTTATGTAAAATCATTGTACAATTTTGCAATTTAGTCACCAATGTATGAGAATTCCTATTGCTCCAAATCTTTTCCCACAACTGATATTATTAGCTTGCCTTTTTTTTTGGTCATTCTAATAAGTGTAAAGTGGTATCTTATTGTAGTATCAATTTGTACCTTTTCATGTACTTATTTTACTTATTTATAATCTATATATTTTATTGTTGGAGTGTCTTTTCAATTTTTTTGCTGTTTTTATTAAGTTGTGTGTTTTCTTATTTTTGAGTTTGGAAAGTTCTTTTTTTTTTAAAGTTCTTTATATATTCTACATGCAAGTATTTTATCAGATATATAGTTTGCAAATACTTCTCATTCTGTGTCTTATTACAATCTGTTAAGTCACTCTTGAAAAACAAAAACTCTGAATTTTTGATGAAGTATGATTTATTATTTTTTTCTTTAATAGATTGTATTTGCTGTTATATCTAAGTAACCTTTACCAACTCAAGGTAAAAAGATTTTATTTTACATATTCTGCCAGAGGTTTTATAGTTGTAGGATTTAAGTTTGACTTTATGATCCACTTCGAATTAATTTTTGTGTATTGTGTGAGGTATGATTTTTTTGCATATGGATGCCTCATTGTTCCAGTTCCAGTTTTGCACAGATTATTCGTTCTTCATTGAGTAACAATTGCACTTCTTTGAAAGTGAAAAATCCATACATATGTTAGTTTACTTCTAATTTTTATTCTTTCCATTGATCGATTATCTATCTCTTTACCAAGATCACACTGTATTGATTACTATTGCTTTATTATAAGTTTTGGAACTAGGTTGTGTGAGTCCTCCATATTTGTTTTTTTTTTTTAATATTTTTGGAAGCCATAAATCACACCTTACCGTTTTGCCTTCCACATCTGTTAATCTGTCCTTTATAGTGTCTATCTCATTGTCTCTGTAAACTGGCTTAACAGTAATTTCTTCAGAGTTATTTCCCAATTCACAAGTTTTCTCTTCATGTGTATTCTGCTGTTAACCTATTCTTTGTGTTCTTAATCTATTCTTTGTATTTGTATATGTACCATTCTTAGAATTCTATTTATTCTTTCTAAAATCTTGGTAGTCAGGGTGCCTGGGTGGCTCAGTTGATTAAGTGTCTACCTTTGGCTTAGTTTGTGATCCTGGGGTCCTGGGATCAAGCCCCAAGTTGGTCTCAGAGTGGAGTCTGCTTTTCCCTCTCCCTCTCCCACTGCCCCTCCCCCTACTCATGCTCTCTCTCTCACTCTCTCTCTCTCAAATACATAAATAAAATCTTAAAAAAAATCTTGGTAGTCATTTTGGAAAGTCAGTTCTTTTGTTACTTTTTCATAGTTCCTCATTTATTTCTTTATTATTACATTACATTTCAATACATTGGGTCAGTGTAAATCTGAATCTGAATCTACTATTCGAGTGTCTTAGTGATGACTCTTGCCCATGGTGTATTATTTTTTCTTGTGCTTTTTATTCTGAATGTTAATTTGGACTTTATCTAGAAATTCTGTAAGAATTCTGTAAGAATGTTTCTCCAGGGATAATGGATTTTTGCTTCTTCCAGGTATTTAGTAAGATAACAATCTATACCATTTTCTTAACTATTGGCCATCATTTGCTATACCGTCAAGAAATGTATATGTGAACCCTCAAGATGTGTGAGGTTGGAAAATTTGTTAAGAATTCTCAGAGAATTGAGCGTCTGCCTTCGGCTCAGGTCATGATCCCAGGGTCCTGGGATCAAGCCCTGCATTGGGCTCCCTGCTTCTCCTTCTCCCACTACCCATGCTTGTGTTCCCTCTCTTGCTGTGTCCCTCTCTGTTAAATAAATAAATAAACTCTTAAAAGAAAAGAATTCTCAGAGAGGGGCACCTGAGTGGCTCAGATGGTTAAGCGTCTGCCTTCAGCTCAGGTCATGATTCCAGGGTCCTGGGATCGAGCCCCACATCAGCGGGGACCCTGCTTCTCCCTTCCTTCTACTGCTCCCCCTGCTTGTGCTCACTCACTCTCTCTGTCAAATAAATAAATTATTTAAAAAAAAAAGAATTCTCAGAGAAGCGATTTGTTTCCTACTTGCATCTGAGATCCTTCTCAGACAAGTTTCCTTCAAATAACCCTTTGCCAGCTAGTGGAATTTACACACACACACACACACATCCTGTAGGCATATTTCTTTAAGATCCTATATATTTTTTTAATTTTATTTTATTATGTTATGTTAATCACCATACATTACATCATTAGTTTTTGATGTAGTGTTCCATGATTTATTGTTTGCATATAACACCCAGTGCTCCATTCAGTACATGCCCTCTTTAATACCCATCACCAGGCTAACCCATACCCCCACACCGTTCCCCTCTAGAACCCTCAATTTGTTTCTCAGAGTCAATAGTCTCTCATAGTTCATCTCCCCCTCTCATTCCCCCCCTTTATTTTTCCCTTCCTACTATCTTTTTTTTTTTTTAACATATAATGTATTATTTGTTTCAGAGGTACAGGTCTGTGATTCATCAGTCTTATACAATTCACAGCGCTCACCATAGCACATACCCTCCCCAATGTCTATCACCCAGTCACCCCATCCCTCCCATCCCCCTAAGATCCTATATACTTTTAGTGTTTTCATTTCAACATCTTCCTCATATGATATAGCAAACATCCTCCAAGGTACCTACAGTTTTAGTAGCACATCAATCCCTCTTAATTCAATTCCTTCTTAATCTGGTTACTAAGAATTTTTTTTAAAATTTATTTCAAATTTAGCTATGAACTCAAAAGTGTGTTTATTATTAGTTTAAATATCTAGATTTCTTTTAAAGAAGGATTTATGTTGCACAGAGCATCCCCACCCCCCGCTATTGCAATAATTGCTTGATTACAGGGAATATTAAAGTGCCAATTCTTGGTGGATAAGAAAGCAGAAAAACCCAGCCTTTATGAAAAGAAGAAGAAAGAAAACATACAAAGAGGAGGTATAAAATGTATGGAGGAAAATCCAGATGACCTGAAAATTTCTAGTTCTTGTCTCTTTTTGAGTCTCTCACTATAGGTCTGATTTATGATTAAAGTAAACAGATTTGTATCTTTACAATACTCCTTTTACTTAGTCTAAGCAAATGGTCTTCTGGTGCTTTCAAAGAAAATTCCTAATATCAGTTCTGAGTAGTCTTTGTCTGCTCCTGGATCCAAGCTCCAAATGCTATCACTGCACTCTAGGTTTTGTTTTTTGCCAGTTTTATGGCTTGCCTCTCTCTCGTTAGGGTGAATAAACAGTCTGGGGAACTGGAACATTAGAATCTTAGTTCATTCACTTTCTCATTTGCAAGAATATATCATTCCACACAGAACTTCATTTACCTTTACCAATGGTTAAATATTGGACTCTGAACCACCTGCAAAATATTAAACTCAGACATTCTGCACTCTGTCCACACTTATTCTCCTTTCAGATTTCTTACCCAATTATTTGCATTACAGCTGACTTTTTTTTTCTTTTCCTTTCTCGTCCTCTCCTTCACCTACTCCTCTTCTTCCTCATCTACTTCTCCTCTTCTTCATCTTCTTCTTTGTCTACATCTTCATCTTTGTCATCTCCTAAGTGGTGGGGTCTCCACTCCTTTGACTTCTTCACTTACTCTCTATCAACTAAAAGTCTGCCTTCATTTTCTCCATTTCTGCCTTCTCTTCATTTAAATTGAGGATCATTTAAACCACCAAAACCATATAATTGTTCCCCACTGGTTTCCTGTCTCACTTTTCTGACAAATCCACAACACTGGATCTATCTAAATGTCCATTTTCTCAGAGCCTACATCCAAGCTGCTGAACACTCCTGGAATTACCATCACAGTATTGTCACTAAGATTCATGCTCTTTATAATAAGATGAGTCCCCCATGCTTCCAGAAAATCCTTCTCTTATTTCTTTTTCATGTCTTTCATTCATCTTCCAAAATACCTGTTCCAGATGAGACACACTCTCCCCAAACAGTATCTCAATTGCCTTCGTTCTTCACAAATACCTCACCTATACTTTTTTCCCTCCTCTCTACATTATAGAGGTAGAAGACATAGAGAAGAGAACCTCCTGCCAGCACACCTGCACTTATATCCATCCTAGATAGTCCACTTTAAAGTTTGAATTGTTATGCCTCATCTTGCTCTATGTGCTAATCCTGTCCACTTCAGCAGCTACCCTTTTTCAACAAGTATCCTCTCTTACTACCCTTTTATTCTTTGTATATCCTTTCTGTCAGTATTTAAACACACTCAAGTCTGTCCTATGTGAAAGGATAAATGAAAAGAATGTCACTATTTGAACCTATGTTTCCTTCTATTTTTTCTTACTTTTCCCTCACCCAGGCAAAATTATTTTAAAAATTTATCTACAATCACTTTCTCCATCTCTTCAACTACTGAGAATTCCTTAGCCTTAAACCCTCACCACTTCCAGGAAATTGCCCTCATCAGGGTCACCAAGGACCTCTTTGTTAAAATGGATTGCTCTTAGTTTCATCTTCCTTTAACTATCTGTGTATTTCACATTGCTAATTCTTCCTCTTTCTTAAATTCTGTTTCCTTGGTTTCTGTGACAGCATATTGACTTCCACTTCTCAAACTATTTTGCAGGTTTCTCTTATATCAATCTATCACTCAAATGAGGATGTTTCTGATTCTCATTTTTAACAATGTTCCTGGGAAGTCTTATTTATTACCATGGCCTGAATTATCATTTATATGATGATTTATCCCAAATATAATTCTGAGGTTTGGGATCTCAACTGGAAACTCATATGTATATCATCACCTCTTTTATACCATAAATTTGGATGCCCAAACTTCACTCATCCAAAAACATAATCATTAGTACAACTTTCCTAAATCCTGTTCAATCTTCTGTACTTAAAACAAGTCATCCCTTAATCACACTATTAAAATAATCTTCATTTTTGTTCATTTTTCCTTGAATTTAAGGTCAGAAAATATCTTCTTTGTTATTTGGATCTATGAAAGGTAAACTAGCAAATAGTCAAACACTGTAAACCACGCTTTTTGGCTAATTCAGAAAGTTGTCATTGGAGCACGTGAGTAGGGAATTTTATAATGATTTTTTGAAAGACTGGGTAACCTTTGAACATTGTTATTTATCCATTTAAAAATTGCCCTCAATTGTAATGTACTACTTCAAAAGGCATTTCCCATTTTCCTGCAGTTGGGTCTTTGAGCAAAATTTCCCCTTAATGTTGAACATGATGAGTTCCCAACTTAAACAGTTTTAATAATGGCAAGAATGAAGTCCCGCACCTCTCTCACTAAACAGTCTGGCTTAACAAAACGTGCATTGAATGCCACATCAAATTGAGACTCTGTGCAAATAAAACAGCTCTTACCTATTTATTATATAAAGGACTAACTTATTTGGCCCTCACTCGCTCACATGCAGGAGTCAAGAGAAAAATGATTCTCCAATATTTTGTCTATGTAGCCCTTTTTCTGCTCCTTGGAAGTAATTCCCCAGTCCATTATTCTCTGTGGCTTTGGTTTTGTCTTTTGGGGAAACTGTTCCTCCCACTATATTCCTTGACTAGATCCATAGAGGGCACTGGAGAGCAAAGCATCCATGAGCCCTGAGACCCTTTCTCAATCTGTTTCCTTCCCATAGAAGAATGAAATAGTGTTGATATATTATTAATGTGGTACTATTAATATATTAGTATAAACATTATTATATTTAATAGGAAATATTTAGTAAATAACACAGTAAGCAACACAAAACCACTATAAAACTTTCACCTTCTTTTTTATTTTCAGTTTCCCCCTCCCCAGTTAGCCGTTACTAAAAGTATCATTTTCCTACATCCTTGATAGATTTTTTCTCTTGTCATTTGTCTATAACCCTAGACTATCTCAACATATACATCTCAAACAGTCGCCACAATATCATCTCTTTTGTCATTATTCCTGTTCACTCTCCAAGGAAAATGGATAAAATGATTTTGGTATTTTTGCATTAATCCCTTTTCTTGATGAAAATGATTGTGAGAAATGTAAATAGTATAAAAGGACTAAAAGAAAATCTAGGCCTAGAAACTGTCTGTGTAAGTCAAATATGTTTGCATATTTAAGGACACTGAAGAAGAAAGCACATTTGAAATTAACTGCATAGAGGTCAGCAAAGCTCAAAGCTGTGTCAAGGAGTTTATAGCTAGCCAGTAGGTATACAGTGTGGAGAATAACAGCTTTGAAAATGAGAGTTACACTTGAACTTTTAGAACTATCTACTTCTTTAGGCTAAGCCTTCTTTTCAGACATAAAGCTAGGTGAATTCTCTATACATAGGCTGTTTGAATACATGCTAGAGACTAACTTACTGGGACAGATATAGTACAAATTGCATTTATACAATGCCAAATATGTATATTAGTGTACAGTTTGGAGAATACTT
Source organism: Leptonychotes weddellii (assembly GCF_054177405.1). Taxonomy (NCBI): domain Eukaryota; kingdom Metazoa; phylum Chordata; class Mammalia; order Carnivora; family Phocidae; genus Leptonychotes; species Leptonychotes weddellii. The sequence continues at coordinate 91,723,491 of NC_138376.1, read as the reverse complement.
AGACATAAACTCAATTTTGCCATCTGCCTTTCTCCCAGACACACTCAGACTTATCCAAGAACATTTATGAGCTTAATATTGAGTAACTGAAGCTAAATAGGTTACCCAGATGCTTTTAGAAATCAGGTTAACATTTCCTCAGGTAGCTATGGTGCTCATTTAGCAAGTTATTTGCAAGTAATTGCTTGGTCATGGAATAACCACATTCAACTTTCTTTGTTATCCACTGCCAAATTTCCACCCCTCACCCCCACTAGAGATTGTATAAAATCAAAATGTATAAGTTCTCATTTCCTACAACTAATTTAAGAAGAGTAGTAAGAGATAAATAATAAGAGATGAGGTCCAGTTGGTATCACAGCCAGAAGAATATGAGGACATTTAGGCCATGGTTGGGACAATGACATTTACTGAATGAAACCGAAAGCCAGTTATAGGGGTTTTACAGAAGGGTGGCCAGATATAAATTATTTTTTTAGAAGTAGCACATTGGTCACTGTGTTGAGCCTAGATGCTAGGTTGATCTTACTTTGCTTCTTACTTGAAGAAGGTACACTATTTAATTAATTAAATAATCAAGACAATGGCTTGGACCAAGGTGGTAGTACTGGATATAGTGAAAGGTGGTAAGATTTGGACATATTTTGATAGTAGAATCAATAGCATTTGTTGATGAATTAGATCTTATGTTGTGAGGAAAACCAGAATCAGTAAAGACTACAGCTGTTTTGTCTTAAGGAACTAGAATGATGAATTGCTAAGGGAGGTTGAAAATAAGAAGAGTTGGGAAGGATGAGAATTTTGGATTTAGTCCTTTTGACTTGGAGGTATCTCAGCCATTAAAGGGGTACTGTTAAATTAAAAGTTATACATATTGGTTTGGATTTCAGGAGTGAGGTCTGGTCTGGAAATTTAGGAAATATGAGTATTTAAAACCATGATATCAGATGAAATTACCAAGATAGTATGTGTATTTAGAGAAGATAAGAGGTCTAAGGAAGAAGAGCAGAAACTTGAGAGGAGATGGAGAAAGGATAAAATGAGTATTAGGAAATAAAGTTTGGTCTTAAAACCTAACTGAAAAAAAATGTCAAGAAGAGAAGAGTGATAAATTGTTTAAAATGTTATTTATTGATCAAATAAAATGTGGATTGATAATCAAACACTGTATCTGGTAATGTTGAGTTATTGTTGATTGTGACAAAAGCAGTTTCAGTGGAATCACATGGTGAAAACCTGATTAAAGTACACTCATGAGAAAATGAGAAGTGGAATTAGACATAGTTAAAAGAAAACCTTTTCAAGATATTTCATTTTATAAAGGAATAACAACAACACCTACAGCTTTCACCTACATCTATTTTAAATGGTGGCTTCTGTTGGAGCAATATGATGAAGACCATTTTCAGAGAAGAGGTTGAGGAAATAGGAATGCTTCTTTTACAGAACACACATTTCATAGAACATAGTGCAATCGTTTTATGTGTTGGAGTTAGTAGGAAATGGAACAAAACAAGGGATGTGTGAGCCTTATGTGTATTAGTATAATATGGTCACAGATGAAAGACAATATGCGCTTTCAGAGTTTCTTTTGTTTCTTGACAAATAGAGAGGAAATACCTGATGAAATTAATATACAAGGAAAAAGGCAAAAACATGAAATATGTTCCCTATGATTATACAACTAGTAAGTGGAGGATCCAGATTTTGAACATATTTTATTTGAAGAGTTATACTCTTAACTGCTGCACAATACTACCAATATTTAAATGAGGGGGATTACTTCAGACTTCATGTTTTTCTATAAACAGACATTCATTGTTTACTTTCACTGTCCCTCTCTGCTTTTAACACCTTTTTTCTTTAAGGTTAATCTGGATGGGTGTTTGATGTAAATTTACCTCAGAGATTGAATTTTATAGAGGTTCCTGTGTAATCTGAAATACAATACTGCAATAGAGCCAGTGATTTCTCTGTTTTTATCTTCTCTGTGTTTTATACAGGTGCTGCAGGGGACGTCTGCCCATCAACAAGGGAGAAGTCCCATTGTTCATAGTTTTCTGTGACTGTGGTTGCTGCAGAAATCTAAGGCCCTCCAATGAAACTGTCATATTATCTAAGCCTCAGTGGGAAAAGGATTCCAGGTGTAGGGCTCACGTCAGCCTCATGACTCGCATTTCTTTCCAGCCCTAACACCTTCACATTGGGGTTGTGAGGTTTTTGTCATATCCTTCTACTCACTTCTCAGGATGCTATTCGTCTCAGCATCAAGGATTTTTTAGTTAAGCCTGAGTGTTTCCTTGTTCAGATCACTATCATTAGGCACAAGAATTTCTGGGAATTTTTGGCTTATGAAAAACTCCTTTCCTAAATTTTCAGGAGCACTTGAAGTTTTTGTCAAGTGTATCTCCTTGACCATTTCCTTCATGGTCTTGGAGTTGCATATATTATGGGAGGAGGGATGGGGGAATAGATGACAGTAAAGGATATTGTCTTAGATTTCTGTGCTGCGTGTTTGTCGTGAGTGTTTGTTATTGAAAGGGGAATATAATTTGGTTAACAAATCAAAAACAAACAAAAGAAAAATCAAAGATGCAGTAACTAATACTAATTTTAAGTCAGGGAGACTTTGGAAGAGGTCTATTTTATAGATATTTAGTTCTTTGACATTTTACCATTTGTTTTGGATGAGTTATAGCCAATAGGATGCCACTTGTCTATAATATTGCAAGCCTAGTTATATATATCTGATAATTTCTCCTCAATTTCACTTGGTTATTACTGATACATTTATCACCATCTAAATTATGAGAAACAATCTCAGTGTAAACAGCAATATACCCTTTGTAGAACAACTTTGATACAATAATGGTATCTCTTGTCATAACAAATTAGTGTTTATCTTATCCATCTCATTGTAGACTATCGGCCTTCAGATCTCTTCTATTTACAGAAAATATCTTCTGTCAATATGATCTTGCATAAGTTATGATGCATTACAGAATAAGTGAATTTGCTTGGTTACCAGTTTCAAGTGACAAGTTCGATTAAGAATTCTTGTATGTCATATTTACCAGTTAGTCTGTGTTCTTTCAAACTAATTTTCCTTGTAAAATTTTATCAACAAGAGGAAATTCATTTGGACCTTGCATAAGGCTAGTACAAAGATAAACTCTATTTTTGTATTCTTTGCTTTAGTAAACTAATGGTAGAAAATATTTAACAAATTTAGTGTGGTTATATAATTACAGACTGACAAAAAATCGTAATAGAAAAATAGATGAAATGTATTCTAATAACACCTCTGATACTATTCAGATAAAAATGTTTATTCATAGAAGGAATTAAATTATTTTTAAATATTAACTTATAGAATAAAATAGTGGTAGATCCAACTTTTTATGCAATTTTGTTTCTAAATTAATTTTCCATCTCATCTACTAAAGAAATGACACATGAAAACAGTTCTAATTTCTGTGTGACCATATAAAGCAGAGAGTGCATTTTCAGAGCTAGCTTCACTGATAATATTGTTCTAAGGTTAAGTTTATCTGCATCCCAGGAAGATGAAATAGAAAATGTAGCCTAAATGATGGTTCTCACTTTTCTTTGAATAAATGAGTCCTTGATCCAGTGAACTATAATTAAACATTTTAATATTATTCACCTTGTTCTCTTCTATATTCTCAGCCCAGAAGTGATGCTTGCTAGAAACACCTCTGAAAATTACATCAATTATAACCTTCTTTGAATTTGAATTAAGACTGTTATCTTGCTTTCTTTTTTCCCTCTGGAAAATTATACCAAAATGTATTCTAATTTTCCTTGTATTCCTAGATAAAGTTTATTTTTCACCTAGTTGTTTACCAGCAAGAACAATAAACCTGGGATGATAACACTAAAATTGAGTCATTTCATTACTTGTACTTCTACATATTAACAAACCTTGATAAATTATTGTGAACATACCTAGAGTCAAGAATTTTTACACTTTAATTTTATAGTGTATTTGTTTTTCATCCCCTTATAATTCCTTATTGTCAGGGTACAATATTGTCCTGTTTATTTGTATATAGTGAACCCAAACCCAAATGAACAATAGAATACCTTGAATAAAAAAGCAATTTTTATCACTTCTTGAAATTTAAACCACAAAAGCTGCCAATTAGAATTTCCTTGTATTACAAGAGGAAATGCAAATCTAAGTTTCTTTCAAAGTAAATTATGTTTAATATCTTTTCAGAAGATATATCTGAATTTTTAAATAATTCCACCAAATCTTTATGTGTTTTTAAAGTTGTCTCTTTTTTTCAGGTGATCATCTGTACAATTTCTTTTTCTAGGTTGTGCATATAGGAAGGTAGACACTAATATTTTAGAAAAGGAAAAAATTCACTAACCAAGCTCAAATCCACAGGGGACGCTAAAGAGAACTGATTGAGATAAATAGAAAAGTTTTGGAGTCCTACAAATAGAAAAACACACAGAAAACTGACAAACAGGGAAAAAGTATTCTAATCACTTTAAAGTTCTCCTGAGACCCTGTAGTGTATGTTAGCAACACTTTACTGTATTTTACCAAAAATTTTCAGCAAGTTCACGTGTGCTGAATTAAAAATCTCTAAACTTTGTCACAATGACATGATTTACTTGGAGCTCCTTATATGTAAAAAACGTGAATTTTGTTATCAGGAAAAATCAAATATACCCCCAAGCAGCATACTGTTAATTTTTTTTTTTAAGATTTTTTATTTATTTATTTGACAGAGAGAGACATAGCAAGAGCAGGAACACAAGCAGGGGGAGTGGGAGAGGGAGAAGCAGGCTTCCCGCTGAGCAGAGAGCCCGATGTGGGACTCGATCCCAGGACCCTGGGATCATGACCTGAGCCGAAGGCAGACGCTTAACGACTGAGCCACCCAGGCGCCCAGCATACTGTTAATTTTCAGAAAAGCAAGAATGTAGACCTTGGTCAATTCCTTCTCTGTTAAGAGATTCCAGAAAACATTAGGGAACCAGTAGAGTACCTGTGCAAAAAGCTTTTATAAATGCCCAGGCCTGTCTGATGGGAGATTTTTCAGGAGGGAGCTAGATAAGATGCTGAGTAGCCAGGGGCAGAGTGTAATTCCAGTCAGCATATTATCAAAATGTGACCCCTGCCAAACAGCAGTAAAAATACTCTCTCTGCACATAATCTTTTTCCTTATTCTTTTTCTCCTTGCCTTACCACCTGTGTGGTAAAGTCAAGGCTTCTGTATGTGCTTGGGACTACTTAGCGTACTTTACTATTATATACTGTTTAGGTCTGCCATGGACAAGGCTGAATGGCTCTTCTCTGTGGACAAGTCCAGGTAATCAATAGACTTCAGTGGCTTTCAAAACATCAAATCTGGGTGCCTGGGTGGCTCAGTTGGTTAAGCGACTGCCTTCAGCTCAGGTCATGATCCTGGAGTCCTGCGACTGAGTCCCACATCGGGCTCCCTGCTCAGCAGGGAGTCTGCCTCCCTCTGACCCTCTTCACTCTCGTGCTCTCTGTCTCTCATTCTCTCTTTCTCAAATAAATAAATAAAATCTTAAAAAAAACCCCATCAAATCCTTAGTTTTCCTGGTTGTCAAATACATATGTATACACACACACCAAATAAAACAAACAAACAAACACAAAAAAACTTCCCTAAATGATAAGGCCAGGCTGTGGAATGAGTGAACAAGGTCAAGGATGCTAGGTCCTAACAAATACCATTCTTTAAAAATAGCCTACAGGAACTTAGGCACCATCTTAGCTTGCTTGGGCTGCCCTAATAAAATAACCTAGACTAGGTGTCTTAAACAACAGAAATTCATTTTTTCACAGTTCTGAAGGCTAAAAATCTGAGATCAGGGTGCCATCATGGTTGGCTTCTGGTGAGACCTCTCTTCCTGGCCACCTTCTAGCTGTGTACTCACATGGCCTTTCCTCTTCTGTGGGGAAATGAGAGAAAAATCTCTCTGGTTTCTGTTATAAGAGCAGTAACCCTATAAGATCAGGATCTTACCCTTATGACATCATTTAACCTTAATTACTTTCTTAGATGATCTGTCTCCAAATATAGCCACAGTAGAGATTAGGGCAGCATAAGAATTTTGGGGAACACAAACATCCAGTCCATTATAGGCACTATTTCATCTGTGACAGAATGAGAAAGAAAAGTATTTAAAAAAAATACCTTTTAAAATCCTACTACTCCTTAAGAGACGAAGCAGAAATACATCTAGAAATTAAATGAGTACATGTTTTCAGCACACTTTCTGCTGAATAAAGATGAGATAGGGCTAAAGAGGGAGAAAAAGGACATTATTGCCTTTATTTTTTTTTTAAGATTTTATTTATTTATTTGAGACAGAGAGAATGAGAGAGACAGAGAGCACATGAGAGGGGGGAGGGTCAGAGGGAGAAGCAGGCTCCCTGCCGAGCAGGGAGCCCGATGCGGGACTCGATCCAGGGACTCCAGGATCATGACCTGAGCCGAAGGCAGTCGCTTAACCAACTGAGCCACCCAGGCACCCACATTATTGCCTTTAAAAGTAAATATATACCAGAAGACAAAATAAAATCAGAACTGAAAGTTTATAAGTGCCTGAATCATCTGTCTGATATGAACAAGTCTTAATGAAAGATTTTTTTTTAGCAACTGACTGAACTTCAGATTGAACAGCAAATTGCTGCTTCTACTTTGCCCACGCTGCTCAAAGTCTGAATTTCTGTCAGAGCTGCCAACGAAAGCCAAAGCCTGAACAAATCAAATCAGCACTCTCATTTCACTGTGGCCACATTTTGAGGAATTAGTCCTAATGAGGAATGCTTTTGTGAAGGGGGCACCCAGATGGATGAGGAGACAGCTCCTGAGTACTCACCTTGAAAGAAAGCTTCATGCTGAGTTGTGTATAAAGTAGGATTTTTAAAAGCCAATACGGAAGAGGATATAAAGTGTAAATATAAAGGATATAAAGGTCCTTGACATTTACTGGCAGAAGATTGCATTTCATTTAAATGATAACAATTTGTCATTGATGGAATTTCAGAAAGAAAAATAATTGGGCCCAAACAGTGAGCATACAAAATAATTGTAAAGAAAGTTAAGAGCAAACTTTACACAGAAATGACTGGACAAAGGGAATTTTGAGAATTATGTGAAGGTAAGAATATAATGAATATTTTACTGATGAGGAGAAAAGAAAGTGGAAAGTTAAGTTATGTGAAATTAACACAATAGGATTTAGAAAGTAACAGGTGGTTTAAGTTCAAATTTTTAAAATGGTAAACTAATGACAATACTGATGATAAGGATAAAAGAGGTTTCAAGAAGAAAGATCAGGTAATATATGCATTTTTCCATTGAATTTTGGGTACTCAAGGAATGGTTTAGAAAACACATTTCACCGGCAAAGGAAAAACGTTTTATTTAGGAGTTATTTGTACAAAAATCCTGTGACATTAATACTGCTAACATAGATTTGTTTTTATTAGCTTAGAAATCATTTTTTAAGTGTCTTATTGCAGATTTTATTCAGATTATTCTAGGTAGAATTATTTGATGGTTTATGCATTTAGTATTTATTACTATAATGATAGGACCTACTAACATCAATGATAAATCAATAGAAATTAAGACAGAAGTTGCTTTATACTTATACTCTGAAGTATTCCCCAAACTTTAATTTTTGGAGTAAAAACTTACTTTAGAATATTAATATGGAGTTATAGTATTAGAATGTGAAAATTATTGTAATAAAAATCCCCTCTCCCTCCTTTATTTTATTTTTTGAAGATTTAGTTATTTATTTTAGAGAGAGAGCATGCTTGCGGGGAGGGGGGCGCGTGGTGGGAGGGTCGGACTCCCAACTGAGCAGGGAGAATTTTTTTTTTTTTTTAAGATTTTATTTATGTATTTGAGAGAGAGAGTAAGAGATCATGAGCAGGGGGGAGGGGCAGAGGGAAAAGCAAACTCCACACTGAGCAGGGAGCCTGACTTGGGGCTCAACCCCAGGACCCTAAGATCATGACCTGAGCAGAAATCAAGAGTCAGACATTTAACTAATTGAGCCACTGAGGCACCCTATCTTTCCTTCCTTTAAAAGAGTAAATCACTTTTCTGTGTTAAGGTCCTCTTTTGTACATACTTGTTTGGTCACAGTCTTGTCCCTGGAGTTCACCCTACTATGTGGTAGGTTTCCTGCGGCCCCAGTGCTCATTCAGAGTAATGTTCAAGGTGTCTTGGGATATTTCTCTTAAGCAGAACACTGTTATGTAACCATGTCAATGGTATTCCGATTTGAACTTACCATGCATTCACTGCTGGAATTTAAACTTATCTAGGATACATCTAGAAAGTGTAGAGCAGATTAATTAAATTCTGAGGAGCCTCTGAAAAAGACTTCTCATCCTAAAGGATAAAGGATAATGTTGGTCTAACAAGACCAAAATCATATCAGAGAAGGCAGAATCTCTTGATATTTCTTTTGCCCTATCCACCCCTTTGCATTTTTTTGTCCTAGACCATCACCAATCTGCATCCTCTCATAACAGATTAAATTCAACCTTTAGAGTTTTTATGTGTGATTTGTTTCTGGCTTCTTTCACTCAGCCTAATGTTTTCTGTACCATTACTTTTTATTGCTGAGAATTGTCCTCTTTCTCTTTTACTCACTTGGTGATGGAAATTTGGATTGTTTCCTTTTTTTTTTTTTTTTTTTTTACCTCTGGGAATAAACTGGCTGTGGATATTTGTGTATGGGTCTTTTGTGTACCTATAGTTTTTGTGAACCTATATTTTTTCCTTGAGTAAATACTTAGGAATGGAGTCGCTGGGTCATATGCTAAGTATACATCTAACTTTATAAGAAACAGTCAAATTGTTTTCCAAACGAAGTGTTCCATTTTACATTCACATTTAATATTATCAGTTTTTTTTAAGTTAACCATTCTATTATTGGTGGGTATGATATTTCAGCAAAACAACATTTCATTGTGTTTTTAATTTGTGTTTTCCCAATGACTCATGGTGTTGAACTTGCTTTCACATGTTTATTTGTTATCTGTATCCTTTTTTTGTGAAGTATCTATTCAAATCTTTTGCCATTTTTAAATTGGGTTTGCTTTCTATGAGATCTTCATCAGATATACTATTTAAAAGAGTAAATCTTTTTATGATTCACAAATATTTTCTCCCAGTATGTGGCCTGTCTTTTCATTCTTTTAACAGTATCTTTTGCAGAGCAAAATATTTTAATTTAGCTAGAGTCCATTCTATAAATTTATTTTAAGTTGTGCTTTTTAATCCTGCTTAAGAAATCCTGTCCTGTCTCATTCTAACAAAGAATTTCGTCTATATTTTTCTCAAGAAGTTTTGGTTTGGGTCTGTGCTCTATTAAGGATACAATTTAGGTACATGCTCCACCTAAGTTTAATTTTTGGGTATGGTGTGATGTGGTCATTGGTTTTGTTTGTTTGTTTGTTTATTTAATGTGGGTACTCAGTTGTTCCTATACCCTTTTGAAAAGGTTATACTTTCTCCATTAAATTACTTTCAGGGTGTTTCAAAATCAATGGCCAGTTTCTGGCTACTATATTCTGTTTCATTGATCTATATGTTCAGACTTAATAACACAATGCCTTGAATCTTTTTTCCAAGTGCCCTCAGGGTTTATTTTATTTGATTCCCTCTATATGCTTTGGGGTAGGACAGACATTTCATAGATACTGGGGTTCTGTGATTTGAAGGTCACAAGCCTACATCAGAGGATTGTAGTTTCATATCTCAAAATTAGATAGCATAAATATCCAATTTAGTTCTTTTTATTTCTTTTCAAAATTGTTTTGGCTATTCTAGAAATAGTTTGCACTTTAAAAGTTTATGTCGGTTCCTACAGACGTCTGCTGGGATATTGGTTGAGACTGTATTTAATCTTTAGATCAATTTGGAGAGAATTAAATTTTGATAATATTGAGTCATCTAGTCCATGAATATAGTATATCTCTCAATTTATTTAGGTCTTTACATTTTCTCAGCAATGTTCTGTGATTTTCTATGTACAGGTCTTTTACATATATTTTAAAAATTAATAATTAAGTATTCCTTGTTTTCTTTTTTTTATTATGCTAATCACCATACATTACATCATTAGTTTTTGATGTAGTGTTCCATGATTCAGTGTTTGCATATAACACCCAGTGCTCCATTCAGTACGTGTCCTCTTTAATACCCATCACCAGGCTAACCCATACTACCTTGTTTTCATTCATATTGTAAAAAGGAAGGTTTAAAATTCAAGTTTGAATTACTTGTTATTAATATATAGAATACATTTGATTTTTATATGTTGCCCTTATATTCTGAGACCTTGTTAAATTTTATGAATTTTAATAGTTCTATACCATTTCAAACAATATGTGAGCTGCTCGTTTGCCTTTGCAAAATGTAAAATTAGTTCTTGCCAGAGTCTAAATTGCTCATTCCACTTTTTGTTCTTTTCTTGATAATTAGGCCCTGCTGAGTCTCTTGGTCTTAATATGTAAGTTATGGGAGAAAATTATAAGAAAGTTCTCTTTAGAATTCTTCTGCTACATTAGCAATTATTATATTCTTCCTAGCATACTATTTCCATTTCCTTCCCTTTAAAGTCCAAAATTTCATGATACACATATCTGCAGCTCATATACAATGTATACACATTTTAATATCAATCTTTAAAGATCTTTTTTAAAATTTATTTATGTATATATTTATTTATATTTTTATTTTTTACCTTTTTTAAACATTTTAAGTAGTTAACATACAGTGCAATATTAGTTTCTGGAGTAGAATTCAGTGATTCATCCCTTACATATAACACCCAGTGCTTATCATAACAAGTGCCCTTCTTAGTGCCCATCAGCCATCTAGCCCATCCCCCACCAACCTTCTTCCATCCCCTTCAGTTTGTTTCTACCATAAATAGTCTCTTCTGGCTTGTTTCCTCCTCTCCTTTTTTTCTTTCCCCTTTCCACTATGTTCATCTGTTTTCTTTCTTAAATTCCACATATGAGTGAGATCATATGTATTTGTCTTTCTCTGACTGACTTATTTCACTTAGCATAATACACTCTAGCCCCATCCATGTCATTACAAATGACAAGATTTCATTCTTTTTGATGGCTGAGTAGTATTCCATTGTGTGTGTGTGTGTGTGTGTGTGTGTGTGTGTACCCCACATCTTCTTGATCCATTCATCTGTTGATGGACATCTAGGCTCTTTCCATAGTTTGGCTATTGTTGATAATGCTTCTATAAACATTTGGGTGCATGTATCCCTTTGAATCTGCATTTTTGTATCCTTTGGGTAAATACCTAGTAGTATAATTGCTGGATTGTAAGGTAGTTCTTTTTTTAATATTTTGAAGAACCTTTGTACTGTTCTCCAGAGTGGCTGCGCCAGTTTGCATTCCCACCAACAGTACAAGATGGTTCCCCTTTCTCTGCATCCTCACCAACACCTGTTGTTTCTTGTATTGTTAATTTTAGCTATTCTGACTGGTGTTAGGTGGTATCTCATCTTGGTTTTGATTTGTATTTCTCTGTGATGAGTGATATTGAGCATCTTTTCAAGTGTCTGTGAGCCATCTGGATGTCTTTTTTGGAAAAGTGTCTATTCATGTCTTCTGCCCATTTCTTAATTGCATTATTTGTTTTTTAGGTATTGAGTTCAATAAGTTCTTTGTAGATTTTCCATACAAATGCTTTATCAGATATGGCATTTGCAAATATCTTCTCCCATTCTGTAGGTTGCCTTTTTTTTTTAATTTTATTATGTTATGTTAATCACCATACATTACATCATTAGTTTTTGATGTAGTGTTCCATGATTCATTGTTCCATTTACTGAAGAGACTGTCTTTTTTCCGTTGGATATTCTTTCCTGCTTTATCAAAGATTAGTTGACCATATAGTTGTTGGTCCAGTCCTGGGTTCTCCATTCTGTTCCATTGATCTATGTGTCTGTTTTTGTGCCAGTAGCATATTGTCTTGATGACTACAGCTTTGTAATAGTTTGTAATCTGGAATTGTGATGCCTCCAGTTTTGTTTTTCTTTTTCAGAATTGCTTTGGCTATTTGGGGTCTTTTGTGATTCCATAAAGTAAAAATTTCTCCTGATCTTAACATTTTCTACTTCTTCAACACTCTTCATAATAACTTCCTTCTCAGAGCACACATATGATGACATAAATATAAACTCCCCAGTGATACTGCTAACATATTAGGCTAGTTGGTACCATGCTTTAAGCAGAAAAAAAAATCCATATTCTTCTAGATAATCATCTAGGGACTTTAAGTATAGAAAACAAATAATTTTGGTAGGATTTCATGAAAACCTTTCTAGGCATTATTAAATAATCAAAGCTTAAGATGAAACTAATGGAAAGCCTCTAGTGTATTCAAGAATAAACATAATATTTTTCAATGATGTAAAACATATATTTTGAATATGAGCTGGATATGATTACATAGAATTATCATTTATCCCAAAGAAATGTTTTTAATAGGGTCACCATTTTATTTAATAAATTACTATATAATTGAATGCCTGCTTATGAAATAATAACAATCCACTCCAATGGTATCTCAAAATAGGGAACTTGATCCATCAATAGACATGCCTTTGCTTGTCTTACCATAAAGTAGCAGCAAACAAAATATGAACCGAAGTTGGCCAAAATTTTCCTCATTGCCCCAAATCCTTACACAATACTCTGAAAAAGCAATGATAAGTTATTTTATAGTTTCAATATTTTTTTCTGCTTATGACAGTGCTCCCTTCTTCTCATTCTTCATTTTCATTAAAAGACCCTTGCCGCCCTTTTTGATGGCATGGAGCTAAAACATTTTCCTTGACATAGCATGGAGAAGGACATCTACCAACTTTAGAAAAAAATACTAATTAGGATAGAAATTCTGACATTCATTAGAAATAACAAGATATTCTTTTACCATGTCCAAGGGGGCATGGTGAATAACAATCAATAAGCAATAGACCAGTCTCAGGGGCTTTTGGTTTTAAAAGATGGCATTATTGGTATATGACCCAATACTGGTATATGACCCAATTCTCACTAATAAGACAGGCACATGAAGGAAAGAGTGCTGGAGTAGACTCTAGGAACATTTTTCCTTGTTAAATGTCATCATTAAGAGATACTATCTCATCTTTTCCTAAATGGGCATGTCTGGATGTGGTACCTGAAAGTGTTAACAATCTTGTTCTAGATCCAATGATGAAATCAAGAAGGCAAACAGAGTGGAGAGATGAAAAGAACCTGGATCCTTGCTGATATTTCTGTTGCTAAATCAAATAACCCTTAAAACCACTCTATCTCTGGATTTGATAATGTATGAGATAAAAAACATCTTTACCATTTAAGACAGCTTGAGTCAGAGTTATGGTTCTTGTGGCTGAAGCATCATAACTTAGACAAGTGGAAATAAAAACCAGAGATTAAGGTAGGTTTTCAGACACACTGCTCACAAGACTTTGTGTGAATTCACCTTTGGCGATGGACTAACCTTCAGAATGCCAAAGTGTCAATAAGGGAGCAGCAGATTATTTTCAGGTCCTACTCACTGGTATGGCACTTCCTACTATATAGTTGGGTCAAGCTCTCATTTATCAAGGGAATAAATACTTGTCCAGGGAATAAGTTATCATCCACAGTTGCATAGAACAGTGGCAGTCAGGCACTGACTGATTCGCTGGGATTTTAATCTTATTTCTATTGTCAATTTTTATTTATTTTATTTATTTATTTTTAAAGATTCTATTTATTTATTTGACAGCAAGAGAGGGAACACAAGCAGGGGGAGCGGGAGAGGGAGAAGCAGGCCTCCCACGGAGCAGGGAGCCCGACGCTGGGCTCAATCCCAGGACCCTGGGATCACGACCCGAGCCGAAGGCAGACGCTTAATGACTGAGCCACCCAGGGGCCCCTCTATTGTCAATTTTTATCAGTTACCTTTCATTAGCCCCAAAGTGAAATCCTTCTTCTCCCAGAGAAAACTTACAGCTCCTAGTGCACAATATTACAGCTCATAGTAGTTGTCACACTATTTTAATGTGTCTTGGCTCCCTATCTCTAGGTTGCTCAAACTTCCAGAAGAAAACTATCAAACAAAAGAGAAAACACAAACACTCCAACATTAGGGGTAAATTGGAGAAGAAAGACTTAGAAAAATAAAGGAACATTGAAATGTCATCCCACATGATAATTTGGCCAACTGATCAAAAAACCCAGAAATGTGTACCCCTGATCCCTTTCATTCATGAGTTCCCTCCAGTATCTGTATTAGTTCAATTAGGCAGTGGAGCAAGAACAAAAGTAGCATTACTGAACTATATAATACACACTAAGTGCATTAAGAAACACTATTTAAAATTATTTCAAATAGCTTGGCCACACTATACTTTTATGATGCACATGCAACTATGCCGTTTTATTCTCCAAACCCATTTAATGAAAAATAGAACATGAAAATTTCTACTCAAATAATAATTATTATCCTTTTGAGGTGAGAAACATTGAGGGAGGAATATAAGATATCTCCCATACTCCATCTCCAGGACATTTCTCCACATTCCCATGCTCCTAAGTAATACAAAAGTAAATATGGTATTATAATGCATATATTTATTACTTTTTTAAAAATTTCCATATCAATGACCATGCTAAGACTTACTCATATTTGAGCTCTAAATTTATAAGGAACACAGGAAAATAGTAATAGGGTACTTGCAAAGTTTACCTGACTCAACCATGGCTCATCCTGGTCTATCTGAAATAAGAAAGTGTGAATTCTACCATTTGACTTTGCAGTGCAAGTAGAGAGAGCCCTTTCAAAAAGTTTCAGGGAAACTTATAAATAACATATTGCCAATTAAGGAACACCATTAAATAACAACACCTCCATTCATTGGATGCTTGCTCACTCTGTGCCAAGAATGCTGAGCAACTTAACATGTATTATTCCAGGAAATTCTCAGAAAACAACATAACAACATAATATTTACAGATAAGGAAACAGGGCTTTAGAGCAGCTTAGTAATCACTCATGGTCACACTGCTTAGTAGTGTTGGAGCTGAGGTTTAAACTGAGTTTTCTTAAACTCCATTTTGTGTACTTTATCAATGAACACCTGCCCTATCAATAATGGAAAATGGAAATTTAGAAATCTATTAAGCTAAATAATAGTGAACCCTGATGAAAAGATACAATTGTTTTCTTTGCAACCTATTTGAAGGAAGAATAGTTACATGCTAAACATTTCCTACATATAGGAAGAGAAAATATATTTATACAAAAAAACAAGAAGAGAATTACAAGTATATGTGGCTATAATTAGAGCTGCTGTTCACAACAGGAAACATCAATCAAATCAAGTACCCAGGGACAGAATTAAGAAGTACCTTAAAATTATAATACATCATATCCAAATAGAATTTACTCCTAAACCAGGATGGCTCAAGATAAAGAAAACAATTTATAAATATTATACATCACATCAAAGTAAAAATATAGTCAATAATTACAGAAAATGTATGATTAGATATAAAACATTTATAACTCTAATTTTAAAAATATATTTTAAAAAGATATGTCCTTAACCTAGTAAAGCTTTAACAAATATACTCCTTGCCTTTTGAAGCTGGAAATACAGACTTTAAAATATAATTCAATTGAAATAAATTCTGTATTGAAGAGATTCAGGAAAACATGCATAGATAGCATAATCTAATGTGATCTGATCAAAAAAGATGCTTGAAGCTTAAGGATGGATAAGAATAAGCTATGTGAAAGGGGAAGAGGTGAACATTCCAGGCAGGGGGACCAGTACCCTCAAAGGGACCAGACAGAGATAAGATTATGCTATATTCAAGGAACCAAAAGATCCAGTGTGCTTGGGGGGGGCGGGGGGAGGAAAAAGAAAGCAGAATGAGAAGGGAGAATTTGGCAGAAGACTTAAGATCTATATCTTAAGGACATGGTCATTTGAAGTTTTTTTATTTTTTGTTTTTTTAAGAGATAAATGGAGAGTGTGCATGAGCAAGGGGAGGGCCAGAGGGAGTGGGAAGGAGAGGGAGAGAAATAATCTTAAGCAGGCTCCACACCCAGCATGGAGCCCAAAGCGAGGCTAGTTGCAGAGCTCCATCCAACAACCCTGAGATCATGACCCTGAGATCATGACCTCAGCCAAAATCAAGAGTTCGATGCTTAGCCGACCAAGCCACCCAGGCACCCCAATTCACTTGAAGTTTTTAATCAAGAATGTTTTCATTCATTTGTTCTTTCTTCTAGTTCAATTATTATTCAGTTCCTACTTTGGACCAGACTGTCCTACATATTGGGATATGGTAAAGAAAGTAACAAAGCTCTGTTCCCAATAAGCTCTTGGAGGGGAAGATAATCTACGAACAAAATTACAATTAATACATAAAATATAAGGAACTCGTAAGTACTATTAAAAATAATAAAATCAGTAGAGGGATAGAATACTACTAGATTTCTACTCAACTTTGAATGTGCATAAGAATTATCTAGCATTCTTGTTAAAGTGGGTAGTCTAACTCAGTAGTTCTAGAGTGAAGGCTGAGATCTTCCTTTCTTTTTCTTCTTTTTTTTTTTTTTTTAGAGAAAGAGAGTGATCTGGGGGAGGAGCAGAGGGAGAGAGAAAGAGAATCCCAAGGAGGCTCCACACTGGACAGGGGGCTCGATCTCACAACCCTAACAGCATGACCTGAGCGGAAATCAAGAGTCAAAGGCTTAACCAACTGAGCCACTCAGGCACCCTGAGAGATACCATTTCTAATAGCCTCCCAGAGGGAGCCGATGTTGCTGGACTGCCAACCACCATGTCTTGAGTAGCAGGGGGACAGAGAGTGAAGAGTTTGTTCAGGAAAGGCCCATCTGATGGATTACATTTATTCATAAGTAGAGACCTAACAATAGAGCCCTCAAAATATATGAAGGGAAAAATACACAGTTGTACAATAATAGCTGGATACATCAATACCCCACTTTTAATAATGGGTAGAAGAACCAGACAAAGATCAATAAGGAAATAAAGAATTTGAACAACACTATAAGCCAAGTGGACTTAACAGACATATACAAAACTTTCCACCCAACAACAACACAATACACATTCTTCTCAAGAGCACAGGAAACATTTTCTGGAATAGATGACACATTAGGCTACAAGACAAATTGTAATACATTTAAAAGATTGAAATCATACCAATAATCTTTTCAGATCAGAGTAGAGTGAAGCTAGAAATGAATTACAGAAAGAAAACTGGAAAAAATAACAAATATGTGGAAATTAATACACTTTTAAACAACAAATGGGTCAAGGTTAAAGACCTTGAGATGAATAAAAAGGAAACGTAACGGGCGCCTGGGTGGCTCAGCCGTTAGGCGTCTGCCTTCGGCTCAGGTCGTGATCCCGGGATCCTGGGATCGAGTCCCGCATCGGGCTCCCTGCTCGGCGGGGGGCCTGCTTCTCCCTCTCGCACTCCCCCTGCTTGTGTTCCTGCTCTCGCTGTCTCTGTCAAATAAATAAATAAAATCTTTAAAAAAAAAAGGAAACGTAACATGCCAAAATTGGTGGGATGCAGTGAAAGCAGTGCTCAGAGGGAAATTTATAACATAAATGCCTACATTTAAGAAGAAGAAAGATCTCGAATGGACAAACTAATTGTACATTTTAAAGAACTAGCTTATGAAGAGTAATTTAAACACACAGCTAGAAGGGAGGAAATAATAAAGATTAGAACAGAGATAAATCAAAGAGTAGAAAATGAGGCATTTAATTCCATCAACAAACAAACAAACAAAAAAACAAGGTAGGGGTGATTATAAACTCCAGGGTAAAATGGTTGAGGTCTCTATATGAAGCAAATAAAATGGCATGATTTGGAGCAAAGTACAGAACTCAAGCAAAGATACTCCATTAAACCTGCAGAATTTTTTTCCTGTGGAATAAGTATTGTGACACTAAAATTATGAAAAAGTAAACATAAATATTAAAAACTCATTGACTCCACAGTAAACAATAATGATCATAAATATGAACTGATTTTCAGTTATTAGAATGTACCCAGAGACAGAAGATAATAGACTCTGTAATACAAAATGAGTTAGAAAGGGAGAAAATTAAATGTGACAAGCTTGGCAATGTAAAAGTAAAGGCACAACTCTGAGAAGTAGGCAGCAGAATTGCTAGGAGGGAGGGAGAGGTTAGGGAAAGGTAGACAAATCGACAAACTTGTCTCATAGTATGGAGAGGCCAGAAAACTCTGTGCAGTTGATGGGAAAGGAAATTGAGCATATTGATGTATAAGTATAAGCAGTAGAAAAACAAAAACAAGTAAAATAAAATATAGCTACAAAGTATGTAGAAAAGTGGTTTGATGGGGCACCTGGGTGGCTTCAGTCAGTTAAGCATCTGCCTTCAGGTCAGGTCATGATCCTGGAATTCTGAGATCAAGCCCCGCATTGGGCTCCCTGCTCAGTGGGGAGTCTGCTTACCCCTCTGCCCCTCACCCCTCTCCTGCTCTCTCTCGTGCACTCTCTCTCAAATAAATAAATAAAATCTAAAAAAAAAAAAGAAAAGTGGTTTGAGGTAATAATTTCTAAGTAAGCTTATGCTTCTATTTTTAACAACAGGGATTTAAAATCTAAAACTCAGAAGTGAAAAATAATGGTGAAATCATATTATTTAAGACCAGGAACATAAGCACAAAATTAAATAAAAGCACAGTAGGAACTGCTCCTAGACAAAGTCTAGGGCTGGAAATGTGTGGAGCAGGGAACAACTTTTTTTTTTTTTTATTCTTATGTTAATCCCCATACATTACATCATTAGTTTTAGATGAAGTGTTCCATGATTCATTGTTTGTGCATAACACCCAGTGCTCCATGCAGAATGTGCCCTCCTCAATACCCACCACCAGGCTAACCCATCCTCCCACCCCCCTCCCCTCTAGAAGGTAGTGGGAGGGGAAGAATGAAGCGGGGGAAATCGGAGGGGTAGACGAACCATGAGAGACGATGGACTCTGAAAAAGGGAACAGCTTATTTTTATTCTTAATTTTTCTGTACCACTGAATTGTTTTTCAAAAAACATAAATTTATTTGTAAAATGAATTAAAAGAGAAAAAATAATTGAAGAGTATTTCAATAAGTAAAGAAAATATTATCTCAAGAGAGTGTCCAGATTATTGTTTAAATTCCCTAAAAGAACAGGTTGTCAGTGACTTCTCAATGTAGTGAACAGGTAACCAGAGAGTGCCCTGAAAGGGAAGAACTATATTATGTCAAAGGTTTGTAAGACTTATGACTGTAATCAGGAAGTTCAATAATTTCCCTTCCTCACAGGACAGATAATCAATCAGCCAGTGAGCCAGCCATCTTGGAGAAACCATCTCTCACTGTCATTTCATATTGTTTTTGAAATCATAATCAATGCAGTACTTTATCAAGTGAAACTAAGAAGAGCAAATATTAAAATGAAAGAGACCATAAAATCATTATTTTCAGATGGCATGCTATATACCTGAAAAAGTGAAAAGAATTAGAACTGATAAATTGGTTTAATAAAATAGTCAAAACCAATGCAAATATGCCAAATTCAATAGTACTCAGTCACATCAGCCACATCTAGTTAATACACATAATGAAGGAAAAGATAGCACCTGACATAAACAAATAAGTATATGAATCTGTAGAAAAAAAAAAAATTTGGAACAGTTGCCTACTGAGCTTTCCCAGCTTTTACATCTGTTTACTCCACCATTCATTGACATCAAACTCCTCTGTTTTCAAAACCCAAATGCACATTTCTCATGAGTTATTTTAATCTCTCAGCTAACCACACCTCTTTTTTGAAGACCTCTTTTTTTTATTTTGATTATACTACATCTTCCAAAATTGTTTTCCCACTTCACTGTCTGATCTTTCTCCATGTAGCTTCCTTCTCTTCCTGATCCATTCTGTTTCAAATATTAAACTTCTTAGAGTTTGGTTCTCAGCACATTTTTCTGATCACTCTACAAACCCATCTCACTTCTATAGCAAGTTTCCACTTTCATATAGATGACTGACTAAATCCTGATGTCAGGCTATACTCCCCTAATGTTAAGGACAGCTCCACATTCCTCACATTCCAAATGCCACATTTTGTACATGGAATTTATAATTTCCCCAACTTCATGTATCAGTGCATGACTCCAGCATCAATCTGCCAAGCAAGTCAGGATTCTGAGTGTGATATTTGATTCATCCTTCCCTTTTCCCTCACTCGTCTCAACTAGCACACAATCCTATAAATTGTTTTTCTAAATGCACCTGGAATTTATCAATTCTTATCTTCACTTCTATAATTCTAGTTATATCTACCACCATTTTTCACATGGATTATTTACCCTGGGCTCTGAACTGCTCTCCTCATTTTTGATTCCCTTTAATTCTTTTCCAGAAGCAACAAGAGCGACCATTTAATCTTACTATGTTATTCTCCCACTTACAACATTTCAACGGTTCATCATCTCTCCTTAGAATAGAGTCTGAACATAAAATAGCTACTAAGATCATCTGGTTACTGGGTGTTTTTTGTTTTCTGTCTTTCATTTTAGCATAACTCATTTCTCAACATACCTCATATAGTTAGCAATTCAGCCACACTGAGTTTCTTCCAAACCCTTTTAACTGGTAGTTTCCTCCTGGGTTTGGGCATGTTGTTTCCAATGTTTAGAATACTCTTCCCTATACACCCTGCTTTGAAAGTTATTCCTATTCATTCTGTAGGTCTCTTTTAAATCACTTCATTGACTGTTAAACTTCATCTGATCTTCTTTCTATGTATTTCTGCAGCACACCCCACTTTCCTTTATCATCTTTATTATCATTATGTCTCCCACTAGGTTGTAACCTCTTACGTGACAAGAGGTATGCCCATTTTATTCATTCTTGTCTGCCTCAGGCCACATCAAACTTGGCACTTGTTAAGCACTCAACCTTGCTTCCTACTTCATAGAGACATAATTCTCTCAATTTCTCAATGCTTTACCTATAAAAATTCACATCTGTAGTAACCCTTTGTCATTTTCTTCATTCTCAGAAAACCAATTGTCCTTTTTGCTTTGCAGTTTAGGCCAACAATGTGTATCCTTTTGTTGTTGTTGTTGTTATTTTATTTTATTATGTTATGTTAACCACCATACATTACGTCATTAGTTTTTGATGTAGTGTTCCATGCTTCATTGTTTGTGTTCCATTCAGTACGTGCTTCATTCAGTACGTGCCCTCTTTAATACCCATCACCAGGCTAACCCATCCCCCCACGACCCTCCCCTCTAGAACCCTCAGTTTGTTTCTCAGAGTCCATAGTCTCTCATGGTTCATCTCCCCCTCCGATTTCCCCCCCTTCATTTTTCCCTTCCTGCTATCTTCTTTTTCTTCTTCTTCTTCTTCTTTTTTTTTTTTTAACATATAATGTATTATTTGTTTCAGAGGTACAGGTCTGTGATTCAACAGTCTTACACAATTCACAGCACTCACCATAGCACCATGTGTACTCTTATTCTGCTATGCTTCTCACTGAACACTGGCTATTCACTTACCCCCAAGGATTTTAAACGTTTTCCTTTTTAGTAGATTCTATACTACAGAGTATAAACTGTTCAAATTCTCTTGCTTACTAAAAATATCTGGCCTTGAGCCTCTATTTTCACTGAAGTACTGTCCTCTTTCTTTTCCTTCACCATAGAGAGCTCCAACAAAGTTTCTAAAATGGTTGCCTCCACATTTCCTTACCTTCTACTTAGTTCTAGAGGAGAATAAATTTACTAAAACAAGCTTCACCATTTCTCCATTGATTAGAAATCATTTGATGCCTTTGCATTACCTCCAAGAAAACCATCATTTGTAGTAGAACATAAAAACCCTCCACATCTTATTGCTGCCTCATTACTACCATCTTTTACCTGTGGTTCCTTAGAGAAATCAGAATTCCCAATGAGTCACTTGAATCAGAATAATTTCCTAGTGGCTTTATTGTTTCCTCCTATGTAGCCCCTGGACTGGGTTGAAGAATGTTTTCCCCAAAACTCTCTTCTACACTGAACCTTGGAATGTGACCTTATTCAGAAACAGGATCTTTGCAGATATAATATAGTTAAGATGAGGTGCTACTTGATTAAGGTAAATCCTAACACAAGACTGGTTTAGAAGGGGCAAATTTGAACACAGAGACATAAACAGAGGGCACCCATAGTGAAGGCATAAAAGAGAATGCCATGCAAAGACAGAGGCAGAGATTAGATTGGATCTATAAGCCAAGAAAGGCCAAAGATTGCAGGCAACTACCCAATAGTAGGAAGAGGCAAGGAAGGATATTCCCCTAGAACCTTCAGAGATGGTACACTCCTGCTGATGCCTTGATTTCAAACTTCTAGCCTCCAGAACCATGAGCATCTAAGTTCATGCTGTTCTAAGCCCTGGGAAACTAATAAACTAGATTCAGGGCAATATATCTTGATAGTTGTTGGCAAACACAAGTCAAAATCTCACTAGGTGATCATTTATAAATTTTAGTTTTTTTAAGTATATGAAATCTAGTTGAACCATTTTCTCCATAGTATTAGAAAGTCTTCTCTATTGTTATATTATCTAAATCACAGAACATTAAAAATTGCACTTGGAATTGCCCTTAGTCAATCAAGGTTTAGCAGTTGTAATCAAATCAATCAAGAATAATTGGGTAACCAATTAAGAACTATCCTCTTTTGTAAATGAGGCTTCGAGTAAAGGTTTTTATCTTTTTGTTTTTTTGTTTTATATTGAACTGGTTTCAGGGAAATCTTAGGAAATGGTGTCTTTATTTTTTTTTAAGATTTATTTATTTATTTTAGGGAGAGAGAGTAGGGAGGGAGGGGAGAGAGAGAGAATACTCAAGCAAACTCCCCACTGAGCAGGGAGCCCAACATGGGCCTTGATCTAATGACCCCAAGATCATGACCTGAGATGAAATCAAGAGTCAGACACTCAACTGACTGAGCCACCCAGGCACCCCAAGAAATGAGGTCTTAAACAACAACACAAGATAATCTCCATTGTTGCTGGTGCTCTTTTTCAGTCACTCTTGGCAAGAAGCTTGCCACATAATTTAGAAGTATTAACAAGGAGATGGCTAGATAGTGTGTTAAAGAATTTCCTCAGTCAAGAGAGTCCATATTTTCCAAATCAGTGATGATACTTGTTTCATTTGCTGCTGAACCTCAGGAACCAGCTGAGATTTACACATTCATTTCACTTACACGGTCTTTTGGGAGGGCCAATGGATCTGTTTAGCTTTGATGTCATGGCTATGTAATTTCTCTGCTAGTAGATATTCCTATATCTGTCACTTTTGAATAAAAGCATGTGCATTTTTACATGCACACACACACACAAACACATTGTAGCTCATAAATCAAAGAGGATCACCCAGCCAATCATTTTGTTGTATCTAAATCTGTGAAGACTGTGAGTTACTTTATTTGCATTCAGAAGGGAAGACAGAAAATTCCCAGTGAAATAAAAATGCTTAGTTTTGCTGGTTCAATAAAGCAGAAAAATGAGGCAAGACACTGATTTTCTTTTCTTTTACAATATTTGCACTTCTGAAGGTTAGTGGATTTTTGTGGGGGAAAAAAATCTCGGTGATATTTTGGTTTGGAGACTCAAAGCTAAAAAACATGAAAACTTGGTGAGAATGGGAAGACTACCTGACAGAGTAAAAAGGTCACCATTCATGCTTCATCCTCTTTTACAAACAGAAACCTCTGGAGTGCACTTTAGGAAAATCCTGTCAGAAGAAACAGCGCCAAGAGCAACCCTTGATCAGAGCTATAACTGTAATCATAATAATTGCACTACTAAAACTAATGAAAAATTATATTGGAATTCATCCTTGAAATATTCATGGCAAAGTACCTATTCTTTCCATGCTGTTAGTCATTAGTCTCCGAAAAAGTATTGTGGGAGTAAATGTCAGCTTAACTCCTTATTCATTTAATGTATCTGCTAAGTTAATAGATAGAATAAAAAAAAAAAAAATCCAGACACAGCAATTACATAGATGGGCAAATGAGAGCGAAAACAAGTCTGTCTGATGAAGAGATATTTCAGGGAATACGTCATTCTAATGCAAATGTTACATTCTCTTGATGTTTTGTTTAAAGAAGAAACTGCTTTATTGCTGTTGCCAATGAAAGGCAAGTATTGTTGATATGCTGGACATCTTGAGCTCCCAAGTTCATTTCCATTTTGAAGCATACTCCTCCAGGGAACAGGTAATAAATCTGACTCTCCACCTGGATCCATGAAGAAGACAATGCTTCAGCTCATGAACAGTACATGTTAGTCCAGGCATATCTGTGAGAAGGTGATGACTTTTGTCATCATCTTCCTTGCACTGGTCCTAAAATGGGTGAAATATCCACCAGTTATTTTTCAGAGTATTCTACTAAAAGATATTGAGTATTATTTATCATTACAAACAATTATTCCCCTAGAAGTAAAACTAACTCTTTATTATTTTTTGATCTATTTATATTCTATATTCCACTGTGTCTTTTGGAAATTCATATTCTCTTTTCTACAAAATGCCTTTCATTTTCCATCTAATTTTTTAAAATAGTCCATACCCCTTGAATAATGTTCAAAAAATGAGATCTCCTCTAGTTACAGTGTGTGTTTTTGCATTTACCTCTTTGATCTTCTTCAAATAAGGGAAAGATCAATTACCAGAGCTGTAAACTACTTTTCTCACTGGCTTATCTCTTTTTTATTCCACTTGATATTGAAGCTCCAGGAAATGCACTGCTCAGGAAGCTCAACACTTAGCTCAGATTTCTTCATAATCCCCATTCTACATCATCATCTTATAGGATTTGTATTGAAGATCAATATGAGTTCTCAGCCTTACAGTTGTTTGATCCTCAATTAGTTTATTTGGAAAAAATTTAACATTGTCTATGTGTCAGGCATTGTGATAAGCTATTTAGAAGAAAGGCAAGTAAAAAATGTGGTAACTTTCTCAAGGCTATCCCAAGGTAGAAGGTATAGGAGTTATTCCTCCTATAACACAGCTGTCCTTCCCATTTCAGAGCACACAGACCTGGTTTACAGCAGTCAGCACCTGTATTTATTTTCCTGAGTGCCTTTTATTACAGCAAGATCACTCTCTACCTTGCCCAAAGTGAGCTACACATGGCAAAGATGGTTTCTTGAAGCAGCACTCAATTAATGACTGGTAGGAGTTAGTGTATTGATATGCTGGCTCCCTTTTCTTTTGGGTGGGATAATTCTGTGAGTCAGGTTCACTTTCTCCCATAACTCCTCAGTGGGAATAAGATCTGTGGCTTCTAGTGATAATTTGTTTTAAAACAGCCATTTCATTGGCAGTTTTCCCTTCATTTTGTCACTTCCTGTCTTAGTTGAGGCTCCTCCAGAATAAGAAGTGATACAAATATCAAACAGAAGTCATTTATTTGGGAGGCACAAGGAACATTGGTGGAGGAATG
The DNA here is from genome assembly GCF_054177405.1 of Leptonychotes weddellii. Taxonomy (NCBI): domain Eukaryota; kingdom Metazoa; phylum Chordata; class Mammalia; order Carnivora; family Phocidae; genus Leptonychotes; species Leptonychotes weddellii. The sequence continues at coordinate 91,697,861 of NC_138376.1, read as the reverse complement.
GAGAAGTGATACAAGGAAGGAACCAATCCCTTCAATGTGCATTACGAAGCTAGGGTTAACAACATGTGGTGGCTTAATTCTGGGGGAAAAGGAAAGTGCTTGCCTCACAGTTGTGCCTACCACAGGAAGGGAGACCTGGGATTATATACTAACTCGCATAAATTATTGATTGAGGGCTCTGGGATTCATTTAGTTCCCTGATACTTCCACCCTGTCAAATGCACCAGCAGTGGTCTACACATTGGGGAAAGCCCTTACTCATGGAGATGCAGATACTGGTTTTAAGGAAGGATAATGAGCATGTTGAAATGAAATGGTTTGAGGATACTGGGTAGGATACTGACAATGTTTGCTACTCTTCTCCAATGTTTCCTAAGATCATTTCTAACAAATTACTGCACTAGAATTTCTATCTCAAGAGTTTCTCTTGGAGGATCTCATACTAAAATAACCATGTTTACTTGTGAAGACAGATAAGTTGCCATAACCTGATAAATACTAAAATAAAGGTAAAAACAACATGCTTTGTAGGGAAAGGCAAGGAAGGCAAGAATCAGGAAATGTTTCTTTAAGAAGATAAAGACTGAGATAAAAAATTTTAGAACCAGTAGAAGTAGGTAAGTGAAGTAAGAAAGAAAGAAGCAGGTACCAAGAAAATTTCCTCAAGAAGTCAGAGAGCACCAAGGGCAAGGCCATGGGAGTGTCTGGCTGAATGCAGGCAATGAGGTTGTGCATTTGCTCATAAAGATTTAAAACAATAATAATGCCAGTTAAAAATTAGTCCAATTTTTTATTATCATGTGCATCCTCAATTCTTAAAAATATCAGTGATAATATATTTTACCTATGATATCAACTATTTTTGCATTTACATAATACATATGTATGCATCATATATGTACATTTTTATATATTTGTTAATAAACATACTTTATCAGCACTTTGAAGAACTCAAAGTTATCTAATTCTCAGGTGCATCTGTTTGTTTCAAGAGTTTATAATAGGGGCGCCTGGGTGGCTCAGTTGGTTAAACATCTGCCTTCAGCTCAGGTCATGATCCCAGGGTCCTGGGATCAACTCCTGCGTCAGGTTGCCTGCTCAGCAGGGAGTTTACTTTTCCCTCTCCCTCTGCCCCTCCCTTCCACTCATGCTCTCTCTCTCCCCCTCTCTGTTCAAGTAAATAAATAAAATCTTTTTTAAAAAGAGTTTATAATAGGTCAGATTGATCTGCTCTTTTCTCGTTCAATTTATGTTTTTAACCCAGATAATGCCGTGTATTGCTGCATTTAAACAGCAGATTTGAAATAAGAAATGATAGCCCAGAGATTGTATCATGAAGAAACAGTAACTGAGTTATTTCAATTCTGTCATTTGAAAATACTAGAAGAAATGACAGGAATACTATTCTTACATTGTCAGTAAACATAAATGGCTAAAGTTTGAATTAACTTGTTTATATCATATATTGGACACCATAGCAAATAGTATTTGCAATGTTTGTTTTCAGCCTTTTGGGTTTTTTAAATGGAGTGGGAGAAGCAGAAAAAGAAAATCTTTGGAAATTTTTAACAAATATATTAAACATTCTGGGTAATTTTTCTGAGAAAGAAAATAAGTGGAAATATTTTGACTGCAGAGCTATTTGAAGATTTTAAAATTCTCTGGCAACCACTACTTTGTTTTCTGTATTTAAGAGTCTATTTTTGTTTGTTGGTTGGTTTGTTCACTTGTTTTGGTTTTTAGATTACACATATAAGTGAAATCATATGGTATATGCTTTCTCTGACTTATTTCACTTAGCATAACACACTCTAGGTCCATTCATGTTGTCACAAATGATGAGATCTCATTCTTTTTTTTGTGGCCAATTATATTCTATTGTCACACACACACACACACACACACACACACACACACACATCCTCTCTACCCATTCATCTATCAATAGACACATGAGTTGCTTCCATATCTTGGCTATTGTGAATAATACTGGAATAAACATAGAGGTGTATATATCTTTTTGAATTAGGGTTTTCATTTTCTTCAGGTAAATGTCCAGTAGTGGAATTACTGGATCATCTGGTATTTCTATTATTAATTTTTTGAGGAACTTCCATACTGTTTTCCACAGTAGTTGCACTAATTTACATTCCCGCCAGCAGTTCACAAGTGTTCCTTCTGCTCCACATCTTCACCAACACTTGTTATGTCTTGTCTTTGATACTAGCCATTCTGACAGGTGAGGAGATATCTCATTATGGTTTTGATTTTCATTTCACTATTTTTTAGTGATGTTCAGCATTTTTTTATGTGTCTGTTGGCCATCTGTATGTCTTCTTTGGAGATGAACCCTTTGTAAAATTTGCTAATAAAAACATCTGAGTTGGGAAATTTCTTAATTAGAAGGTTTTTTAGTATAAATTTAATTTCATTAGTAGTTATACATTTCTTATAGTTATTTCATCTAGGATGATTTTGAAGTTTGTAGTTTTTAAGGAATTGGACAATTTCATTGTCTTTCAGAAATTATGTGCATGGAGTTTGTAAAATTCCCTCATTCTATGCCTGATGTCTGGGGAAACAAAGGTCTGTAGTGATATCACCTATTTTGATCCTGATGTTGGTAATTTGTATCTTTTCCCTTTCTTTTATTATCAATATGGATAGAAGTTTACAAATTTTATTGAACTCTTCAAAGAAGCAGATTTTCAATTCAATGTTTTTCTCTATTGTTTTATATTTTCAATTTCATATATTACTTTTTTTATTATTTCCTTCAGTCTCGTGTTTTGCTCTTTTTTTGTAGTTTCTTAAGGTAGAATCTTAGATTATTGCTTTGAGAGCTTCTGCTATAAACATTTAACACAATAAATTCTCCCTTTGATCTGATTTAACAGCATCTTACAAGTTTTGATATGTCATATTTTTATGTTGTATCAATTTAAAAAAAATTTAATTTTCCTTCAATTTCCTCATTGACCCATACGTTACTTATTTCCAAGTGTTTGATTTTCCTATTATGACTCATTGATTTCTAGTTTAACTCCACTACATCATAAAATATATTTTGTATAATTACAAATCTTTTGAATTTGTTAAGGTGTGTGTTATTACCCAGGATATTGTCTGTCTTTGAGAATGTTCCATATACACTTGAAAGAATGGATGCTCTGTTGTTAATAAATGGAGTACTCTGTAAATGTCAGCTAGATACCCTTGGTTGATTGTATTATTCAGGTCTTCCAAAACTTTGCTGATTTTCTGTCTATTAGTTCTATTTATTACTGAGAGAAATTCTTGACATTGCCAAATATAATTCTGGATTTGTCTCTTCCTCCCCTCAGTTTGTCAGTTTTTGCTTCAGTTCTTTTGAAGCTCTATTTTTAGGAGCTGTTAGTTTTCCATTGCTGCCATAACATTTTACCAAGAACTTAGTGAATTAAAGCAACAGAATTATTCCTATAATTCTGTAGATTAGTCTGGCTTGGCTGGTTTCTATGATCCAGGTTTTACAAGGCCAAATCAAAGTATCAGCCAGCTGGGGTCTTATTGGACCCCAAAATTCCTCTGGGAGGAATCTACTTCCACACTCAATTATGATGTTGACAGAATTCAGTCTCTTCTAGCTGTAGAATGGTGGTCCCTATTTCCTTGCTAGCTGTTATGCTGGGAATGCCCTTAGGTATGAGAGGCCTCTTTCCAGTTCTCGCACATGGTCCTCTTCATCTCAGGGCCTGCAATATCAGATAAAATTCTTCTTGTGATTGGACTATCTCTGACTGTGTCTTCTGTCATATCTCTTGACTCCAGTCAGAGAAAGTTTTCTTCTTTTATGGGTTCATGTGATTAGATTGAATCAACCTGAGTGATTCAGGATAATTTTTCTATCTAAAGGTCCATAACCCTAATTGCATCTGCAAAATCCTTTTCACCATGTAATGTAATATATTTACAGAATTGAGGGATTTGCGTGTGACACCTTTGGGTGTGTCTGCTCACCACAATTGCATATTGATGTATGATAATTACATCTTTGTGATAAATTGGCCTTTTAATCATTAGGCAAAATGCCTCATCATTCTTTGTAATTATTTTTTATGTTATATTAATCACCATACATTACATCATTAGTTTTTGATGTAGTGTTCTATGATTCATTGTTTGCGTATAACACCCAGTGCTCCATGCAGAATATGCCCTCTTTAATACCCATCACCAGGTTAACTCATCCCCCAACCCCCTCCCCTCTAGAACCCTCAGTTTGTTTTTCAGAGTCCATAGTCTCTCATGGTTCGTCTCCCCCTCCAATTTCCCCCCCTTCATTCTTCCCCTCCTGCTATCTTCTTCCTTTTTCTTTTTAACATATAATGTATTATTTGTTTCAGAAGTACAGGTCTGTGATTCAACAGTCTTACACAATTCACAGTGCTTACCATAGCACACACCCTCCCCAATGTCTATCACACCATCCTTCCCACCCCCCATTACTCCAGCAACCCTCAGTTTGTCACCTGAGATTAGGAATTCCTCATATCAGTGAGTTCATATGATACATGTCTTTCTCTGATTGACTTATTTCACTCAGCATAATACCCTCCAGTTCCATCCACGTCGTGGCAAATGGCAAGATTTCATTCTTTTGGTTGCCTGCATAATATTCCATTGTGTATATATGCCACATCTTTATCCATTCATCTGTCAATGAACATCTTGGCTCTTTCCACAGTTTGGCTATTGTGGACATTGCTGCTATAAACATTGAGGTGCATGTACCCCTTCAGATCACTACATTTGTATCTTTGGGGTAAATACCCAGTA
>NC_138376.1:91672789-91692543 GCF_054177405.1 Leptonychotes weddellii | reverse complement strand
CACACAAAAATAGACTCAAAATGGTTGAAAGACCTCAATGTGAGACAGGAGTCCATCAAAATCCTAGAGGAGAACACAGGCAGCAACCTCTTCGACCTCAGCCACGGCAACTTCTTCCTAGAAACATCGCCAAAGGCAAGGGAAGAAAGGGCAAAAATGAACTATTGGGACTTCATCAAGATAAAAAGCTTTTGCACAGCAAAGGAAACAGTCAACAAAACCAAAAGGCAACCGACAGAATGGGAGAAGATATTTGCAAATGACACATCAGATAAAGGGCTAGTACCCAAAATCTATAAAGAACTTATCAAACTCAACACCCAAAGAACAAATGATCCAATCCAGAAATGGGCAGAAGACATGAACAGACATTTTTCCAAAGAAGACATCCAAATGGCCAACAGATACATGAAAAAGTGCTCAACATCGCTTGTCATCAGGGAAATCCAAATCACAACCTCAATGAGATACCACCTCACACCAGTCAGAATGGCTAAAATTAACAAGTCAGGAACCAACAGATGTTGGCGAGGATGCGGAGAAAGGGGAACCCTCCCTCACTGTTGGTGGGAATGCATGCTGGTGCAGCCACTATGGAAAACAGTATGGAGGTTCCTCAAAAATTTGAAAATAGAGGTACTGTGCAACCCAGCAATTTCACTACTGGGTATTTACCCCAAAGATACAAATGTAGTGATCTGAAGGGGTACGTGCACCCCAATGTTTATAGCAGCAATGTCCACAATAGCCAAACTATGGAAGGAGCCAAGATGTCCATCAACAGATGAATGGATAAAGAAGATGTGGGTATATACATACAATGGAATATTATGCAGCCATCAAAAAAATGAAATCTTGCCATTTGCAATGACATGGATGGAACTAGAGGATGTTATGCTAAGCGAAATAAGTCAGTCAGAGAAAGACATGTATCATATGATCTCACTGATATGAGGAATTCTTAATCTCAGGAAAGAAACTGAGGGTTGCTGGAGTGGTGGGGGGTGGGAGGGATGGTGTGGCTGGGTGATAGACATTGGGGAGGGTGTGTGCTATGGTAAGCACTGTGAATTGTGTAAGACTGTTGAATCACAGAGTTGTACCTCTAAAATAAATAATACGTTATATGTTAAAAAAAAAGAATGGGGCACCTGGGTGGCTCAGATGGTTGGGCATCTGCCTTCACCTCGGGTCATGATCCCAGGGTCCTGAAATCAAGCCCCACGTCTGGCTCCTGGCTCGGCTGAGAGCCTGCTTCTCCCTCTCCCTCTGCCTCTCCCATGCTCATGCTCTCTCTCTCTCTCTCTCTGTATCTCTCTCTCTCAAATGAATAAATAAAATCTTTAAAAAAAAAAAGAAGATAGTAGGAAGGGAAAAATGAAGGGGGGGGAATTGGAATGGGAGATGAACCATGAGAGAGTATGGACTCTGAGAAACAAACTGAGGGTTCTAGAGGGGCGGGGGCTGGAGGGATGGGTTAGCCTGGTGATGGGTATTAATGAGGGCACATACTGAATGGAGCACTGGGTGTTATATGCAAACAATGAATCATGGAACACTACATCAAAAACTAATGATGTATGTATGGTTAACATAACATAATAAAATAAAATTAAAAAGTCAATGGCAAATTTGAAGTAATTAGTCTACAAAAGAGATATTTTTGCTGGGTAGGCTAGGAAGACCCCTGAGCCCTGAGGACTTTGCTCAGCCTGTTGCCAGAGGCTCTTGGTGTTTTCTCAAGAAAGAATTCTCCAAAGAAGACATACAGATGGCCAACAGACACATGAAAGGATGTTCAACATCACTTAGCATCAGGGAAATACAAATCAAAATCACAATGAGATACTACCTCACACCAGCTAGAATGGCTAAAATTAACAAGTCAGGAAACAATAGATATTGGCGAGGATGCAGAGAAAGGGAAACCCTCTTACACTGTTGGTGGGAATGCAAGCTGGTGCAGCCACTCTGGAAAACAGTATGGAGGTTCCTCAAAAAGTTGAAAATAGAGCTACCCTATGACCCATCAGTTGTACTACGAGGTATTTACCCCAAAGATACAAATGTAGTGATCTAAAGAGGCACCTGCACCCCAATATTTATAACAATAATGTCCACAATAGCCAAACTATGGAAAGAGACCAGATGTCCATCAACAGATGAATAGATAAAGTAGATGTGGTGCATATATATATATATATATATATACATATATATAATGTATAAAATGGAATACTACTCAGCCATTCAAGAAAATGTAATCTTGCCATTTGCAATGACGTGGATGGAACTAGAGGGTATTATGCTAAGCGAAATAAGTAAATCAGAGAAAGACAATTATATTATCATATGATCTCACTCATATGTGGAATTTAAGAAACAAAACAGAGGATCATAGGCAAAGAGAGGAAAAAAATCAAACAAGACCAAATTAGAGAGAGAGACAAACCATAAGAGACTCTTAATTATGGAAACAAACTGAGGGTTGCTGGAGGGGCAGGGGTAAGGGATGGGGTAACTGGGTGATGGACATTAAGGAGGACATGTGATGTAATGAGCACTGGGTATTATATAAAACTGATGAATCACTGACCTCTACCTCTGAAACCAATACATTATATGTTAATTAATTGAATTTAAATTTTAAAAAATGAAAAAAAAAGAATTCAAGGGCTTCAGAACAGACACAGTCATTAAGCTGTGGAAAGTTTATTAAAGTGAGAGTACATTCTTGAGATGGTAGAGTGGGCAAGCTCTAGGGAGGGCTGCACCTGCGGTTTGGGTCTTTATCTACTATTGCAGTTGTTAACTGGGGGAGGAATACTTATTACTTGGGGAGGGGATTTCTTGGGAGCAGGTTTCCATGGCCTTTCTCCCTTACAAGGTCAGGATTTTTGGTCTTTGTCTTGGGCCTACCTGGTTTGATCTGGCTTCCTGTGGCTTTGTTTTGGAGAGCTGCCAAGACAGGTCTCTAACTTTCTTGATAGATAGCCATGACTCCCTCTTTGGTAGCCTCCAGGCATCCTGTTAAAACCCAACCGTCTAACAAAGCTATAATATTATTAACTTAATAATAAGGTAAAATGTAAATATAAGTTTTTGTCCCTTTTTAAGATTTATATTAATGAAACTAAAAAATATTAATTATATTTTTCTATTACTGTGTTTATATTATTTAGGGTGCTTTCTCTCTCTGTCTCTCTCTCTTTTATTGGCATCATTATGTATATAAATTTCAAGAAAATGTCATCCTTTTTTTTCTGGCCATTAAAATTTATCTCATTTCATGATTATTAATGGAAATTACTTTGTCAAATAGAAGAGAGGAAGTTAACCAATAATAATGCCCCAGGTTTCAAATATACAAAGGCTTATTTTGCCTTAGGAACCAGCATTTCAAATATCTGGGAAGACTGATGTGACATGACAATTGTTGGAACTGTAAGAAATTCAGTATGGCTAAGTGGCAGGTGAAAAAATTAAGGAGAAAAGTATAATGTGCATATATTAAAGTTGTTGATTGAACATGTGTATTTATCTCTACTCCTAAACTCAAGCAAATATAGTAAAAGGACAAAATAACAATAATAATTAATAGGAGAGGGAAAAAAAAAGAGAGCAGAAAAAAAATAAGGAAGAGCCTAAAATGACAGGTTTAGGTTAAAAGAAGAAAGTGAAAAGTCTACACTAGACTGAATAAGTTTGTATTGGAAAGTTAGTTTCAAGAAGTTAAAATTAATAGAATACATGATATGTTTGACTATCTTGAGATTTATACTTATTTTAAAGAGATTAGAAATGAGTTAAAAATGGGAATTAAGAAAGCAAGCAAAGCAAAATACAATGATTAATTCCAAATAAAACAAACAAAATGATATAACAATATAAATACAGCCTACTAAGTGGTGTTTACATAGAAATAATAATATGCTTCATGTGTATTCATAACACCAAAAATTATAACTACTGTGGCATAAAGAATGTGATTTTTGACAATTTGTTTCCTCCTGGGTACACAAAAAACAGCCCAGCCTGATTCTATGTGTGGTCAAGTGGTTGTTTCTGACCAATAGACTATGGATAGAATAATGTATATCAATTCCAGGTCTGGCCTTAAAATATCCCCAAATTTCCTCTACCTCCTTGTTTTTTCCTCACATTTGGCTGAATGAGAATGTGATACAGATCTTTGAAGGGCATCCTAGGTTGGAAGAGTTTGTATTCTTGAGTATTTGATAAAAGGAAAACTTCCCAAGTGATATAACCAAGAATAACTATATCAGATTTTGATTGAGAAATAAATGCTGTATGATGTTACAGAGCTCTTTTTTTGTTGTTCTTTAATTTTTTTGTATAAGAGCTAGTATTCCTTGGCCTAACTAATACAGAAATTGGAACTAGAGTTCCACCATAAGCTTGTGGATGATGGCATGAGTCATTGCTCTGTATTTGATAGGCAAGATTTATTTTTGAGGTTTGGAAGTGTTCTGGGGATCTGAGCTTTAAAATATAAGTGAACTTAGGGGCGCCTGCGTGGCTCAGTCAGGTGTCTGCTTTTGGCTCAGGTCATGATCCTGGAGCCTTGGGATCAAGTCCCACATCAGGGTCCCTGCTCAGCAGGGAGTCTGCTTCTCCTCTACCCTCTAGCCCTGCCCAGCTCATGCTCACTCTCTTTCTCTCTCTAGCTCAAATAAATAAATAAAATCTTTAAAAAAATAAATAAAATAGTGTTAAAACATAAAAGAACTTAGAATAGCTTTAAAATCAAGGGTCAAATTTATTTTCTCCTTCCCTTCCTTCCTCCCTCCCTCCACTCTCCCTCCTTCCCTTTCTTCCCTTCCTCCCTTCCTGCCTGCCTGCCTGCCTTTATCAGGTTCTTCAGAGAAAAACAGAATCAATAAGAAATATATATCTAGATTTATATATATTTATATATATTATAATGAATTGGGTCATGTGATTATGAAGCCAGAAAGTCCAAAATCTACAGTATGGGCTGGCAGGCTCAACACCCAGGAAAGCCAATGGTAGTTTCCAGTCTGAAAACAGTTTACAGAACAATGTCTCTTGCTCAGGAATGCCAGTCTTTTTGTTCTATTCAGGTGTTCAGTTAATTAAATGAGACCCAGCCACATTATGGAGGGCAATCCACTTACTCAAAGTTCACCGATTTAAATGTTAATCTCATCCAAAAACAAAACTTGGAGTTGACACATGAAATTAACCATCACCACACTTCCTTTTTTTTTTTCTTTAAATTTCTTTCCACCCATCCCCTTTGTGACAGAAATGTTTTAAACTGGCTTATATGCTTATCTTCTGAAGAAACCACAGGAGAAGAGGCAGAAGTTTTAGGAGAATGAGGTATGATTAATAAAATCGTTTGCCCGAAGTTTTTACAAAGCACACATGGAGATAATAATCTGGATAAAAAGGAGAGAAACCTCATCTGAAAAAAGAGAAAATCCTAGGGCTCTCTACTTTCACTTTTACTTGCACTCCCCCCACCCTTACCTCACTTAGTTACAAATATACCATCCTCAAAATGTAAAATACTGCAATTCTTCTCTTGAATCACAACCACCCGTCTCAGTTCCCTATTCATTCCTCCTTTCTCATCAGTAAAACTGCCAACCCTTCATTCTCCCAGCTCTTTAGTCACAAAATTAAAAATAATAATAAGGCTACATTCTTTATAAAACTCCCAACTCCTTCTTATCTTGTTACTTCAACATTCTTGTTCATTCGCAACCCCCTCTAAATTCAGCCTCCTGAGTATTGTTGGATATATTCTTATGATTTTATTAGTGGGATTCAATAAATGTCAAGCTGCTTAACTTCATCCAGGACTTCTGTTAATTTCAAAAACATGTTTGTGTCTTGTTGATTGCATGTAGTTGTTGGGGAGGAAGAATTTACTTAGCCTTTCAAAGTCCTTCTAACTGGACTAAGAATCAAATTTATATGAGACAGATTAATAGGAGAAAATCAGATTTAATGGCGTATGTATGGACAATCCACACAGACAAGGAAATTCCAAGACAGTGAAGCAAAATGATGCTTATATGGGTTAAGGAGTTGTGTAGGGGGTCTGAGGATACAAAGGGGGGACAGAGCATTGGCAAGAAGGTAAAAAGAGATGTCTGGAAAACAAAGGTTGCCCTATGATGCAGGTAAGTTTCCTAGGTAAAGAAGAACCTCTGTTAATGGTTCTCTTCCTGCCATAGGCAGGCAGTTGAAGGGGAGGTAAAGAACTTCTGAATCTGCTGGGGTTTGATTGTTCTTAACTCAAATAATGTTCATGCCAAAGTAGCCCCTCTTAGGGTGGCCTGCCCTTGGCCCCTACATAGTGAATTTCTGGGCCCTAAGGTGATTTCAGCATGCAACTTTGTTTCCATATATCTCTTTCTTCCTCCTAGGCAAATTCTAAGTTACACAACACGGTAGGAAAACTGCTGTAATATTACCAATGATTTTGTGACTGAATCAATAGTCTTTCCTCTGCCTCCATAGCTCTTTGTTTCTATAGGATTTCATTATGTTTACCACATTCTTCTTGAAAGAACCCCATCTCTTGGTTTTGTTACTCATTTTTGTTTCCTTGAACTTCAAAGAGTAATCAAAATATCCCTCAAAGTTTGGTTTGTTCTCTCAAAGTCTACATTTTTTAAATGAGATGTTCTCCTTTTGTACTCACAGTTACAATGGAAATTGTGGGGAAAAGTTAATGCCTTTTTATCTTAACCAACACCTAGTGAGGCTTTAGAAGTGAATATTTTTCAAAAGATGTTATTTTCACTAGTTAGCTCAGGACATTTGGAATCACTTGGAAATAATATTATAGCAAGCATTACTCAGTGGAAATGAAAGGACTGTATTGCTTTGATACATAATGAAGAAAATATAACTGGTTGATTACCTAACACAGAAGTTGACATAGCTAGAACTGGTGAATAGAGTTGCATGTGTGCAGCTGGGCCTGAAATTAAGGGGCTTGTAAACCACAGGTAGTGCTATTATTGGTATCAACAAAAAGACAAGCATTTTACTAAATTAAGGCTATATAAAATTTGCACAGCAAGGAGACCAACCATAATAATTGTCATACATATAAAGGCTTGTTATGAGAAACAGAATAATAAACAGCTTAAATCACAAAGTAAGGATTCAGACTCAAAATAATTAAAACTTTCTTCTCTCTGTAAAGGTCATTAAATACTGGGAAGAATTAATTAGGAAATAAAAAAACTGAGGAAGTTTTTAATAACAGGACTGGCATCAATCTATATGACATAAGCACAAGGGCAAGGGGTTCTTGAGAAATTTGTACTGTTATGTGTTAAGAACCAGGATGTTTACAATGAACTCATAAACAACTGAGTTAGAGTACACCAAGAAAATAAGAATAATTGGAACAGATGCAGAACATTATTAAAAGGAAACATTTTCTTTCTTTTTTTCATTTTTTAGATTTATAGAGAATATATGAAAACTTCTATACAGATGTTTAAGAGAGAGAAACATTTGCAAACCTCACAAAAGAAAGCACAATTTCCTGGTAATATTCTTCAGTTCCTTTATTGGTGAATTTATGCCATTAGAAAGCAATTTATTTAAATTTCATTTTTCAGTTTTTTCTCAAATTATAACCAATTATCTAATTAGAAAGGCGATGTGTGTGTGTGTGTGTGTGTGTGAGAGAGAGAGAGAGAGAGAGAGAGATGTGGGGATAATATTACTATTATTAATATCTTTTTACCATAGTAATATTGTTTTCCACTGGGAAATATAAAAAGAGAGAAACTCACATCTCAGTCTTTGCATAACAGAGAATCATGTCACTGACCTAAAGGTGAAAACCATGCTTATGTGGGCTCAAACCTTTGATCTATCCAACACACTAACAATATTATTTTTGACAGAGATCCAATGAATTTCAAATCTGGCTTCTATAAACCATTTATAGCTATAAGCAATTCTCACAGGCAGCCTTATTCTGTATTTATGAATCCTTTTGGGGCATATTTCTTAGCGTATCTCCATTTTATCGGAATAAGAGAGAGGCAGAATATCAATTTCTTACAAAAATTTTTGTCCCTGGACACATGTAACCATATTCAAAAAAGAATTCGCTAGAAAAAGTAAAACTCATTCACAATCAATTGCTCCTTTTGTACCAAGCAAATCCATTTGGGACTGTACTGATGGACATTTGTATGATGAGACCGCAAATGCACTGGCTGAATATTTTGGAATTTAGCTTGAGTAAACCTTCTTAGAGAATACAAAGTGCTAGAACTCTAAGCAAGACAATGCTATGAATAAATTTTGGAGACTTTTACCAAGAGGAAAACATTCCCTTCAGAAGGACAACTTCTTTTGTTTTTGACATTTCCAGAATTCAATAACCGTACAGTAAGAGTTTGCTTTGAGGATAAAAAGTTTTGGCTAATGAAATAATAGTTTCATGGCTCAGTGTTGCAGTTTGGGGGAAGAAGAAGGAAATTATCATGGCCTCCAGCAGTCAATGCTATACTTTTATTCTTCATTCTTTCATTTAATCACAGATATGCTTCCAGAAGCAGATAGCGGAGTAAAAGATCCATGCCCTGATCAGAAAAGAAATTATTCCCTTGGTAAGAATTACTATAATAATCTCATTATTATTTCTACAGTTTGGGATGAAGTTCCAGTATAAAGGTTGCACCTTCTAATATTGTGTCTGAGTGTAAGGTATGGCCTTCAATATTTTCCTTCCATCAAAATTGTCTTTTTAGTTTTTTATGCTAATAATTATTGAAAAACACAATGAGGAGCCATCATATGTAAAACTGTCCTAGAGTTTGACAAGCAGAGTAAATCATCATCTGAAAGGATTTCAAAAAACAAGAGGATTTTAAGAAAAATGAACTAAGAAAAGGACTGAAGAAAAATGAGGTAAAATATAGAGAATTTCAACCATGTTGAACTCAGAAAAGTGTAGATTCACCTACACCAGTAATTTAATGGCAGATTTTTTTTTAAGATTTTATTTATTCATCTGAGACACAGAGATACAGAGAGAGAGAGCATGAGTAGGGAGAGAGGCAGAGGGAGAGGGAGAAGCAGGCTCCCCGCTGAGCCAGGAGCCCAATGTGGGGCTCGATCTCAGGACCCTGGGATCATGACCCGAGCCAAAGGCAGATGCTTAACCATCTGAGCCACCCAGGCGCCCCTCATGGCAGATTTTTAATAATGCTGTAGTTTCTCCTGGGTGTATGGTGATTCACAATGAACTATTTTTGGTATGACAGCAAAATATAACATGAATCACTCACAGTATCTCAAATACCTGCATTATTGTATTAATGCACTTATAACATTCTTATAATATTTACACCATTGTACTCAACACTACTAAAAAAAAATGTATCCTCCACCATGGAGAGCTGTGTTGGTTAATTTTATGTGTTAATTTGGATAGGTTATTGTGACCAGTTGTTTAGTCTAAAACCAGTCTAAATGTTACAATCCAAGCCACACTTGGATTATAATTTAATTATAAAGTAATTTTGAAAATGTGATTGATTAATATTTTAAATCAGTAGTCTTTGAGCAGAGCAAATTACCATCTATAATGGGAGTAGGCCTTATCAAATCAGTTGAAGGCCTTAAAAGAAAACATGAGAGGATACTGCCTCTAGGCTGCCTTTGGATTCAAGATTGGAGCATCAACTCTTCCTGGATCTCTAGCTTGCCAGTCTGTTATGCAGATTTTGGATTTACTAGTCTTCACAACTGCATGAGCCAATTCCTTAAAATAAATTCCCCTACACACAAACACACACACAGATACAAAGACACACATACATCCTATTGGTCCTGGAGAACCCTATTACAGGACCTCACTAAGACTCATTGAGCATCTTCTAAAATTAAAATTGCCTTTTTTACTCCGATTCCTAATATTATGACCATTTAATTGCTTTTATATATTTATTCAAAACTATTAATTCAAAAATTAAGAGACTTCAAAATATGAAATTTCTAGAGAGCTTTTCCTTATTCATTTATTCAAGAATTATTCATTAAAATTGAACTAACTGCAGACATAGTTCCAGCAGCCACAGACATAGTGGCGAATAGACAAATTTCTGCTCTCAAGGACTTTCCAATGTTATATAGATGAGTCAAGAACTCTTAAAAAGTCTCTAAATTTTTAAACATAACTCATATTAAGTATTATCTAATGTTAATAATTGCTTATACTGAAAGTTTTATATAAAATTGAGATGCTTGTAGTTTAAGCAGATTTATTTTATGCCAGTATTTAATGATTTGAAAGCTTTTACTTAATATTTAGCATGCAACTGAAAATTTGAGTATGTAGGAATTGTTTGATTAATTCCTTCATTCCTTAACTCATTCAAGTTATATATCTCTTATATGTCTAAGAAGTACCTTAGGACAACTTGAAGAGAGGCCCAAACCATTGTAATTGCAATTTATGTAGTTAATAGTGTAGAACTCAAAAGAAATAACCAGACACAGAGATAACAGTTTTTCCTTATTAAAATTAAACTGGGATTATAATTTTTCACAGGAAATCACTTATTTTAAGTGGTTTTTATAAAGTACTTACATTTCTAATTCACATTCTGGTTTCTAACTACTGCTACTGGCCCTAATTGAGGGCTTCATTATTTCTCATTAGGACTATACTAACAGGCTCTGAACAGATCTGTTTCACCTCTAGGCTCTGCCATCTTAAATCCAGCCTATGCACTATATGAATATGTAATTGCCCTATTCAAAAATTTTTGGTGATTTCATTTCTCATTCAGAATATCCACCCATAGAAGTTTCCAAAAGTCTGATTATTTTTCAGGCCCAAAATCCTGAAGCATGAAAAAGGCAATCAAAGTTTGAAATAAATGAAAGTATGACTTAATTAACTTTGTTAACTTTGTTAACTTTGGGTGTATAATCTAAAGAAATAATATATCAACAAAGAGGTAGGTGGAGCTGTGGTAGGATGCAAAAATCCAGTAGTATTCAGAGAAAGGTTTTTTGTTTCAGAAAAATGTATCAGATTCTAATTAGGTGTTTTGTCAAGAACTGTGAATGGTCCGAGACGTTACCTCACTTGTGTATATAGGTATATGCATGTAGTCTATGTAGATATGGATATGGATATATAGAAAACATGAGACACCTGAGTCAAGGAAAAGTTCTTCCTTAATACAACCAGATCAACAGCCACAGTAACATGGTTAGCCTCCATCCCCCACATCTAGACCTGCAAGGCATTGAGGGTCCATGAAAACTTTCTACATGAGTTGTGGGTTCACTCTGTAGAGGAGGGATGGGATGGAGAACCACGGATTTTCTGTTTTTATGTGGGAAAGAGGTAGGTGCTTCCCCCCTTCTCTCCTGAAAAGATGGAATAAAACTTGGCTCTATGCAGATGTGATGTAAAGATCCTAGGTTCTTACTCTAACTCTTTGGAATGTAAATACATATCTCTAAGAGAGGGATAAACCCCAAAGTCAAGGAAGAAAGGGGCTTCATCCTATTGACATGCAAATATCTAAGGGGATAGTGCTTCAACTTTCTTGGCACTGTGGTGGTTTAATTTTAGGAGCTTAGTCTAGGCTGTAACCGTTGGCAATCTCAGGTAGATAATATGTTTTATTATCCTTTTATATCAGTGCAATTAACTAGATAAATTAACTAGATAAATGACTACAGCTCTAATTCTCCTGGTGTGTGAAGAGAAAAATGTTTCTAGGAGAAGAGAAGGTAAACATGCCTTACGTTCATACTGTATACATTTCCATATCTAAGGTTTTTGTCAGGAACGTTAAAAAATCTCCACAATTGGTTTATTCTATTTCAGGGCTAGAATAGTGCATTGGGATTTGTCATGGCTTGGATAAAATATTAATTAAGGCATGATATCTCTCTATGCCAAGAAAAGTCTGGTTATAATTTGATTTTTTCCAAGCCATAGGACAAAGTGCACTTACTATATTACATTAATGAATAAATAACCATTTTCTACTACACAATTTTCTTATTGGTCAGATTAAGGCAAACCAATGAACATGGTCTTTTCTGGATACACCTGACTAAACCTAGCTTCTGGACCTACAAAACTACAAACTAAACTCCAAACCTTGGTTTTCCTTCCAAGATAAATCTATCCTGCAGTTTGACTGACTAATCTTCAGATTTCCCTAAATAAAAACATGTATAGATTTCTCCCTGAAATGGTCCATACTTTTCAGAATGGAAAGAATTTTTGGAGTGGTAAATTGATCTTCCTGTGTCACATGATCTCCTTTGCCTAAGCTTAGTAAAACAGCTTCTAGACCTATATGGATAGCCAAGGACAGTCTTAGCCAAAATTATTTTTAAAGCGTTCATTCTATGTATTTTGACTCCATCTGCAAGAAGGCCTCTCTTTTTTCAGAGCAGCCGCTTCTCTAGTGTCCAGGTTTATGCTATTCTATGACTCAGGATTATTACCACTTTCCACTTCTAGGCCTGTATTATCTGGAGAATTACCAACGCCTAGGTGTCTCACTCTATTTTCCTTCCTCTCAAATATTTTTTTTATTAACATACAATGTATTATTTGTTTCAGGGGTACAGGTCTGTGATTCATCAGTCTTACACAATTCACAGCCCTCACCATAGTACATACCCTCCCCAATGTCTATCACCCAGCCACCCCATCCCCCCCACCCCCTCCACTCCAGCAACCCTCAGTTTGTTTCCTGAGATTAAGAGTCTCTTATGGTTTGTCTCCTTCTCTGGTTTTGTCTTGTTTCATTTTTCCCGTTCTTCCCCTATGATCCTCTGTCTTGCCTCTCAAATATTTATCTGTGCCATGTTCTTCCTTATCAGTCTCACTATCTCTGTAGAAATGTGATAAATGAACTCAAGGTTTTCTGGTAATAGACATTAACTCATTCATTGAAAGAACAAATGAGTACCTACCATGGGCAATGTGAACAGCATGCATATGGTTCCTAACCTTATGCATCTAACATAACAACCTAGGACAATGTATGTTTGAACAGAATGTTCTTAATCCTTAATTGGGGAAATATTAAGAGTATTATAAAGAAGGCACTATGTACATCTGTGTGTATGTGTTTGTGTGTGCACATGCATACACATGCATAAGGTCTTTTATTTTCAGTGGAGGCCTTCCTGAAACAAAAAATACATCTGGAATTCAAGGTGGTGCACATATAGATTAGGCATTGCACATATTAGTAGACTTAGAATTTGGCTTTTTTTTTTTTTTTTTTTAGTATATCGCTTCCAAAATGTCTTGTTATAAATGTAACTCTCTCAAAATTAGAGTCCATTATTAGAATCCATTTTTGTGTGTGTTCCATTCCTTCTTTCAAATTATCCATTACCATCAGTGGTACTATATAGTATTAGTTTTCTGTGAGAGCAATTTTTTTAAATCATAAAAGATGAATACTCAAGAAATTAAAAATAGAAAATATCCACAAAGAATAAGACATGCTCATAAACAACTACTAGTACTTCATGTTCATTATTTATCCTAATAAATATCACAAGTCTGAATAAATTTTCCTATTTTTTTCTTCATATTTTACCTAAATTGGACCTCTTGATAAGTTTGTTCATATATGAATTGGTTGTATATGGTATGTGGAATGCTTTTGGATGGTGACACTGTTGAAAATGTGAGCTATGAGGCTAGTAAGGAATATTTAAAAATCCTATCAATATTACAATGAACGATACTTACAGAAGAATAATTTGTATGACTTTTTCTTAATTAAAAAAACACTGGTATTGAAACTGGAGTTTTTTAATAAAGGATTGAACTGAGAGAATAATATTCTGCAAGTCTTAACAAGGTACATATTAAAACTTCTGTTTGTGATTTTCAATTATTATTTTAGAGGCAATATTACTATTTTTCTACTAAATTAAAGATAACTAAATCTTTAATTTGTATACTTATTTCCTCCCAGAGCATCAAAATTATCCATCATAAAACACATTTTTAATATTCACAAAAAACTAAGAGCATTAGCATATAATACTTTATAATATTTGCCAATTTTCACATGGTGTTTGTTAAAACTAGTTTTTTGCTAAATTGGATGATAAAAGATCAGTAATGCTGAATATTTTGCCAAAAAGATTCTGCTCCTCTCCTACTTGCGAAAAGCAACTAATTAACGCTATTAAAAAGATAATCCCTGCCACATCTAACAAATCCCCTTCAAACATGAGTTTTCATATTCTTATTAATCCCTGAAAATTTTTCTTTGCTTAGTTAGAAAAGTGGTGGTCCCTTAATATATAAACTTTAACTTATGTTTTACTTATTTTTTAAATAAAATTATAAACCAAATAATTGCCTAATTAATCAACAAACATTTCCTCTCATATATAGCTCACCAATATGAGTTGAATTGTCTAAAAAGCCACTCACAAAAAAACCCAGCTTTCCTTCCTTCAGTAGAAATAGCATGCTTAAATTTGAAAATACTATTATCTAGACTTCACCCCAGATATTTTATTTTGAATATATAGATCTGAAATAAGCCCTGTATATGTGTGAGTGTGTGTGTGTGTGTGTGTGTGTGTGTGTGTTATTACTTCTCACTACAGCCAGGGTTGAATTAGAAATTGATGCATTTCACAAAAATATAGTTTTTGTTTTGACCACTAAACCCTGATAGTAGCAAATATCTTTTCGTAGTATAAAAGAATATTTTCATTGGTGATTGAGAATAAGTCAAAATGACCCTGAACACTTCTAGTTAATGTTTACTGGGGAAATATTATAGACATCATGCTTTGATCACACTGAAATAAAATTAGAATTTACACACACACACACACAAAACCCAGAAATGTCCTTCAATCTGGAAATGTATAGATATCCTACTAAACATCTAGATAAAAGGAATATTAGAAACTGAAGTGTAAAAGTAATGACAACAAAAACAGCACTTACCAGAACTTATGGGTGCAATTTAAAGGGGGAGAAGAGGTCAATTCATCGTTCCAGACAGTAGTTTTATCAATAAAAATGAAAGAATAAAAATAAATGAGTTGAATGCCCTCCTCAAAAATTGTACAAAGGAACAACCAAGGAAATTTTTAAAAAGTATAATGAAAGAAATAATAAATTAAAAAGGCTTGATTAATGAGGTAGAAAATAGAAAACAGTAGGTTTAATTAATAAACATATCAGTTAATAAAAAAAATTAATAAAATAGACAAACCACTAGCTAACTTGAATAAGGGGAAAAGGTGCAAATATACAAAAGAAGAAATAAAGGACATAAGTAATTATTAAAACAAAAATTTAAAAAATCATAAAAGGCAACTTCGATGACCTCTAATGAAAAAAAGTTTTTAAGTTTAGCGGAGATAGACAATTCCCAAGGGAAAAGCAAATAACTAAAATTGACCTTATTTGAGTTATAATACAAGGCCAATTTTTCATTTAAGAACTTTAGAAAAGAAAAAGAACTTCAAATATATTCACAGAGTACTTCCTTTTATTCCTTCAGATTCACTCACCGTCCTTGACCCTCATATCTGTGAAGCAGTCCTCTATTAGCTATATTAATGGACTCCCCTCACTTCTAATTTCTGGTGGTGTACTTGGGTCCAGCCCCATGTTTTTCTACATCTAAGGACATCATCATACAATATATTCTTCTAATCCAGCTCTAATGAAATTATGGGTTGCACAAACAGACTTTGAAATACTGAACCATCCTTATATGCCTTGTTTAAACACCATTTTGCCACGATGTTTATATTTATTTCTGTTATGCCATTGGTTTCTGTTTGTCCATACTTTAAGATTCTCAGTAATTAAAAAAAAGTTTATCATGAAAAATTCAAACATATAAAAAGCAAACCCATTTACTCATCACCTTTCCATGAATATTAGCATTCTGTCATTTTATATCATCTGTACCTCTTTCCACTCCACAGAACTTTAGTCAATGATTGATATCACTATTATTATATAGTTTTTTGAGATATATATATATAATATATTTTTTTGAGGTAAATATATATATATATGCAAATCTCCTATTATCTCCTATTATCAAATATGCCTTTTCTGGCTAATTTCTTATGTTCAGTCCTGGGGGAAAAAATAGTAACTCTTATTACTCAAAATGCCATTGTTGTCCAAAGCTTGATTGTGTTGAAACAACATAGTTCTTTCTGCATATGTAATTTCCTAATACCATTTATTTAGTGCTAGTTACACCACTGTTCATGATGCTGCATCATTCGTTGGGCTGCTTGAGAATATTGGCTTCCAGTGATTCTCTCAAAAGCTATCACTGTGTTTCATTGACAATGAGCGTGAAGAGAAGTAGTGCTCAGATCATGCAGAAGCACATAAATGATAATTCATTTTCTAGACATGTTCAATTTCCTGTTCAGAATTTTATTAGCATTAAGGTAGAATGACACATTTTCCAACTGTGTTTTCTCTTAAACTCTCAAGATCATAATCAATGCATGTCACTTCAGTGATTGAAGTGGAGGAACTGCATCCACAGTAGTGACAACATAGAACATCTCATTATGGTGAAGAATACTGGGATTTTTATTGTCTCTACTGCTATTTCTTGTAATAACTTTCAAATCAAAAGCTACAGTTCTACTTATCAGATGAGAAATTTTATGGACAGTGCATTCTCTCACACTGTAGTAATCAAAATAATGATAAACTTTAAAGTTGCAAACTGAAAAGGTCAAGTATATTGTCTTGGTTGGCAAAAAGATCCAGATCTGTAGGTGCAAATGGGAACATAAAACATATCCATTTGAGCATTTATCGTATTCTTTGACTTAGGTCAGAGAACACAGAAATCTCAAAATCCATAGCCCAGGGACGCCTGGGTGGCTCAGTCGGTTAAGCGTCTGCCTTCAGCTCAGGTCATGATCCCAAGGTCCTGGGATTGAGTCCCGCATCGGGCTCCCTGCTCCGCAGGGAGCCTGCTTCTCCCTCTGCCTCTCTCTTTCTCTCTCTATCTCTCATGAATAAATAAATTAAAAAAAAATCCATAGCCCAGCTTATGAGGATAGGAAAACATTAATACTTCACTTTCTGGTCTAAATGTTTTTGTTTATTCCCTCAAAGGGTCTAGTAACTCTTTATAGGTAATCCCATCTAAATAGAAAAATCATATGTAATTCTACATTTGTCCAATATTTAACCTATACTGATACACTAAATGTTAAATAATAGACAATTACTTGGTATCACTTATAAAGTACAATATAGATTAGAAAGAAAATAAAGTTGAGTTATTTTTAATTAAACAGTTTTCCCTAGTAAAACTAATTTTTCTTCTAGATATATATTTTAGCACAAGCCACTAAAGAGATTAAAAATTATTTATCTAGGGGGCCTGGGTGGCTTAGTCGGTTAGGCGTCTGCCTTTGGCTTGGGTCATGATCTCGGAGTCCTGGGATCGAGTCCCACATCGGGCTCTCTGCTCTGCGCAGAGCCTGTTTCTCCCTCTCCCCCTGCTCTTCTCTCTCTCCCACTCTCTCTCTCTGTCAAATAAATAAAATCTTAAAAAAAAATTATTTATCTAAGCCTCAATTTATTTTTCCAGAATTACCCATGATAGAGTTTATCCTGTTGCCAACTAATTCTGTAACTGCAAGTAAGAGCTTCTGAGGATTTCAAAACACATCTGTAACAGTACTCTGCAAAATCCATGTCATATAACAAAAATACACCCACCATGTATAAAGAAGTACAGGCACTGACTATTTCAGTTTTATTCTTCAATTATAATAACCAGTCGAAATGTAACTTATCTTTTAATCTTGACCTACTCTACTAGGATGCTTTTAATATTCCTGAAATTAACAGGACAAATTTATACTCATGATAAACTATTTTTACTAACTGATTTCAAAGTGCTTTTGAATAAAATACTTAAGCATAACAGAAATGTATGGGAGTATCTATATTTTCCACAAAAGTAAACAAATATATAAAATCCAAGAAGAGGGGAGCCTGGGTGGCTCAGTCGGGTAAGCATCTGCCTTTGGCTCAGGTTGTGATCCCAGGGTCCTGGGATCGAGGCCTCCGTTGGGCTCCCTGTTCAGTGGGTCATCTGCTCCTCCTTCACCCTCTGTCCCTTCCCCTCTCTTGCTCGCTCTCAAACAAATAAATAAAGTCTTTAAAAAAAAATAAATCTCAAGAAGAGTCAAATATTTAACAAAAGACACAATATTTATATCTATCACAGAAACATGACAATATATTATTTATAAAACAATATTAATTTTAATTAATTTTACCATATAATTTTGCATTCACTTTATGTACAAATACTCTGTGGTACAGAAAATCAAGTTTTTTATTTTTGCAAAGTGATTCTGCCTTACCTTTATATAGAATACCCAAAGAAGCATCTTGAAAAGAAGAGAAAAAAAAAAAATGAGCCTCAACTACCAGGAAACCAGATTCTTTCTATAAGTTCTACTGAAGCTGGACACTAAAAGTTTTGTTCAAATCACTGGAAATATGTATCTCAGTTGTCACAGGAATGTAAAACCTATATAAACACGTTAACTTTTTGATGGATGATGGCATTGCTGTAATCAGTTTCAGGTTGTAATGATAAAAAAATTATTTAACATACTAACAAAGAATTCTTGTTATATGTTTAAAAAATATTAACTACTTGAACTATAGTAAAATGCATCTTCCTGTCTATTACTTAGAAAACCCACTACCACTTTGTACTAAATAATTTAAATTAAAATACATCTGATATCCAGAAAGTTAAAAAATAATAAGGGAAACATTGAAAATAGAAATTAAGGACTTAATGGATTATTATATTGCATAAAATAAATATATCAATGAATTTTTAAAAGTCTATTCATATTTTTGTTTTTTGCCAGCATGCAGTAACATGAACTGAATTTATCTGCTCACCTGAAACAAACAAAAATCATAGACAATATATGAAACAATTGTTTTCAAGATGTTGCACATCAGGCAATAAAGGAGAGTGAACACTATGAGGTGGGAAACAAACAAGATGATCCCTATGATTATTTCAGCTTATATCTTTCAGAAAGTTTCTTGGCCATAGTAAAGGGAAAGCAAACCCACAAGGATTAAGACAGACTTTCTGAGGAGATGGAGCTGAGTTAACTGGGAAGAACAAGGCACTACCAGTTTACAACACAGAGCACTGGAGAAAAGAGAATAATCCTAAAAGAAAGCCGTGGGGATGTACAGAGAGCATCCCTTGAATATTCAGCAGACCACTGCTCAGTGCATGAATATGAGGAAATTACTTGAGGCCAGAGGAAGATCCATCTGAAAGGACTAGAGCAAACAACTCTCAGTGTGCACAGGACCAGAAATAATGCAATAGATTGGAAAAACATTAGTCACCTAATAAAACATTTGGAAAGATCTTGCCTCAGTAATGGAGAATAATTATCCCTGGACTACAAATTGCTCTGAACACCTCTAACAAATCCTTAAAACGTGGCTCAAAAGAAGCAAACTATTTTTAACTAAGTTAACCTTACCCCAGGACAAAACTTAACAATATCTATAAGAATACAAAAAATATTCAGCAAGCAAAAAGTTAAAATTAATAATGTCTGCTATCCAGCCAAAGATTGCCAAGCATGCAAATAAGCAGAAACATATAACACATAATGAGAAGAAAAATCAACCAATGAAA